>NW_017731786.1:775496-832323 GCF_001890085.2 Hipposideros armiger
GGGAGGTGGCGGGAATTGGGGGAGGGGAACAGTGTTGGGGAATTGGGGAGGGCGACCAGCCCAGTTGTTGTTCTTCAGTCTTCGTTGTGGAGGGCGTCAGTCGCCATCTGGCTTCCCGTCAGCAGCTCGTGGCCTCTAAGCTCAAGGTGCTGTGTTCAATCTTAGTTGCGGGTGGGCGTAGCCACCATCCCATGCGGGAGTCCAACCAGCAGCCTTGTTGTTAAGAGCTCTATCCACTGAGCCATCCGGGCAGCAGCTCAGCTCAAGGTGCCGAGTCTAGTCTTCGTTGCAGGCGGGCATAGCCCAGCATCCAACAGGCAATCTTGTTGTTACACCAGCTGAGCTATCCTGCCACCTGTTGGCAGCTCAGCGACAGCTCAGCTCGGGCTCAGCATCACTGGCCCATGTGGGAATCGAACTGGTGGCCCTGTTGCTCAGAGCTCGTGCTCTTAAGTCAGCTCTTGACCAACTGAGCTACTTGGCCGGCCCCAGCTGGATTCTTGATAGATCCTTGATTTCGCAGGGCTCAAAATGCTTTTAAAGGTTAATTGAACCTCTACTATGTGCCAGGACCTGCATGTGAGCACTTCTACAAACACAATTTAATCCCCCAGGCACCCCTGAAGCCTGGAATTCCTTCCCAGTTGTAAAGATTCTCATCCGGGGCTCAGAGAGGTATGCGGCTCGCTCAGGTCACAGAGTTGCTGATGGCGTCTCTACTTCTAAACCTCTGTTGTTTCTGCTGTCATGGGGCTTTGCAGCCCCTTTTCCTCATTTGTTGAGGAGCTCCAGAAAATGAGGGAAAAGCAGCAGGCTTCGTTACGCGTATCACACTACTCCAGGGAGCTTCTTCTTGGAATGACAGGGTGCAACCCGGGGCCTGTTATAAACTGTCTTCGTTTCATATCGGGGGCCAGCACGCTTTTCTCTGGAAAGGTGTGCGCAGGACGTAGTTTATAGTTTATGCTTTCTGAACCTGATAGTCTCCATGGCAACTAGTCAATTGTGTTGTGGTGGTGGGAAGGCTGCCCCAGACAGTAGGGACATGAATGAGCATGGGTGTGTGCCAATAAAACTTTATTTATAAAAGTAGGCTGCAGGCTGGGTTTGGTTGTCGGCCTGATGTGGTGCACGGGCTGTATCGGGCTGACCCCGCATCAGCGTAAAAGCCACCCTGAGGTGGAACATCACTGAGAGGCACTGTGCCCGGAAAGCCACGTCCTTCAGGACAGTGTGAGTGTGAGCCGCGGAATAGGGTGCAGGCTGACAATCGAGGAGCCACGTAGGGTTGCGGACATGACTTACCTGGCGCATACAGGGTTTAAGATTTTCCAAGTTAGCTGCTTACATTTAAAAATTGAGAGGCTTCACGTAACAACATCTGAAATTTCTGCATCTTAGGAAAAAATTGGGTTTTCCTTTGTGGGAGGATCCCCCACATTTCCTCTTGACAACAGCGAGCTGGAGATGGACTGGTGGGGCTGTTAGGGGAGCAGGGCCTGACTGCTGTCGTTTGCCACACCCCTTTGTGACTTCCTTCTCACCTTCAAATGACCTGCTGTTTGATTTTGTGACCCATGCTTTAAGGATCCCCATTATGCAAGTAAGATTTAAATCCCCATTCCAGGGGAAGCCTTAGCTATTTGTCTGTCTCTCTGTTTTTTTCTTATTACTTTCTAATGTCAAAACTCCCATCTCTGGGCAGAGGGTGGTGATGCTGGCATAGGCCTCAGGGACCAAAACCGTGCAGGATGGCTTTCCAGAGCAGTGGGAAGAGGAAACGGCCAGGGGTGGGTGTAGAGAGTTCCAAGGACAAAAACCACAGAAGCCAAGGAAGGGAGAGGCAATGAAAAGGTCCGCAGATGGGAAGGAGAGAGCAGGGACCTAGGGCAGGCAGCGTCCCAACGCCTGCAGCAGTGGGGCTGCGCTGGCTGGGCTGGGCTACGAGGGGTCTCCATCAGCTGCCAGCTCGGCGGCGTGGGGGGATCAGCTTTGTTTAAAGACCAGGATTGAGACAGGCAGTTATTAAATCCTCATGCTGGTTCCCCAGACCGTCATTACTCCCCCCAGGGCTTCATCTGCCCCCCGCTGTTGCCTGTCTCTGTGTTCGGGATTGTACATGCTTTGTGGTGCATTAATGAATACGACCTGTCTTCACAGCGTGCCTGGCACACAGCAAGCATCGGCTAACTGTGTTTGCTGCTTGTCCTCTGGGGCTTGCCTCTCAGGGACAGGGGGCTGTCCTCCTTGCCAAAGCGTAACCTTCCTCCTGTGTCTTTCCTCTCTCAGCCATTTCTCCCTCTCTTCCTTGCCTCCTTCTGTTTTACTTTCAAATCTGCTCGTGTCTCCCCACCCCAAGTTGAAAACCAAAGGGCTGACTTCCCTCCAAAAGGGGGCCTCCTTGTGCCCCCTTTTCCGTTACTTGCAAACTTCTCCAAAGAGGAGTGAGTTCAGGCCCCCATGTGTTAACTTGTTTGTTAACCCCTTCCTGGCTGTTGCCCTACCGCTGTCCTGAACTGGCCGTCCTGGGGACCTCTGCATGCCACAGTTAGAATATTATGTCACATCCAGTGTGCTTTTCCTCAGCTGACAAGCTATTGGCTAATCGTTCAAATCATAATGATTGGAATCGTGGAGCCCTTTGCTTTACACACTGTGCTTTCATGTTCATGCTCTCACGTAACCCTCATGATCTCCTTTTAAAGCAAACAGTTTAAGTGTTATTTTTTGGTGAAGATACGGATTCTGTGAGAGGATAAGTGACAAGGCGCCCCGGGTCACACGCTGAGTCTCAGCCCCCTTACCTGCCCCGCCCTGTTCTCTTGCAGTGACTGCTCTTAAAGTTCTTCTGCTTCCCTGACTGTGACTTCCTTTCTCTGTTGCTGGAACGGATCTCTTCTTCTTGCTCCTTGGACTTTTCTCTCTCTACAGGCTCATCAGTTCCCATGGCTTCAACTTTTGTCTCTAAGACAGAATTTGATTCTTTTTTTTTTAATCTGAGCCATCCTGCCACCTGTTGGCAGCTCAGCAGCAGCTCAGCTCGGGCCGGGAATCGAACTGCTGTTGCTCAGAGCTCAAACTCTTGAGCGAGCTCTTAGCCAACTGAGCCACTCGGCCAGCCCTCTAAGACAGAATTTGAAATCTCTGGTCTGTCACTGTGTGTCCTTAGACTAGTGACTTCTCCTCTTTGGGTCTCAGATTCCTTGTTTGAAATATAAGGGCATTAGATGGTTGATGTACTCATAGCTCTAGAGCAGCAGTTCTCAAGGGTCGAACGACCCTTTCACAGGGGTCGCCTAAGACCATCAGAAAACAAAACGATATTTACATTATGATTCATAACAGTAACAAAATTACATTTATAGAGTAGCAACAAAAATAATTTTATGGTTGGGGGTCACCACAACATGAGGAACTGTATTAAGGGGTCACGGCGTTAGTAAGGTTGAGAACCGCTGCTCTAGAGGTTTAATTCAAATGAGATGAAGAATGTTAAAGTAATTTTTAATCAAAAATCAATGTGAAGGTATAAGACGTAATATGTAAGTTCAGCAAAGTTCAAGGTCAAGTAAAAAAATCAATTGCATTTCTACTCAATAATGTAAAAACCAAAAATGAAATATGTAAACAATTCCATTTAAATATCATTAAAAAGGATAAAATACTTAGGAATACATTTAACAAAGGAAGTGCAAGACATAAACTGAGATCTGGAAAACACTGAAAGAAATGAAAGATGTAAATAAATGGAGAGACATCCCATGTTCGTGGATCAGAAGATTTAATATTGTTAGGGTGGCACTATTTCCCAAACAGATCTACAGGTTCAGCAATCCCTATCAAAATCTCAGCTGCCTTTTTTATTTTTTTGCAAAAATTGATGAGCTGATTCTAAAATTCATATGGGATTGCAAGAGACCAGAATAGCTAAAACGAGCTACATGAAGAAAAAAGATGACTCATACTTTTTGATTTCAAAACTTGTTACAGGAATCAAAACAGTGTGATAATGACATAAGATCAATGGAATAGAATTGATAGTACAGAAATAAACGCATACACCTATGGTCATTGATTTTTTTTTTTTACAAGGATAAAGAATTGTCTTTCCAACAAATGGTATTAAGACAGCTAGATATCCATGTGCAAAAAACAAACAAACAAAAACTCATGTGGTCGACAGATATTAACTCAAAATGCTTAAAAAACGTGAGAGCTAAAACTATACAACTGTTAGAAGAAAATGTAGAGTCAATCTAAGTCACCTTGAGTTAGGCAGTGGTTTCTTACATACAACAGCAAAAAATCTAAGCAACAAAAGAAAAACTAGAGAAATTGGACTTTGTCAAAATTAAAAACTGTATGTTAAGCAGTATTATCAAGAGTGAAAACATAACCTGCAGAATGGGATAAAATGTTTGCAAGCCACATAAAGAGGCCTATGTCTAGAATAAATATATAACATGCATATAAATACATATACATGTATATTACAATTCAGAAATGAAAGATAACCTGATTAAAAATGAGCAAGGGGTCTGAATAGGCATTTCTCAAAAGAAGATATACCAATGGCCAGTAGACACATTAAAAGATGGTCAGCATCATTAGTTATTAGGGAAATGCAAATCAAAATCCCAATGAGATTCTAATGCATTCCCATTAGGAAGGCTATTTTTAAAAAGTCTAAACAATGACAGGTATTGGTGAGAATGTGGAGAAAAAGGAACCCTCATACACCCTGATGGGAATGTAAAGGGGTGCAGCCACTATGGAAAATGGTGTGGAGGTTCCTCAAAAAGTCAAACAGAGTTTCCGTGTGATCCAGCAATTCTACTTCAGGGTATGCAAGAGAAATGAAGACATATGTTCACAGAAAAAGCGTTATGAATGTTCATAGCAGCATTATTCACAATAGCCAAAAGTGGCAACAACCCAGGTGAACAGGTAAACAAAATGTGATACAGCCATACAATGGAATATTATTTGGCAATAAAAGAAAATACTGAAGTTCTCGTACATGCTACCGTGTGGATGACCGTTGAAAATATTATGCTAAATCAAAGAGTCATTACAAAAGAACACATATTGAATGCACCCATTTAAATGAAATGAAATGGTCAGAATAGGCAGATGATAGGTTAGTGCTTGCCTAGGGCCTGAGGTAGTGGAGGGTAGGAGGAGTGACTACGGATGGGCGAAGGGTCTCTTTCTGGTGATGAAAATATCCTAAACTTACGTTGTAGCCGTAGTTGCAAAGCTCCATGAAGTTGCTAAAAACCATTGATGTTCGCTCTTCATATGGGTGAACTGCGTGGCACGTGCATTATATCTCACTGAAGCTGTCCAAAACCAATACATAAAGATGGCGATGGTGATTAATACCAGTATTCACACAGTTATCGTGGTACGTATGTGGTTAGGGACTCAGGCATCTTTCCTAGGAAGGCAGCGGCTGGCCGGGGACTCATATCTGCTGACAGCCAGGAACCCATGTCCCAGAGTAAAAAGACCTCGGTTAGACTCCCCGCTCTGCTGCCCTCCAGCTGTGTGACAACAGACGAGCTTTTGGGACCTAAGTTTCAATTTCCCCACTTCCTGCAAACAAGGACAAGGGTGCTGTACGAATAGTGCTAAAACAAGAGAAATACTGAGGCGCATTCATCAGAAAGCCTGGCGCGCCCTCTGCGCGCGGGGCATGTTGTCTCCACCTTCGGTTGCAGAAACGCTGCTCAGCATCTCCACCACGATTGGGACCCGCAGGGACTGCGGTGGGCTGATGTGGCCGCAGCTTGGGGCAGCGGGGAGGCCGGCCAGGCCCACACTGCTTTCCATAAGATATGTTTGGTCTTCAAAGCTCTCCAGGCTGCACATTTACATCCCCACGGCTTGTTTGTCTCACACCTGGAAATTTGGACCTCTTATTCTCCTTCCTCCCCTCCCCCCTTTAAAAATTTTTCAATTACAGTTGACATTCAGTATTATAATAATTTCAGGTGGAAACCTGAAACATATATAATAATGTATGCTAGCTGTGTTTTAATTAAAAAATCTTAAAAAGTCATAAAATTTAATAAATTAAAAAACAAAACAAAACTCTTCCGGGTCATGAAAAGATCCCATGAAAAGGTACCGTGAGCCTTCTCAGTGGCTGGCTTATTGTATAAAAGCGTAATGAAATGGACGCCATGGAGTAGTTTTCAGAGCCTGGACTCTTTTTTCCCAGAAGCCCTTGCGGGTTAGAACAGAGCGTTTTCCCCAGGGGGCGTGCACAGGGCCAGGACAGCCTAGGGACGGGGCTGGAAGGACTAACTGGCCGGAGTGTCATTCCTGACTCGCCCCGGCAGTAACACAGTGTGGTCTGCAATGGCTTGTGTCTACCCTGGAGGCCCGTTTTCCCTTCTGCTGAACGGGGGTTACAGTTGCCCCAGCCCCTTTCCCTCTGGGACGGCGACTGTGGGGAGACAGTGGGAAGCACTGTGACCAGTTTGGAAAGAAGACCTCAAATGAAAACAAGGGTTCATTAGCAGCATTATTGTTTTCTACTTCTAATTTCTGTAATTTGGTGGTACTGTGTAATTACAACATAAAGACATAATTATTTAGGCCTTGCTGGGCGAGTCACATGGCCATTCCATTTGGGTTTTAAGTACAATATCATTGCATAATAGCCCACAGAAATCTGCATTTAATTGCACTGGCCGACTTGCCTCTGGTCACCCACCCGCTCCGTTCAGCCTGTGCTCTGGTGGGGGTCGTTTCTCAGCCCCTGTGCTCCAGCCGCCTGCATTCCCAGGTGTCATGACCACAGGGCTGTGGCGGGAAGTGCTGAGATCTGCGTCCACCAAGCAGATTAGAAGTGTCGGAGCCATGGTCCCTGGGGGCCAGAAGCCGTCTGCACCTGTAAGCATTCGACATATAAAGCTCCCACTGCGTGCCAGACACTGTGCCAGACCCTGGGGATGAAAAGAAGGTCAGAACCCCCCCTTTTTAAGCCTGTGTGTGTCGGGTGGGGTGGGGGAAGTGATGAGGGGGAGTCAGACAGGACACAAAACAGTAAGTAAAACGTATGGAATGTTAGGTGGCAGAGACTCCTGTGGAGAAAAATGAACTAGGGTAGGAAGATGGGGACGCATCACTGAGAAGATGACATTTGATGGAAAAGTGAAGGGGGGAAAGTGGTCACTCAGTGTGATGGAAGGGCATTCCAGGCAGAGGATCTGACATGAGGACACCCTGGGCCGGAAGTGTCCTGGAGGCCAGTGTGGCTGTACTGGAGGGACCCGGGGCGGGGGTGGTAGGAGGTGAGGTCAGAGGGCTGACCCGAGCACGATTGCGAGTTGTATAGTGCAGGGATTGGTCAATTATGGACCAAATCGAACACACCACCTGTTTTTCAAATAAAGTTTTATTAGAACGCAGCCATGCTCATTTGTTTGCATATTGTTTATGGCTGCTGTAGTGCTGCAGTGGAGGAGTTCAGTAGTTGCGACAGAGACTTGATGGCCTGCAAAGCTGGAAGCATTTACTCTCCGGCCCTTTACAGAGAAGGTTTGCCGGTTCCTGGAATAGGGCCTCGCAGGCATCACTGCCTATCTCCTCTACGGCAGACGGTGTCCTGGGGACTCAGAGATGACAGGGTGTAGTTCGTACCTTCAGGGTGCCAGCAGTGTAGTGAGGACACAGCTGTGTAGATAGGCAATGGAAACACGAATCCATGCTCACACATTATTGCAGAGTTGGAGAAGAGGCAGCCAGTTTAGAAAAGTGGATCTACTGATGCTGGACATAGGTGTGTCCTGTAACCCACAGTCCACTCCTCAGTGGATACCCCACAGAATCGAGTGCTCACATGTCTGCTACAGGCATATCTAAGAAGGTTCCTGGAAACCATATTCACGACAGCCCCCAAATGGAAAGACACCTACATATCCATAAACGTTTGAATGGATAAAGACGTCGTGGTATAGTCATGCAGTGGAATACTATATAGCAATGAAAAAAAGAACCAACGACTGCTACATACAAGTGCATGCATGAATTTCACAAACCTAGTGACGAATGAAAAATCCAGGCATGAAAGAACATATTGCATGATTTGATTCCATGGCTGTGAAGTTCAAAAGCAGGCATAGCTGATCTATTCCGATAGAAGTCAGAATAGTGATTATTTTTGGTTACCTAGCTGGGAGGGCACAAGGCCCACTTTTGGGAGGCTAGACATCTGTATCTCTGAGTAGTCACATGTCTGTGTACATACGTCAAATTTCCTTGAACTCTACACTCAAGATTTGTGTGCTTTGTATGTAAAGTACGCCTTAATATGAAAAAAAAAGAGAAAATTCGGACTGGCTGCCACAGAAGCCAGCGCTACGTGCTGTAACTGCGTAGGGAAATGAGAGGCTAAGCCTCTGGGGGAGGGAGACGTGCTTCCTCCGGGAGTCAGATTTTGGGTTTATGGAGGTCTGTTTTTCCAGGACAGACCAGAGCGGAAAGAATGTCCCCAGGAGAGGAAATAGATGAAAAGCCTGAAAAACAGAGCTTATTCAGGGAATTTCTAGAAGGGCATTAGCATTCCTAATCAAACCCCAAATATTTCTGTCCCTCAGTTTTTACTTCTTCTTTCCTTTTGTCCTCCTAGTCAGCTTTCTTTTTGTGTTTTGTTTTCATTTCATTCAGTGACTGTACTTTTCAACTCAAGAATTTGTTTGGTTCCTTTTTATATTTTTATAGAACGTAAGCCACGTGCCATGTCTCTGCCCGTCACGATGTATAACTCAGTTGTTTTCAGTTTGTATACTCACAGGATTCTGCAACCACTAACCACTCTCTCATTCCACAGCGCTCTCACCACCCCCAAAACAAACCCCATCCCTGCTGTAGCCACTACCAGCCTCCCCTCCCCCAGTCTACTTTCTCCCTCTGGATTTGCCTGGATTTGGTATTTCATGTAAATTGAATGACACAATCTGCCACCTGCTATGTCTGGCTCCGTTTCAGGGTTCTTCCATGTTTTAGCATGACTGAGTAGTATTTCATTTTACAGCTGTGCCGCAGTTTGTATATTCATCGCCGGTTGATGGACATTATATGGTTCCCACTTTTGGCCGTTGTGAATAGTGCTGCTACATACACTTGTGTACAGGTTCCTGTGTGGCCATTTTTTGTTGTTGTTGTTATTTGGGGCATGTACCTAGGAGTGGAATTGCTGTTATGTGGTAAGTCTGTGTTTAATTTATTGAGGACCTGCCCGACTTCTTTCCACAGTGGCTGTGCAACGTACATTCCCATCAGCAATGTATGAGACCTTCCGTTTCTCAGCATGCTTGCCATGACTTATTATTATCTGCCTTTTTCAGTGTAACCGTCCTGCTGGGTATGAAGTAGGATCTGATTTGTATTTACCTATGACTAATGATGCTGACCGTCTTTTAATGTACTTACCGTTTGTATATCTTCTTTGGAAAAATGTGTATTCAAACCCCTTCCAGTAACAAAGGGTCTATTTATCTATTGTTGAATTTTAAGAGTTTTAAAAATATAATCCAGGTACTAGTCTTTTATTAGATACATCTATTGAAAATAGTTCTCCTATTGTGTGGGTTGTCTTTTCACTTTCCTGATTGTGTCCTTTCATGCACCGTAGTTTTTCATTTTTGATAAAGTTCAATGTCTCTGTTTTTTCTTTGGTTGTCTGTGTTTTTGGTGTCATGTCTAAGAAAACGTTGCCAAACCCAAGGTTTCAAAAATTTCCTCCGATGTTTTTCTCTAAGAGTTTTATAGTTCTAGCTCTTAGTTTTACATCTTTGACTCATTTTAAGATAATTTTTGTATGTGGTATGAGGCAGGAATCCAAGTTTATGCTTTTGCATGTGGATATCCAGTTTTCTCAATTGTTTTGTTTGTTGAAAAGACTGCATTTTCCCCATTGAATTGCCTCGGCAGACTTGTAAAATATCTATAGCCATAGATGCATGGGTTTATTTATAGACTACCAATTATATTCCCTTGATCTACATGTCTATCTCTGTGTCACTTTATGGAAAAGGTGATAAAGCAAGTCTGTGTTTGGTTTGGGGCTTAAAAGATGTGTTGACTCTAAAGGTTAAACCACTCGAGGTGGTCAGAGGAGGATACACACAATATGATAGCAACAAGAGCTGCACATCAAAATTTATTCAGAGGGAAAGATACGGCGAAGACGTTTCATGCAATTATCTGCCCTTGGTATGCACTCGAATAAAAATTTTTCAGGACAGCTTTTTTGAGAGTTTGATTTGGGTAGATTCCATGGACTGGAACTGTCTGCCGTTATGAATGTATAGATCGTTATGATGGTGAGCATACGTCCTTATCCATCTGCCCAAGGAAAGGCCATGGGATACACAGTAATTAATGCAGACTGGGCATTCGGAGGTGACATCTCTAATTCCAGGCCTGTTCGGCACTGGCTGGGTGACGGGTGCCCGACTCCTCGCACGGCAGAGACTTACGGGAGCGTCAGCATAGGCCAGCAGTTTATAAACCTGGCTGCACATAAGAATCACCCATGAAGCTTTCAAAAGGTACCAGACCCCGTGAAACACTCTCTAAGGATGGGCTAAGACACCAGTCTAAAAGCTGGGTTAGGAGCCCTGGTCTCTCCCGGTGGTCCTCGAACTTTAATGTGCATATAGATCATGTGAGGATCTTGTTAACACGAGGATCCTGGTCCCGTGGGTCTGGGGTGTGACCCGAGGGCCTGCATTTCTAGCAAGCTCTTTGGCGATGCTGCCGTCAAGGTGGGCCCTGCAGGGTCCATCAAGGCGTGGATGATGTCAAATAACTCATCAGTGTCAGCCAAAAGCCTGTCTTTCCCACCTTAACCAAATTGGCCGGTGTTTCCAGCATTGTCTGAAAGCAGGCGGGGCGGGCTCAGGTGGAGAAGCCTCTGGAGGGAGAAGTGAAATGTTTGTATTCAGAGGCTAATCCATTGCGTACTCCAGGGCGTCAGCGAGACGTGTGAGCGGGCACTGGTCATCTCTCATGTCAACACTTCCCTCCCACCGTGGGCAGGCGCTGCTGCCTCTGGGGAGGTGAGGCAGACTGATAGAGGAAGAGAAGGAGCCAGAATCGGGTCACGAATCCACCCCAGCCGTGCGGTGCCGCCGCAAATGAGGAAGGGACGAAGGGTGGGAGCGTGACGATCATACCTAGTAGCACCCACCAACCCAGCCTGTCACCTGCGCATGCGTCCCGCCATGTATTCCGCGTAGAAATCCTCAGAGGCTGGCATTCTTAACTGCGTTTTCGCAATTAGAAAATTGTGACTCAGAGCAGGTAAATTGCTTGTCAGCCTGAACAGCATCTGTGTGACACCCAGATCGACCTTATTTTCACTACAGCGCCCTGAAAATTGTCTTATATTTTAAGTCATGTTGGTGGCGAGGAGGTGAACCGGGGGTGACACATCTTCCACCTATGAGTCAGTTTATCATGGCCATGATGGTGCTTCTCTCTAGAATTTTCCATCCTTTGTAGTTTATTTAAAGATAAGACAAGAAGCTCTCATATATATATATATATATATATATATATATGTATATATATATATAAAAGGAAGTTGTGGGGGAAAAAGCAATGATAGTTCAGGAATTGCTGAGAATTGTTTTGCTGTCTCTTCCCATTCTCTGGAGCCCGCCATTATCCATGCCAGCAAAAGGAGAAGCGTTTAATGCAGTGGATTTGGAGGAATGCTATTATGTATAGTTCCTCTTCCTCCTTGGTCCCCCTCCATTCCAACTAGGCTTTGCAAACTGGAATTTCTGAAGAGAATAAGCTGACTCTCTTTCTCAAAGCATTTACCCTCTGTTCCCTCAGATAACCCTGTGTCTTCCTACTCCCATCTTTTAGTCTTGACCTTGATGCCACCTCCTCAGATAACAGTTCTCTGACCAGCTTATCTGAAATAGTTTTCCAAATGCCAGCTACCTCCTAATTCTCAGTTCCCCCACCTTGCTTTATTTTTATAGGGTTCACGACTTCTTGATCTCACGTATTTTGTATTTTTTTATCTGTTTGCTACCTGTGTCACTCATCTGCTAGAACAGTGGTTGGCAAACTTTTCTTGAAAGGGCCAGATAAATGTGGTATGCTCTGCAGGCCATACAGTCTCCATGGCAACGACTCAGCTCTGCCACTTTGGAACCACAGACAAGTTGTGCATCGGGCGGGTGGGGTGTATCCCACTAAAAGTGTGTTGACAGAAACAGACAGTGGGCTAGATTGGGTCCCCAAGGCCATAGTTTGCTGACACCTGAGCTAGAAAATAAGTCTCCTGGGGACATTGCCTTTTTTGTCTCCCACACTGTGCCAGTCCTGAAAGTCGGCGTGTAGCAGCGTCTAGCATGTCATCAATTGATTTTGGAATGAATGAGTCAAAGAATGAATGAATGACTGGATCCACTACCTGTGGGAATGGGGAACACAGGAGAACGTAGACAACACAATAAGTAAATGACAGACTTTTAACGCTGAGGTCTCCTCTGCTAGGACAGTGGGATATGTCTGCTGCCATGACCTGTCTCTATTCTTAGAAAAATAATTTAAAAAAATGTTTTAAGTAGGGTGAGACTGGAGAGAGCCAGATGGCAATACGATTAATACTGGCATGATCTCTCTGAAGGGAGCCTGTCCCCTGCCCCCTTTGAGCCAAGCAAGGCCAAGTAGATAGTGGGTTTGAGTAGATAGAAATCTACAGTTTTGGGGACCTAAGAATAGAGGGGGCCCGTCCCTCTGTCTCATCTGCTTGGAGAGCAGGAAAACTGCTGAGCATGATGACAAAGGGGCAGTGAAGATGGCTAACTGGATGTTGTGACGAATCTAGTCATCTTCACAGAACTTGTGCCAAGGTGGCAAGGACCAGTGGGTCACCATGCATCTGAAAGATGCTTGATGGTGGCGGTGGCTTTGGGTTGGAATGAGAAGGGTGGTCTTTTAGATGCCCACTTGGACCAACGATGTGCATCCTGGAGGGAGTAAGGCCGTCTTAGTAGATGTCTGCATCCAGCAGATGCCTTTTTCCCAGCCCAACATCCAGGTGGTATGTAACGCCTGCCTCTCGGACATGAGATCCATGCAGTCATGCAGCATTTGTGCTCCAAACAACCCGGTGCTTAGTTTAACTCTGTCCTCAAATTCTTAGTGTTTGAACAGGCGCCCCGCGTCATCATGTTGCGTTGGGCCCTGCAAACACTGTAGCTGTTCTGGTTCTACGTAAACACACTCAACTTAGATCCAAATCCTGGAAGAGAAGGAGACGTTATTCTTTGATTGAACTGAAAAAACTTCGAATGGACACATTGGACTCAGTTTACCATAACTTGTCAAAGTTTAAATCTTTGCCAAGAAGCAGGATGGGATGATCTGGAAACATCCTTTAAGCTACATAAAAATAAAGAATGTTGAAATTTTTGCCAGTGTGCATGTGTGGACCAAGATTCCCCGTCTCTACTGATAGGTAGAAAGCGAGCAAAGGAGAAATGGGCAGATAGCATCTAGCAGATTAACTGGAGTCCCTATTGGGTTTTAATTCTTGGTGAAAATGTTAGGAAACCAAATTCTCATTCTCTGAGAAACTTGTCCAGAATTATTCTGTTACAGCGTGAGGCACGAGGGTCATTTGGGAGCACTGAGGAAATGGCCTAATTCTTATTCATCACAGAGTCCTTATGAATTAAGCAAAACCCACATATATTCAAGAACTCGGAGTCTTAGGTCTAAGATCAAAAGTTGGTTTGTGTTAAATAAGCAAGCTGCGCAGTTACAAGCTGCCTCCCGAGAGAGGAAACAGTCTGAGGCCGCTAGAATGGCGTAGGGATAAGGGGACAGGACCAGTGGCAGCTAACAGATCATTTGACCTTGAGAATAGCTCATTGACATCCATTCTGGCCCAGACAGACATCACTGTAGGTGACTGGAAAATGGGCAGAGAAACGAAGCCAGGTCTTGTAATGACGCTATTTTCATGAGGCTGTATAGTCCTTCATCATGGGAGCTCACATCTATATAATGGTTCAGCCCAACAATTCTGGGTCATCACGGCAGCAGCCTAACAAGGCTTTATTTCCTTTGCTTTTTTCTTTTACAAAGCTTTGGTTTCATGAAGGTTCCCCTCCACCCCTACAGGAGACTCATTTGGGGGACTTTTTTTTACAGTCTTAGCCCTACGCATTAGGGCTCTGATGATAGTCGGGCATTTGTTTGTGGGAACACCCCCTGCACCCAGGAGAGAGCACCTTGGGAAATCATGATGTTCTCCAGGCACAAGGAGACCTGAGCTGTGGACCTGTGCTGCCCTCCAGGGACCCAGACTAAGTGAGGAAGGGCAGGTGGCATGTGTCAGGGATGACCGTCCACGTTGGCTTCCTGCTGATTAACTTGGAGGAATTGCTGTTGGCCCCCCAAACAACAGTTACCGAACATGCACATGTGATCATGGCACAGCCCTGATGCTAAGCGTCAGTGTCCCCTGGTTAACCAGTGGGTCACATCCAGAGTTCTCAGGTTGGCCACCAGGCCCCGCCGTGGTCCAGTCCCCACTTAACCTCATCCCCGATCTTGCTGTTACCTGCCACCAACCTTTGCTTGTGCTGTTTCCTCTGCCGAAACTATCTTTCCCTCCTCCTTTGCCTGGTGGTTGCGTCTCCATTGGTTTCTCCTCTGTGAAGTCCCCCTGACTACTCATCCAAGCACAGTTGCTGCCTGCCTCCTTTGGGCCAGCGTTGTAGCTCATGAATGCTTGTGAACGGCCTGTCCTCACTCTGCTGCCTGGGTGACGGTCTGGGAGCCCCTTCAGGACTGGGGCAGCTGTTCACCACCACCTGGCCGGCTGTTGGCAGGCTCTTAATAAATGTTGACTGAGTGAGTGAGGGAATGAATGAGTGAGAGAGTAAATAAATGGACTCTTGCTACATTGTGGGCCCTCAGAGGACAAAGGGCCATGCTGTTTTACTCACACATCGCCTGAATCTTACACGGTGTTGGCAGTTAGGAAAAAATGCAGCTATCGCTTGTTTATAAAATAAATATGCGATTGGCAGAGCAAACCTTCCTTTTGGTAGCAGAAAAGACCGCCCACTCAGTGGAGAGTAGCTACCTCTGGTAGAAACACAGTACCACCACAAGACAGCACCCTCAGCCAACGTCAGCATCAGACCCTTCTGGCGTTCCGTAATTGATCATCAGCCTTTAATTGCATCGAAAGAAATTTGTTACGGGTAAGGTGATTAGGCACCCTGTTAGCCTGGGACGGCGTTGGTTTAATGCCTGTTGTCTTGGAGTAATTGCTGGTTGATGCCCTGTTATTTTCCAAAATGACCTAGTTTAGAAGATAAATTACATGGCCACCCTAGTTTTGCACTAAGTGATACGCATACATTATAGGCCTCAAGTTATTAATATTTCCACAAAGTCCAAAATGTGATAGCACCTAAAGAAGCTTGTGTTCTTAAGGCTAGGGAAAGATGAACTACTGCCGTTTGCGACAACATGGATGGATCTTGAGATCATCATGCTTCGTGAATTAAGTCAGGCAGAAAAAGGGAAGAACCATATGATTTCACTGATACGTGGGGTATAAAACTGAAAGAAATAAAGGAACAAGACAGACAAACAAGCAAAAATGCATAGACACAGACAACAGTTGAGTGGTTACCAGAGGGTAAGGAGGGAGGGGTAGGAGAGGGTAAAGGGATCAAATACATGGTGATGGAAGGAGAACTGACTCTGGGTGGTGAGCACACAGTGTGATCTATAGATGATATGTTACAGAATTGTATACTCGAAACCTATGTAATTTTATTAACCAGTGTCACCCCAGTAAATTTAATAAAAAAATAAAGACGCTTGTATAGAGGTAAGAAAGATGAGATAAATGCTCACGGATCGAAATGCATTGAAGCATCAGTAGGTGCGCAAAAGAGGTTGCACATGAACAGTATCCATGCGCTTGAGGTCTGTTCCAGGAAAGGCTTCATAGACCACATGGCGTTGGACGAGGGCCCCGAAGGATGAGAAATGGGCCCCGCTTGCATCAGTCGAGGCTTCTCACGTTTCCCTGAAAGCACTTAGAGCAATCTGGTGGCCCTGGCTCGGGCTGGTGTCCTCTCCTGCTATTTTTTCTTGGTTTTGCTTACAGTGTCCACACCCTCTAAAATCTCTTCCCCCCTTTTATGCACTTACGTGAATGTTACTCATGCTGCGTGACCCAGGTTGAGCCCCACTGTTCAGCCCCCGCCCCCCCAGTAGTGACTCCTTAATCTAAACTCCCGTAGATCTTCCAGCCTTTTTCGCTGGTTTGTCAGTGGCCATATGGTGCCTTCTGGTTTTCCTTACCATTTGTAGCATCTCCCCTGAGCTCCAAGTAAAAAGCAGATCTGCCGGTGAGAATCTGAAAGCTGTGGCTGGAGAAACGGAGACTGGAAGCCAGTAATGCTGGAAAGACTGTGGCCGAGGGAGGGGTAAGGGACCGAGCTGCAGGGGCGCGGATCCACCAGAGAGGAGGAGAAGTTACCTGTGAGACAGCACCTTTCCCAAGCCAGAGTGGGGCGTGGGGCACGGGGCTGCTTACTGATGACTTGGGACACAGGTGGTGGCAGGGAGCAGCAGAGGTCAAAGGCAGACTTGCGTGGTCCCTGGGGGGTGAGCAGTTGAGCAAGTGGCCCCAATAGGTGGTAGGACAAGCCTCGTGGGTTCCTGCAGCCCTGCCTGTGCCCACGCTCTGCCCACAGTAGGGAGGTCCTGGGAATGGTGGGCTGCCCGCAGGGCGCAGGTGTGGGGAAGGGCAGCCGGTGGACTCCGCTGGCTGTTGGCAGACTGGAGTACAGCGGGGATGTTTCCATGAGGCCTGTGATCCTTCAGGAAGCAGGGTCACGGTGGTCTGGGAATGAGAGGCCACACAGAGCAGGAAGAAACATCTCAGGAATATTTTCTCATCTTGATTCAGAAAAAGAATATTTGGAGGGGCTAGGATACCAAGGAGTTGTGCTGAAAGAAATTAGTACCCTGATGTGAGTGCTAAGCTGGCCATCTGGGAAACACCTGTTATATGCCTTTCTTTATTATTTTTCCTGCCTACCTACCTACAAACCTCCCTGCCTTTTTCTATCAGTCACCCCCCAGTTGAACATAAAGCCTTGGAAGGAATTAATGGAGTGAAACTATTTATATAACCACGGTATTTAGCCTGACGCCCTGAACTTAGTGCATCATAGATGCTCAATTAATATTTTCTGATTGAACATTGGCTGGGAATGTTCACAGAGAATCGATGTTTTCTTTATCCGACCGCTCTTGAAACTGAGACATCAGACGTTAGCAATAACCTTGACTCCTTAGTTTTGTATTTTGGAAATATTCTTTTAAAGGCCCATCTTGTGGGCACTCCATTTTGGTGTCCATAGGATAGGGTTCCTTGCTCAGGTATTTTGTTTTGAATGGTTTCCCCCCCCCCCCCCCGAAGCTTGGGTAATAGTGGATGCCATAAGGAGAAAAAAACCCCACCTAAACAATAAGTCAGGTCGTAGAACCCGGATGAGAACAGCCAGCCCCGTGAGGCTGGCTGGGTACAGCGCTGAGCAGAGCCCAGAATCCATCAGGGAACCACAGGCTCTGGGCAGCCGCAGAGCCGTCAGTCGCGAAAGCTGGAGGATTGGAACCCGAGAGAGGAGGGCACTTCTCTGTGGGAAGGCTGAGGCGTTTGCCGAGTCAGTAAGCGTCTCAGAGCCTCGTGACTCTGTCTTGTGCTTGGATCGGGGATGGTGGCAGAGCCTGCCATCTGGGGTTCGGTTCACTCTTGCCCCCCTTGACCAGGGTCCTCTCCCTGCTGCTTTCTTGACGGCTCTCCCTCCACCACCTCTCCCCTGCCCCTCTCAGCGCAGGCCTTTGCGTGCGCTTTGAGGTCAGACACATCTTGGGCTACAGAAAGCAAGACTACACCAATAGCCTGCCCCTCATCCTTTCCTGACACATCAGGGTATGGAATTTCACACAGCTTTTGCCGAAGTTTGGGTGTGACTTTTTCCACCTAAGGAAGAGCTTCCCACGGGGTGGCCTTGGCTTAGAATTCCCTGTGGACCAAAATGCTGACTCTCAGTTCTAGGAGAGGCTGGCGCCCCTGGGCTGGTCTCCCAGGGCAGTGTAGGAAACCATCATCCCACAGAACCTGATTTTGTTTTTTGAGAACAAAATTCTTTTTTTCGGGGCCATCAGGCAGTTGTCTGATAAGCACTGCTTGGTGAGGACAAAGGTTGACATTGCACAAGCCCTCACTTACCCTCCTTCCTAATCATTCACTGTAAACTATTCATAATCCCCCTAGTTGTCCATGCTTTGCCTGTCTCCGTGCCTTTGGAAATAAATGCCACCCCTGCTTTCCAGAATGCCTTTCCTCCCCTGGATAACCCACGAATTGTTTAACATCTTTCCAGGAGCACCCAGCTGAAACTCACCTCCTCTGTTGTAAAGCATTCCATGATTTCCCCCAGACAAATGTAGGAGCTGCCTGCTCGGGCCTGCCAGATTACTTTCTCTGTTGCTCTATTTTAGTACTGAATTCAATCATTTTAAAAAACGATTGGCACATGATAGGAACTCTGTTAGGAACTGTGAAAAACAATAACAAAAGGAGACAGAGACAGAGAACCTTGTCATCAAGATTGTTAGAGTCTATCTCTGCTCACATCAGTGGGATGAGTATGTGCATATTTGCTCTCTGCATCAGAGGAGCACGGTCTCTGGAGTCAGGCTGCCCGGGCTGTACATATCTATCTAAGCTGCAAGGCTGGGAATGCTCTAAACTCGCTGTGCCTCAGTTTCCTCATCTGTGAAGTAGGCATATTAACATCACCTCATAGGGCTGTCATGAGGAGTAAATGGATTACCATTTGCAGAGTGCCCAGACAGTGCTTGGAATGTAGTCACCTCTCTTTAAATGTTATTTGTTATTGGGTTTTTGGAAAAGTCATGACGTATTTTTTCTGTGTTTTTGGTTGCAAAAATGCGTCATGACTTTTCCGACAACCCGATAGTTTACTAGCCTCTCCTCCCTACTGAGGAGGTTCCCCATTTTATTTTTTGTGTATTCCAAACATTGGATGTAGTATGCATGCTTAATAAATATCTGGAATGGACGAGCCCTCATACAACAGATTCGTTTTAAGAAGAAAAGACTCTAATTCATACATCTCTTTTAAGGTGGGAATTCACTGTCGCCTTAAGACATCCATTTCTGAGAGCCATGCATGAAACCGCATTAAGCCCGGAGAAGTTCCCATTTGCTGTGGTGACTGCTATTGATTTTACCTACTGAGATATTTGGCTCCTTCGGAAAATGAAAAATTATTCACAAACAAAACAGGGAAACGGTCTTTAAATGCTTATATTTGCAATTCACATGTGATTTACCATTTTTCTTTTTGGAGAGGAATGAAAAATCTCCCTGTGTTTTGGATGAGAGTAAAAAAATGGCTCCAAATCAATTGGTTATTTGGTCTGTAGTCATTTCAGGAGATGTATGAGGAACAGAAAATAATTCTGTAAAGTGATTTTACTTGGAAACAGCAGAAGATCAGATTTCCTCCCCGGCTCAGGCAGAAACCGGGATTTTATGTATTGGGGTTTGTCGAGATGGAATTTGCCGGTTCACCGGGTCAAACGTTTAGTTGGAGTCCCATTTCTGCTCTGCCTAATGATTACTTAAACCAACTCAACTGCACATTCTTTGCAATGGGAAGAGAGTTTGGGGGTTATGGGGGCAATGCCGTCTGTACCTTGGAGGGAACTGAAAGCCTCCTCTGCCTCTTTACTTGGTATTTTATCCCCACTGGGACCAGTCTTTTGATATTACAGGGTAAGCCCGCCCCTGTTCCCTGCCTTCCCCAAGCTTCACATCGACCCCCACGTGAGCCCTAACACAGACTCATGGCTCCCCCTTTCCTTTATTAAAACCCTAATCAGGCTGCCAGTTATTTCGCACCTTTCACATATCCGGCCCTTTACACGCACGCCCTCACCTAATCCCCATCGCAGGGGCACGTAGTTGTCCTCACGGTGGTCCCAGGCGCTTGCTTAGCACACTGATGCTTTACACTCTCGTGCCGCATGCCCCGTGTTTTCGGGGCGGCCTTCCTCATTGTGATTCAGGGATCCAGGCTTCTGTCATCGAGCAACTCTGGCCTCCCCCAGGACACAGGAAGGCTCCACTGGACCCTCCCGGCCACTGGGAGATCGGAGACGAGTGTAGTGGGTTGAACCGTGCACTCCAACAAAGATGTTCAAGTCCTCACCCCTTTGACCTGCGGATGTGACCTTAATTGGAAATACGGTCCTTGTAGATATGATAAACATGTAAGCTTAGCCGAGGTCATCCTGGAGTACAGTGGGTCCTGATCACATGACTGGCATCCTTGTGAGGAGAGGAGATGTGAAGACGGGTAGCCCAGGGAAGAAGTCACGTGACGATGGCGGAGATGGCAGTGGTGTGTCTGTGAGCCCAGGAACCCCAGGGCTGCCGACAACCTCCAGACACTAGGAGACGGTCACGGAACAGATGTGCCCTCAGAGCCTCCGGAAGGAACCAACCCTGCCGACGACACCTTGATTTCAGCCTTCTTGCCGCCAGAGCTGAGAGAATCCATTTCCGTTGTTTGAAGCGGCCTAGTTTGTGGGAAGTTTCGCAGCAGCCCTAGGAAACCAGGAGGAGGCGAGGAAGGGGAAGGCTTTCTCACTGTGGACTCCACCAGCACTCTTAGGGGGCTGCTCCGTTGTCTTCCTGTCACCTCCCCAGTGAGAAACCTGGCGTCTTCCTGAGTTTGGTTCTTTTTAGCATGTAATGTGTCTTCTTCTGGATGCTTTTAAGATGTTCTTTTTATCGCTCGTTTTAAGCCAGTTGATAATGATGTGCCTTGGAATAGTTTTGTTTTTGTTTTGTTTTATTTCTCATATTTATTCTGCTTGGGGTTCATTGAAGTTCTTGGATATGTGGGTTTACCATTTTCATCAAACTTTGGCTGCTGAAGGTTGTCCCACAGTTTCCTGATGCTCTGTTTATTTTTAAATTTTTTTTCTCTGTTTATTTTTGAATAGTTTCCATTGCTATGTCCTGAATTTCACTAATACTTTTTTCTGAGAGTCCATCGAATATGCCCTTAATCCCATCCAGTGTACTTTTCATCTCTGGACGTTTGATGTGGTATTTTTAAAATACTTCCCCTAATATGGTCAGTCTTCCCTGCATCTTCCTGAACATATGGAATGCAGCCCTTAAAACTATTTTAATGTCTACCTATTCTGTGATGTGTGTGATCTCTGGGTCAGTTTCTATGGGTTGAATTTCTCCTTTTGAGTTGTTATTTTCCTGCTGCTTTGCATGCCCAGTAATTTTTGATTGGGTGCTACACATTGTTGGTGCCATTACCTTGTGAGGGTGCTGGGTATTTTTGCATTCTCATAAATATCTCTGAGTTGTGTTCTAGGTTGTGATTCCATTATTTGGAAACACTGATATTTTCAGGTGTTTCTTTTAAGCTCTGTTGGGTGGGACCAGAGCGGCATTTAGTGTGAGGCTGATTTCCCTCACTATGGAGGCAACAGATTTCTTAGTATTCTGCCCTTAAAACTATGAGGTTTTCCACTTTGACATTTGGGAGTGGGCACGACTCCTGGTCCTCAGTGGTCTCCAGGCTCTGTTCCTGTCAGTTCTCTCAGATAGTTCTTTCCTTGGGCTCAGACAAATTTTTTTGTTGCACATACACGCCATGTTCAGTTCAGCTGAATACTTGATGGAGAGTTTCTGCAGCTATGTATAGGTTTCTCTCTTTTCCTCTATTTCTCCTGCAGTCTCTAGCCATTTTAGCTTTTGTAGACACCTAGCTCTGCCTCCTCGGCTGCAGAGAAGGCTGGACCCTGCTTACGTTTCCCTCCCTGTCCTTTGTCCTGAAAATTTCTTCTCCCCAGGCAGTAAGCGGGGGCAGTCGTGGGGCTCCCCTTTTTGTTCACCATTGCTTAGGAACTAGTGCCCTTAGTTGTCCATGTCTGCTGTCTTGAATGATGTTGGTTCATGTCTTTGTCCAGTTTTCAGTCGTTTCAGGTGAGAGGTTTATCTGGTCCTGTTTCTCCGTTTTGACGGGAACACTATGGTGGCTTCAGCAGGCTCAGAAACCTTTTGACGCTCTCCCTTCCCGTCAGGCAGTGCGGTGCATGTCTGCGTCCCCCGCACCCAGGCAGGCTTTGTGACCGTTTGTTTGGCTGATAGAATACAGCAGAAGTGGCACTGTGCTAGTTGCTGAGCCCAGACGTTAAGAGGCTGGCTGCCTCCTTTTCCCGTCTCTTAGAACACTTGCTCTTGGAATCTTGTCACCATGGTGCACGGAAGCCTGTCACCCTATAGAGAAGCTTATGTGGAGAGAAACAGAACCACCAACTTTCCAGCCATGTGAGTGAGCAGTCCTGGAAGTGGCTCCTCTAGTTCCAGTCAAGCTGTCCCAGCAGATGCCACGTGGAAAAGAGACAAGCTGTCCCTCAAGTCCTGCCTAAAGTGCAGGTTCACAAGCAAAGTGAATGATGGTTATTGTTTTATTTTATTTTTTGCATTCACAGTGTTTATTGAAAAAAACCCACATATAAGTAGACTCTCTCAGCTCATACCCATGTTGTTCAGGATCAGTTGTAATTGTTTGTGGGACAGAGCAAGAGAAAACACAGGTAATAGTGAGAAAAGCAAACAGGAGCGCAGCCCACGCCAACCCCCTTATTTGTTCTTGGCTGTCAGGAGTTTCCAGCTGATCTTTTCCGATTTGTCATTATTTTTCTTTGGTGGCTCTGGATTTGCCTGCATGTGTCTGCCGGAGAGATACATGTATGTCTCAGAACGACTCTATTCAGAAACATGGGACGCTCCAAGCTAGAACTGGTCAGCGATCGGGGTGACCCAGGGATTGTGCTCTGTTTCGAAAACTTGCTTCTGACCAGTCAGATCCAAGGCTCCCCTAGAATGTGGAGCTCCCTGAGCTGAGTGAGCCCCCCGATTTCCTTAGGCAGCGAGATCAGGTTGTTACCCAACCGAGGCAGCCTTGCGAGCTCCCCAGTACCTGGCAGCAGGATTTCAGAGTCGCTGTCACTTAGGGTGCGCGCAGGGTGGTGAGGCAGAAGCAGTTTTCCAGGAAGAGACTTTTCATTTGAGTTGTTGTGAGTCAGATCAAGGGCCTCAAGAGCTGGGAGGAGCCAACTCTTCCAGGCACAGTGTTCAGCCTGCTCATGCCGAGGGTCAGGTGCTCGAGGTTCTGAAGGCTGCTGGGCTGTGTGGGCAGCTCCTCAACCTGCTTAGCCCAAAAGTTGAGGGCTTCCAGATCCTCCAGTCCTGCTACGCTTGGTAGCATGGCCGTTGGCTTGTTGTGGCTGAGGACCAGCTGTGCCATGTGGGGTGAGGAGAACAGGCCGTTGACGGCCAGCGTGTTGGGGATCCTGTGGTTACCAATGCCCACTTCCGGCTGGTTCTCCCCGCTCAACTCCACTGACATCTTCAGAGGCTCGGACGTGATCACGGAGGGCAGCACCTAACGGGTTGGGCGTGAAGACGTCAGGGTCTCGTGGGATGCGCCGATTGCGATTGTTTTAGATTGCTAAGTTCCGGGGTAGATTTTTGCTCAGCAGTAGATGTGCCCGGAACAGCAACTCTTGAAAAGGGAGAGCGCACCATTTGCCTGCTAATGGAAAGGGGGCTGGGAAATGTAGTTTCCCGTGTGCTCTGAAAGCGGGGACCTTGGCCTCGCTGAGTTCAGAATGTTACCGTCTCACGTCGATGAAGTAGGTTCATGTCCTTATTGGACCCTCTGGGAAACGAAGGCTCAGGGAGGTTAAACGATGTGTCCGAGGTCTCAGCAAACAAGCGGAAGCATTAAGATGTCGACTCTGGCGTTTTGACCCCTAAACCTGAAATCTTTCCTCCATTCCCTTCCATGTAGCCCTTGTCTGAACACGCAGAGCCCGGTTCCTAGCCCTCCTTGAAAATGCATAATCGCTCTGCTTGGTCTGCATCCCGCTCCTTTCCCAGCGGGGCTTTGGCCCGTCAGTGGAGCCGCTGTACACGGTCGGGGCGGACAGAAGGAGCCGGGAAGTCAGTGAACTGGGCCCCAATAGGGCTACGTGTGAGACAGAGTCCTGTGGGGAAACAAGTCCCAAGATCCGGACAGAAGAGCCTGAATGTGTCACCAGCACGTTAGGGAATCCAGGGTGCAGGGGATGAAGAATGCGTCTGGGGTGGTCCTGGGAAAGTCCCCAGAAGCAGCACTGTGACTCCAGCTGTGTCTGAAAGCTCAGGGCTGACTCTCCTGTGCTGCCGGGGGCACACTGCGCGGGTGGGGGTTGAAAAGCAGGCCCTGCACTGCCGCTCCTTGTCTTTGACTCCGTGATGGTTAGTTTTGGGTGTCAGCTGGTCTAGGCTGTGGTACCTAGTTATTAAATCAAGCCATCACCTAGGTGTTACTGGGAAGGTCTTTTGGAGAGGTGATCAGCATCTAGCTCAGTTGACTTCATGCAAAGGAGATTGTCCATGATAATGTGCTCAGGCCTCATCCGATCAGCGGACAGACCTTAAGAACAAAACTGAGGAATGAGAGATTTGGCCTCAGGATGACCTTAGCTCCTGCCTGGGAGTTCTAGCCTCCCAGTGTGCCCTGTGGATTTCGGGGTCACCAGTACCTGCAGTTGTGTAAGCCCGTTCCTGGAAATGAATTTCATCCCCTCCCCCCTCAGGGTTTCTTCCTCTGAAGACTCCTGACAGATACAGACTCTCTGACGGGTACATGGAACCCTGACGCGTTACCATTTAATAATACACTTGAGTTCTTTGCTAAAACATCTGGGAATATAGCTGTTAGCATTAGGATTCAGCTGCAGATGTTCTGAGAGGACAAAGTGCCACCACTAGGTCGACCTGATCTTGGCATCAGCTGCACCCTTGAGAGGGCAGTGCAGGCTCTCCACGCCCCGGTGCATGCTCGTCTTGGAGAGCTGAGTTACTGCCCTAAAGCCCAGGAGCTCCTCAGGTGGCAGAGTGCCCTCTCGTGTCAAACATTTATCCTTAAACGGGGGTTCAGGTGCTGTGGGGACCAGAGCTGCTTTAAGGATTTTCTGTGATAGGCCATTATCTGCGTTGCATAACAGAGCCAGGCGCTGCTCACAAGCAGCTATCTAAACGCCACGCACACACCAGCGGCCTCTGATTAAACCGCAATGTCTGTGTTAAAAGGCGAGAACGAGGTAAAAGAGAGGGAGAGAGATCTACCGCCAGTGTCATTAACGGGCGGCTCAATGAAGACATCTGCTCCCTGCCCAGTGCCAGGCAGAGCTGCCGTGAGACACATGTCTGTGTGAAGGGGATGGAGAATGAGATGCAGAAATATTATTATGCCATTCTATAAATCAGTGGTACAGCCTCGCTTTGAATACAGCAGCCGAGGCCGGCTGTCTTATCTCAATGAGGATGTAAATGAAAGGGTGAAAGGCCAGCCAAGGGCAGCCGAGCTGATTAGAGGCCTCAGGAATGAGATGGGGGCAGAGGCAAGGGGCTGGAGCTCGCTGGCAGAGAGAATGGGGGTGATTAGAGCTTTATATTACAGAGACGCGGGGAGCAGGGAGAGACCAGGTGGAGGTAAATGAAGTAATGAAGGGCTCCCCGAAGGCCAAGTGGGTGTTCCTATTTATTCTGCCTCATGAAATTAAACGGCACATATTTGAAATGGATGAAAGGACATCTCTCTCAAAGCCTCAGGTACCTGGTTTGCAGTCGAGCGGCCAGGAGGCCGCCTGGCGCATTGCGATGAGTGCGAGGGAGTTGAGGCTGCGAGGGAGGAAGTACTGTCTCTGATGAGGCCGGTGCGTTCGGCCCCATTGCTCCTGTCTGAGCCTCGGGTTCTGCGTATGCAGCACGGAGGTGTGAGCACACTTTCTCAGGCCCCTCTGACTTGGAGGATTCCAGCTTCTCTCCTCCACCTGGTGTGAGCTCAGGAAAGCCCAGGGAAGACACCGTGTGTCACTTCCCTCTTTCAGTCCCCCTCCTGGGAAAGGATAGGAGCAGGCAGGCTGGGGAATGGGGTGACCAGAGATGGCAGAGGCTGGGGCGGGGAGGGGTCTTCATAGCATTTGATTGCAGATGCCTGAAAATGCCAGTGGGATGGAACCTGTTCCAAGGTCGACATGAAAGGCTGTCCGAGATAAAGGAAAGCCTCTTTTCAGAGCCCAGAGTAACCCCAGCTCATGCTTACCGGCCTTTTGGTTTAAGAAAGTAAATTGCCAAATGACTTACCTTCCCCGGGTCTCAGTTTCATCCTGTTTAAAATGGGGATCACCTAGCACAATCACCTCCCTTTAAGATAACACATTTGAGGCACTTAGACACGAAGGCAGTGCTTAGTGAATGAGAGCGATTACTAAAGTTGTTACGAAACGGATCGGCACCCGCCCATCAGTCATCTGACACATCACACTGGTAATGAATGGTGGATTGGAGATTCAAACACCCGTCCATCATCACTGGAAGTGTGTGCTTTCCCATTGGATCACGTTGCTTAGAGTTGAGGGCAGAAGCTGCAGGGTTTGATCAGTACTACGTGTTTGAGGCAGGTAAGAAGCACCATGAGCGGTCAGAGGGGGGGAAGCTAACTAGACGAGGCTCGGGTGGTCCTGGAGGGCTTCCTGGAGGAGGGGTCACTTACTTGAATTGGGTCACAATGAAATAGAAGACTCAAGTGGAGGCCAAGGGGTGTTCACAGCAGGAGAAACTGGGAGCAATTCAGAGAGGCCAGCTTGAGCCTCGGAAACACACCTGCCTTGTTGGAGTCAAGAGTTAGTTCCAATAGATCAGTGACAATGGGAGATACAAGATGGCAGATTACAAAGGGCTTTGGAGGGCGGGGTCAGGTTGAACTTTTTCCTTAGGAAAATGAGGAGCCATCAAAGGATTATGAGTTTGGGGCATAATCTTCTCAAAACCCACAAAAGCGTGTGTGTTGAGCATGGAGGAAAGACACCGGATCCTGGGCTGTTGGAGAACCAGGGACAGACACTATCCAGATAGGAAGCTCTGAGTGGCAGGAAAAGGATAGTGGCGATGGGGACCAAGGCAGGCATGGGGGAGTGTGGCATGAAAGAATGATCAAGTAGTAGCTAGTAGCAATCATAAATGCCTCCTGAGGCCTTGCTGTGTGCTGGGCTGTCTTCCAGGCGCTCAGTGAGTCTTCACATCAGCACCAAGAGATCAGTCCTATGATGCCCCGTGTGCTTTGGAGCAACAGACTTACTCCAGCACAAACAAGCGATTAGGCCAGTTACCACCCCAAATCTCCGTTTACTCATCTTTTAAATGCGTAATATTATCCATTTTACTATGTTGTTTTGAAAACTGAAGACAGTGTATGGAAAGCACCCAATAGCCAGAGCCTGTCTTGTAGAAAAAGCATGTACACAGTGGATGCGATTGTTGCCATGTTTATTTTTGGAGGACAGCTCAAAAGAATGGTAGGCCTGGTTGTGAATAGATGGCCTGAAACTTCAAGGCCAGAGACGATTCTAGAGTTCCGTTGTCAGAGCCTGAGAAAATGCTGCTCCCACTGACAGACGTAAGGAGATTGGTTTGGAGGGAAATGTGATAGGCGTGGTTTGATTTTGAGATGACGGCCGGGCACACAAGCAGAAAAGACTTGACAGGCCATTGGAAGCATAAAGCCAGATCTTGGGCAAAACACCAGTATCCTAGAAGAAAACTGAGCAATGTATCAAGTGTCTAAATATCTTGCCCACATAATGACAAACATCCAGATTTTTGGAACCCTGGATTTAAATTTCGACTTCGTGTCTCAGTACTTGGTTGTGTTGACTTGGAGACAAAGACCCGCTCTTGTTCTCTGGATTGTGAACCCACTTTTTTAGCCAATATCCACATGCCAAATCACCATTTATTTTTTGCCCTTTGACCGGAAACCACAAAAGGTGAACAAGAAGTTCACTTCCGTTTTCGCTCTTGGCTCTCGGTTTCTTTATTATTCATATCTCAGCAAATCTTGTTTCATTGCATTTTCGAAATTGCAATATAATTTTGGTGATTAACTTTAAATTGGGGATAATACACTGACAGGCATTAATGTAATGTCAAAACACTTTCTTACAATTATTTCTTAACCTCCGTCAAATCACCGTTTCCCTGTGGGCCTTTGTTAATGTAATATGGACACAACACACCAGGACGCAAAGCTGCGGAAAGGAAAAGGGATTCCCAGGACCACCTATCCGGGAGGATCAAGGCTAGGAAAAGACAGTGAAGCAGGCCTGGGCGTTCTCACGTTTCCCTGTGCAGGAGCAGATGTGAGGAGACGAGTTCTGGATGCGTCTCTTGGGATGTTTGGGTTAGAGCATGGCGGGTAGGAGTTCTGTTCCCGTTGTCACATCTGTTGCCATTACCCAAATGGAGCATGCATTCTGGTGAGAAACGAAAGCAGCTTGGCAGGCCAAAAATAGTAGCTCAGCGCCCCCGCCACGGAGAGACTTACGAACCAGACACGCCTGTTAGAAGCAGAGGCGGAGATAATAAGATAGAAAGCAAGGGGGTCTGAAGAGTTTTCAAAACATGCCCACTTAAATGATCTGCTTTGGGAATCGCAGCCACTTGCGGAAAGCCGGCGAGGTTGATGTGGATTGTTCCCATTTTATGGAAACTGAGACGGGTCAAGCGACTTTCCTCCAATAGGACAGTGAGTAGGGGACCGCGGAGTGTATTGGGTTAGCTTTGCAGGCAGGAGGCAGGAAGGGGTTCAGACACAGCCTCTTGCACCATCTATCAGCTCTGCAGGCCAGGGCTTCAGTTTCCGCGTTTGTCACTTGAATATGATAGTAGCTTGTTCGTCATAGAGTGGAATTCACACAGGAAGCTCTCGCTGACTGGTACCAGTATTATTATTAGGGGGAGAATTGTAGGATGTGATAAACCCATAGCCAGAACTTGGGCACGCCGGCGCCTGCGTTTCTCACTGTATCAGCACAGTTGGGGGAGGGGGTTGGTCAGACAAAGCAAAGGGGGAAACCAGTGGAGTCAGATTCGGTTCGTTCAACCCTCTGAACCCTACCCTTACTCCTTGGCAGTTACTGTCACCAGGCTGTCCGTCAGTGGCCTGTATGGTCTTCAGTGGTTCTATGCACAAACCTCATCCCCTTGCTAATAAGCCCCACTGAGCTTAAGACCTTTAGTCCCTGTGGCTTGCTGTCATCCAAGGGGAAATGACTTCAATTAAAATGTTAATGCTAAAAACCTCTAGTTTTCAGGGAAGAGAGCCTGACGTAATATAGAAGAGGACATGTTTTAAATACGGACAGTAAAATGCGGGTTGCATTTCCCAGGGCCTATGGCCGCTGGCATTTGTCTGGATTCAGCCAGCAAGAGGCCGTGGGGGATGGTGGGGGCCGGAGGACGAGGCCACGGTGTGTCTCCTCCTCGCTCTGCCTCTGGCGGCCTTCCTGGCAGTGGCACCAGCTCCCAGTGAAGTCCTACTGAGTTCCAGCTTGTACCTCCTGGTGACTTCAGCGCTGGGCTCCGTGACACCACCTTGTCCCCTGAGCCCCGTGGTGCTCATGGTTTCCTGCTCTCCAGCCTGTGTACTGCCTCCCGGTCCCCAGCTGGCTTCTGAGCTCTTCCGTCCTCCGCTGCATGATCACTTCTGCTTTCTGTCTTCCTGGTCAGATCCTAAGGCCCAGCTTCTGCCCGCTTTCCACACGTGATCGTAAACGTTTGTAGAGCGGCTTGGAGCTCGTGGCTTTGACGAAAACCAAAATAGCCGCTTATTTAGGAGTTCAGACACAACTACAGAGGAGTCTGCAGGAATTCAGGAAGGTAATTTTGGAATAGTAGTAAAATTAAGTGACTAAAGTGTTGGCTGGGGGTTAGGAAAAGCAGTAAGGAGAGTGGGGACAGAGCCCGAGGCCAGGAACTGGGAATAATGACATTAGTGACACCCTTCATGCGCTCTGTGGCAGAGCTTACTTGTCACACTTCCTGCCACTGTCCACGTTTGTCCGAGGGCCCAGCGTAGGAATCAAACAGCACTTGGAATGACCCAGTGAAGCCAAGTGTGGGCATCTCATTTTTATAAAAATGTGTGTTTGGGATAGTTGACCGCTTATAAAAAGTCAGAACAAAGCAGAGGTCAGGGACAGTTAGAGTCATGTTGGGGGAAATTTCATGGCATTTTCTTGGTGACCTTTGGTGGCTCTCTGGCTGCCATCACCTTCGATTCCAGATGCCCCTGGTTTGCAGGTTCCAGGGCGATAGACACGTCGGTGTGGGGGCATCTGTTTGGATGCGCCAGACCCTCTGGAGCTCAGTTTCTCCCACCCAGAGATCGGACCCGGGTCAGGAAGGTCCCCGATGGTGAAGGGCTGGCATTTGGCCCATGTTCTCATTGGTCAGGGGCGTAGATCGGGATGAAATGACATTGGCGGAATGGTGGAGAAGCAAGCATCACGCTCACACCACCCACAGAGGAAAGTTTCCACCCGACGGCCTGGAAACTCGGGAGATGCAGGGAGCATCCTGACCCAATGAGCTGGAACTGCTGCACAGCGTTTTCGGCTGATGAAAGCCAGTCAGCCGCCGGGGCGCGATGGCCCAGGATAGCCCATAAAGCGGGAGGTAGATGTGTATACAAGAGGAAAGTGCAGCTGTTTTGAAGCTACAGAATTAAACGCTGCAGCAACAGCTCATTGAGTAGCAGCGTAGGTGTGTTACAGCCGAATATTCTGCACTGACAGCCGGGCTAGCGGAGCCGTGGGGTGAGGTCGGAAGTGGACCCCTGTGACGGCACAGCCATCAGGCTGGATCTGAAACGGGTCGTCTTAGGCCCGAGGCTTGCGGACATCTGAAAACCATTCCAGCATGTGAGCAGCAGTGGTGAGCATCGGCAGTGTTTGCTGCACACTTGCTCACAGGGGGTTGGGCGTTTATCTTATATTCGTTCCAGTCTTCGGGCGGTGATGGAGGGTGGTCATTGTTGCATCAGTTCAGAGCGGTCAGCTGCTTCCCAGAGACAGTGGCGGGACTGTGTTATGAACCTGGATGGATGTGGCCTCAAAGCCTGCGTTTGCAGCGCGACTCTGTCTCTGGAAGCCAGTCAGTGAGTAGACCAGGAGAGGACTGCGTCTGCCTTCTGGGGAACGGCATGGCTGGAGGTGTGAATGTGGCAAGATGGATACAAGCTAGCACTTCCGCTTCATAGCCGAGGTGGGCCCTGTGGGGTCCTGCGGCCCCCTAGCCCTTTATGCTGCGGCCTGTGAACCTCAGCCAGCCCTGTGAGCTGGAGAGAGAACGTCCAGCTGCCTCATGTCATCAGCCAGTTGGGTTTGAATTCATCCAGGCGCCTCAGGCCCCAGATATCCGTTGTGCCTGCAGAGGAAATCGGGCACCCACATAAATAGTGAGCCTCACTGCTTAATATGGTAAGTTTCTCGGTTTTACTTTATTATTCCTGTGGGTCTAGAAAGCTGCCTGAACCCCAGCTGAATCCTGTTTACACCCACCACGCTCCTGCTGTGAGGGTTGCAGTGAGCACAGTGACAGCCCCAGGCCATGCTGCTCATGTCCCCGTGCCTTGGGCTGTCCCCTGCTGCCTGCACTCCTGTGCGGGTCCCACCCTGGCTGCTGCATGGGGTCATGGAAACAGTTCAGCATGGGCTTTGCAAGCCAGCGTGGGTATTTACTGTCGGTGACACCATGAACTTCACTTATCTGAGTTTCAGTTATCTCACCTGTGAAATGGGCATAAAATAGTATTAGGATTTATTGAGCATCTATTATGTGCCAAAGGCCATCTTTTCTACAGTAACCCATTCAGCTTCATAATTATCCTACATTCTAGCCCTTCTTCTTCTTGGCTAAAGCAGGATTCTTCTGTTCCGACCCCCTTTCTGATAAAAGTAGAAGTTGACCCTGTTGTTTGGTTACCGTGTTGGACTATCCAGCTGCCCTCACAAAGGCAACCCAGGGTAGTTGGGTTATTTTCTTTAGTCGCGCGCTTTCTGTCTCAGTCACAGATTCCTTGCTCTCTTCACCAGCCATGCTGTTGATCCACCAGGGTGTCTCACAGCCAGTTCATATTGTAAGATGCCTTGGTTGGGGGCAAGATGACTGCACTTACCTCACCACGAATAGGAAAGACTGACTCGTATCCACACACAGGTGTAGAATGGAACATGCTGTGCAGTGGCCGTTGCTGTCGATGTGGAGGGGACCTGTGGTGTGGTCACTTCACTGGGGACATCGAGCCGACGGGGCACGTTTGCTTTGCTGTCTGACGGTCATGTCACAGGCTCTGCCTGTGACCTCAACGAGCGCTCTCTCTGACAGATCTGCACTGTGGGTCCCCAGGCAGCGAGAGGCGGGGCCTGCAACATGCACATCAGCCACCATTCTAAATGCAGCTTGATGTCATAAACCCTTGGTGAAGACCTACTGTGTGCAAGCAACTGCTAGATGCTTGGGAGCAAGAGGAATAAGAAGTAATGCTGCCTTTAAGGACTGTATACTTCAGTGCAGGGATCAGGAAACCTCTTCCCTAAAGGGTCCCATAGCAAATAGTTTAGGCTTCGTGGGCCGGGAGGCCTCATGTGGTCCCTGGGCACTGCTCAGCCCTGCTGTGGGAGTGCGAAAGCAGCCACAGGCAAGATGGGAAGGCATGGACACGCTGTGTACATGGCCGTGCAGGCGGGCGGTGGGCTGTGGTTTGCTGACTTGCTCTAGTGGGAGAAAGAACTATGTCATAGCTCTGAAAGCATGTGTGTGATGATAGACGGATGCACAAGGTACGAAAGCATTGCTGAGAAGGGAGCTCTGGCAGTGTGATGCTGCTTTGGTCTCCGGAAAGGTACGGCGTCTCAGCTCTGTGGACACTACTGATATTTCAGGTCAGATGTTTGATTATTTGTTGTGAAGACCTGCCCTGTGCATCCTCAGGTGGTTAGCAGCGCCCCTAACTCTTACCAACGAGATGCTAGTAGCAACCTCCCACTCTAGGCTGTGACAATGGAGAATATTTCCAGAGATTGCCCAATGTCCCCAGGGGAAAAAAATCCCCCCAGTTGAGAATCACTGGCCTAGGGCTTATAATCACCATGGCAAGAGGAAGGGCCCGGAAACGTCTTCCCAAGAAGATGGCCCTTAATTAGGGTTTTGAAAGATGAATAGGAGTTGGTTACATGGGTAAAACACATGTAGGGAAGGTAAGACCTTCTGAGCATAGGGCAGAGCTATGTAGAACCAACAGATGTGGCATAATGTAATCTGGTGAGGGGTTGATTACAAGCCATCGGATATTGTTGAATAAGTGTGTGTGCGTGCGTGTGTGTGTGTGCGCGCACGCGCGCGTGCACAATGGTTAAAGGATGAGGTGAGGGATGAAGGCAGAAAGATGTACTGGGAACCCATCACAGAGGGAGATGCTTATGTGCTGGGTTGAGGTGATTAGATGTTACCCAGTAAACAGTGACGACAACGGTGCGTGTTTGGAGGGATGGTGGACCATCCGTGAAGAGCAGCTTATACCCGGTGGGACGTGGGCCCCGCCAGGAGGCACACTTGTAATCGGCAGAGCCGTTGCCACTGGATGACAGCACAGGCGTGGTGACAAGCTTGTGCACCCCCAGCGAGTCCCCAAGTGTGAGCAGTAAATGAATTTGAATAAGATGGTAAGTATGAATCAAAACGTGCTCACACACAGCTGCTCCGCAATGTGCTGAGGCAGATTTTAGAATTCTGTACTGCTGACAAGATACCCTGGTCCTGATCAACTTAATCAAACGATGGAGTCTGTTGGTGTTGCCGTGCCACTGAGCACACTACCCCCCCCCCCCCCAGAACATATGCAGAGAACGGACATAAGTGTACATGCCTGAGAGGGAAGGCAGACAACCAGGGGTCATTCGCTGGCGTGGGAGACACATTCCACTCCAATACGCTGACGCAAACCTACATGCATGGTTTATTCCCGAGGGCTGAAGGGTCCTTGTATGTTAGTCGAGCCCTGTGTGGGGAGGGAGTTAGAACTGCCGTTTGAAAGCAAGCTCCGGAAACTCATATTATCCTTGCTTTAGCAGAGGGCAGATAGACACTCCAGAGGGTAAAAGGACTCGCCCAAGTCAGTGCCTCGGGCAAAACTGAAAAGCAATGCCCTTCGCTAAATGCATTCTATTATTTCTCTTAAACGTTTTGTTTGGAAGAATTTCCAGCTTATTGAAAGTAGCGAGATGAGCGCAGTGAGCCTTCCTGGACCCAGCAGCAATTTCTAGGATTTTTGCCATTCCTGTTTTCTTCTTGTAATGATGTGAGGCAGATATCTAAGGCCGCATCATTTTGCTTACAAGTGATTTCAAAAGCCAGTGCCTTTGAAAAGATGCCCAGCGTGACTCCTCTGTCCTTCAGGCAAGGGAGAAATAAAGCTGTGCCCCTATGTTTTTTTCACTTAGCATACTTATCTCTAATTTTAAAACTGAACCTATGATTTCCTTTAATTGAACTTAACATAATTCAGCCCACATTGGTTGGATTTCTGTGGCCAGGAACTGTGGTTAATTAGGAAATAAACATCAGCGATTTACTATCCTCCTCAGCAAGGTAGATAGATAGGGCCTGGGGAACTGCCTTCCGCGTCCAGCAGAGCTTCCCGGAAGTGGGATTATTGTCTTTGAGCTTGACCACTCTGCGTCTCCTAGTCTTCACACCTAAAATGGGGTTACGCAGGAGTTACCTGCGCCTCTAATAATGCTGCATAGCAAACCACCCCAAACGCAGAGGCTGAAAATGTGACACGTGTTTTGTTCACGAGCTTGCGGTTCAGGAATTTAGGTTGCTCTTGGCTAGACCATCCTGATCTCTGGGTTTACTTACATATCTTGGGGGGTCTGCTGGCTGTGGACTTACCTAGGCTTCTCTCAGCTGGGGCTGCTGTGACACATCAGCCGTGCTCCAGCCGTGTCTCACTCACATGTCAGAAACATGGAAGCCCCTTTTCGGGCCTCTCTCCTTGCTTCACGGTTGCACATATTCCTTTGATCGTAACTGATTGCACATATGAGCCCACCAGCACGTATGAGTCAAGCAGTGACGTGACGTCCTGCCCACAGTGGGAGGTAGAGTGCTGCCAAGTGACAAGGCAGAGGGTGCCCATGTCGGGGAAGATAAGGCAAAGGGGCAGTTAGCGTAATCCACGTATCACCAGGTTCCTACAGGACTCGATGGAGTCATTATGGGGACAGGGCAAAATTGCATTTGTGGGGGACTTAGCACCGTGTTTGACATATCACAAGTACTCAATGGAAGTCAGCTATTAATTATTATTATAATTATTGCCATGTTGTTGTCGTTGACATGGTCAGGTAATGCAACGGGACACTAAAGCACTATAGGAATATAGAAAAGGGAGAGACTCACTCTGACCTGGGATGAGGAGGCAGACGGCGAGTGAAATAGCATTAGAATAAGACGTTGAGGGATGGGAGAACCATAACAAACAACAAACAAGCGAAAATACAGGCATTCCTTCAAAAGCCCACAGATGCTGTTAGGATTGGACTGGACAGGTGTCTGACTACCTGAGTAACCCGAAGGGTTCCAAGAAGCTGCCCAAGCCCTCCGTGTCACTTCCATTGGCCTGTGACCCTGTGTAAAATCCCTCCCGGGAGAATCATTCTGGATAAGACAGTATCATCATTGCAGAGGACGTGGGGCCCAACCAACCGTGTTGTGGTTCTTGGTAGCGGTGATGTGGAGAACAGTCACGTGGGGACAAGCCAGGCCAGTGGGGACTGCCTGGACTGTGTGACAGTGCTTCCCTGCAGGGTCAGGCTCTGAGCAGCCCCCACAGAGGGTGTGGGTGCTCCAGGGAGACTCCATGAGGCACGCATCGAGGGCTGGGAGAATGTGGACGACAGAGTAGGAGCGACCCAGCAAAATGACCTTCTTAGCCTGGGGTTCTCCAAAGCAGACCCTGAGACGCGAGAGTGCATGGCTTACTTGGTACGAGATCCCAGGAAACACTGGTGGGAGAAGTGAGGCAGGAAACGGGAGGGGGCTTAATGAACAGGGGACTGCAGTGAGCCCCTGGGGTGCAGTCCTGATGGGGGGGGAGCATGGAGTGTGCATCAGCGCTGTGCTACCAGGTGTGAAAAGCGGGCAGGTGTGTGCTACCAGGGCTCGCTATTCCGCTCTCGTCCATCAGTGGTAACCGGCTGGGTGTCAGCACCCTGGCACTTTGATCTGACCTTTCACACAGCCCAGGTATGTTTCAGTGGCCAGAGGCGGAGTGACAAGTGTGTGCAGTGTGACACCTTGGAGAGAGTTTGGGAACCATGTGTGAGAAGGGGACGTGACTAAGGCGCCAGCCAGGCCATCGGGGACCCGATGGGCCTGCAGCCTTCCTGTAAAGCAGCCCCCTTTGTGGGCTGCTGCTTGTCCTCTGCATCATTTCCCATAAAGCATATTTTATATTCCAGAGATATAAAATACGGCGCGGGGGAATGGTGCAGATCTGCCCTCCTTCTGCGTTTTCGAGTGGATGCTAAACATTTCCTGTCATCTGGTGCAGTGGATGGGGGAGGGGGACATAGCCTGAGCAGGGGGGAGGTGTGAACATGGCAGTAAACCATAAGGGCGTATTTTTACCCTCAGCGCTGAAGTTTCTGATTATGACTGAAAGGCATAACTAGGTGTGAAGAGTAAACAGAAACTGTTAAAAATAATCAGTCCTCTTTAAATAGACTCACATCCTTGTGATCTCCATTTTTATTGGTTTTAGATTTACTCTACAACATAAATCATTTGAACTATATCAAGTGGATCAATCTATTTACAAAATATTTGGAGGGAGCAGCGTGTGTGCGGGGTGGGGTGGGGAGCAGAGACAGGGAGTCACGTGAGCTTTTTCCAGCGAGACTCCACTCTTGGCTCTAATCAAATATATCCACTTGAAAAACAAGCAAGCAAAAAAAAAAAAAGTCCTACAGAGATCGCTGTGTATTAAAACAAGGGAATTGTTTGCAGGGACAAAATAGGGCAAAGCATGAATCATCAGGAAACATCTGAGAGATGTTAAGAAGAACAGACTAAAAATAGTCTCTGTTTGTCATCTCTTTGCTGTTGTGTTCTCTTCCCTTTGTCCCAGCTGGGTGTGCTCTTCCCGGTCATGAGTGTGAACACAGTTTGGGCGGCAGCGCGGCGGCCGGGGGGTTGAGAACTGTAGCCGTGTTCTCACCTCACGCAGCCTGGTAGCGTCTACAGTTCTCTCAACGGATCTTCGTTTCTTGGCTCATCCTAAAGGCCTTGGGGCAGGGCAGCTAGTAAGAGCCCTCTCTGATGAATGAGGCAGCTGAGACTCAGAGAGGTTATGTGCCTCGTGCAAAACCGCCCAGCTGGACAAAGTTAGGAAACCAGGGAAAGGCCGGCAGGAGCTGTGCTAAGGGACGCAGGCGGTATTCACGGCACTGTGTTGATGAGCCTTGGGTGGCTATCTTCTCCCACTCCTGGGGACTCACGGCCTGGTAGATCAGAGTGACCGCTCACGGATGGATTCTGTCCCCATACATTGGAGAAACACAAGGGACCGTAGTCCTTTTCCTCATGGAACTTCTGCCGTCTGGCATGTGATGGCTCCCTGGCGGCCAGCCGGAGCCCATGGCAGGGCGACCTGCGTTTGAAGTGCTAGCCCTGCAGGGGCCTATGGGGTCGTAGTGATGAGTTCCGTTTCCCTGTGCTGTTTCCTCATGGGACTGGTCACTCTGTCCAGAGCGGAGTGAGCAGGGTCACACAACGCCTGGCTCCTGGGAGGGAGAGGATCTGGTGAGAGGGAGTCAGGATGGTGGGTGCTCTGGAATCCTGGAAGACGGGCTAAATCGCCCTCATCTGTCCACTGGTCGTGGTGACCCAGCTGTGCAGCTGGGATTTTAAGGGAGGTTTATAAAGCCCGCGGGAGGAAGAGACAGACATGAGGAAGGCGGGGGTCTGCGCGAGACAGGCTGTCGAACCCGTGACTCCAAACTGGGTTGCATTGGGGTCGGAGGGCCCTGGGGCCTGAAGTTGGGTGAGGTAATAGGATGGTGATGGGAGATGACAGAACTACCACTTGGGGAACAATGCGGAGCCCAGTGGCTGTAGAACAGCGTGATTCAGGGCCACTTTCCCACAGGGGAACCTGGGTCACAAAGTAAAGGGTCAACAGGGGAGCTGGAGGACAGTGTGTCTTTAGCCTTTCCCAGGTCACACGTCACTTAGGAATTGCTCCTGGGGGCCAGAATCTCTGCGCGGAGCTCCGTTCCCGATCCGACTTGTTCCTTCCAGAAGCCCTGCAAAGTGAGGCCTTTATTAATTCCATTTTAACGAGGAAACTGAGGCTCTGAGAGATCCTGTCATGATTCTTGGGGCACGGCTCTGAAGTGGCAGAGTCGGGGTGAGAGTCCTCTGTCTAACGGCAGATACCCCAGTATTTCTACTCCATTGTACTGTTTGATCATATAGACAGTGAATTCAAAGGTGGGCCAGCTGTGGGGTGCTGTGGAGGAATAAGGCAGGGTCATCTAATGTGGGGGCAGGAGAGACGGCTGAAATCGGGATTTTTGGCCTTCATAGCACCACCATCGTCTCAGCAGTTGAACTTCCTGGCCGCAGACCAGAGGTGGACAAAACTGCACACAGACCTTTGAGTCATTACTAGTGTCACAGAGTGGTAGCCGGTTGGATGGGGAGAGTGGATGAGCTGAGTGAATCGCCCCATCCCAGGTCCAGCCACAGGCCCCGGGGATTTGACAGTGGCGTGAGCAGGTGGGCATGGCGGACTGCCAGAAGAATCCCCACTTAGAGATTGCCGCTTCCCTCGAGAGCTGGGCCCGCGATGGCTTCAGTGTCTGCAGCCACGTGCTGTGCTGTATTACCCCCGCTTTACGGAAGATGCTCATCACAGCAGTAGCTGTCCAGTAAACAGAAAGCAGCCTAAATGGTCAGCATTAGGGGACAGTTAAGTAGTGCAGATTCATTCATAGATCTGGGTTGGCCATTTATTAAAATACTGTCTACCAAGAGTATTTATTTTGAATAACGCAAGAAATCGTACATGCTGTGGTCATAGTTGAAAACTGGCTTGGTTTCTAATAAGCAATAAAAGACATGGGGCAGAATCAAAAAGGAAACACTGCTTGTTTAAATATTACTGTTACTGATTATAATAATAGTAATAATAGTAATAAACTAATATTAGTAATAGTAATAAACTAGTAATAATTACTAATATAGATAAAATACTAAATACTATATGTACTCTAAATACTAAAAATTAAATACTAAATATATACTAAATGCTAAAATGCATAAAGAAGCATTACTAAAAAAGTGCAAATAATGGCTTCACTGGTATACTGTGACGTCATTTATAAAGTAATTTCACTTACAGTGTATCATTCTAATCTGCTCTGATGGATGTAGGCAGGGCTGTTTGACATCCCCATCAGACACTCCGTAAAAACATTTCCAAAGGTGTCTCCTTTTAGGCTGATTTTATAGTAAGATGAATATACTCTATGATGGAAAAAGGAAGAGCCTCTAATGATTAATCCATTCTAGATATTTTTCCATTTATATCCAGAAAATTAAGTGAAACTGACAAACATACCTTGGGGATCAGTTAGGTGCTCATGTGTGATATGAAGATGAACAAGGCAGAGTCAGAGCCACGAGGGGCCTCGGTCTTTCGGGAGAGATGATTCTTAAGTTCTTGGAAGGAAAAATAATCATAAATGATTTGAGTGATGGTTCAGGGCCGGTCTAGATGAGATGTCTTAGGGAACTCACCACGCTGATTGATAACCAGGCCGGGGGGAGTTGATTGGATGCTGTCTGGAACGCCTTTGACTGAGGAATTGGGCTATGACGTGGGGACTCCCAAGTCCCATATTTTCCAGGCAGAGAGGGTAGAATCGCTTCCTTTTGCTGGAGTCTGACAGGCCAAATTCAAGCCTGTTTCATCCCTCCCTAATGCGGTGGTTTGGGACAACTTACCTCGCCAAGCCTCCCTCGCTGGTCTATTAACGGCATGAAGTGACCCAGCCCGGTCCAGCAAGGAGCTGGGCACCAGCAGACCCCCAGTACACGGCGAAGCCCTTTCCCTAATCCTTCCTTCCTCAGGTAGGGCCACAGGTGAGCAGGGGAACGGAGTCAGAGCTCCACACATCCTGCGAAGACATCCTGTACAGTTATTTGGGCTGGAGAATTATACACCGGTTTCTGCTTTCCAAAGTCTGAAAAGGGTTCTGCAGGGGCAGACGCAGGTAATGGAGGATAGATAGCATGGCCAGGTTCCGAGCTAAGGCTAGGGGGCTGGGTCACGTTCAGGCCGTGCACTGATCTGCACTTGAGTTCTGAGGGGAGGGGGATGGTGATTGGCAGGCATCTGAGGGAGGGGCTCCTGGGGACAGCTTGGTGTCTGCTCTCCAACCCAGGTCCCCCAGCTGGTGTCTGAGCCCAGTGCAAAGGGCTGCAGGCAGGAAACAGGGGAGCTGTTTTTGATGGGAGTGTATGAATTGTGGTAACTAAGGGGCATGCGCTTCACTGCCCAGAGACCCTCTGACTGTGCCTGACGTGACGGACAGAATACAGTGGCCTCTTCCATTCACAGCCGAACACAGTGTAGCTCTGGTGCCTGGAGGACACCAGTGTCAGGTGGGCCAGGGCATGGACCCTGATGAGCAGGCCCAGCCTCACGACACCCAGGGGAGCCGCAGTCAGACGTGGACTGCCTTGTCGGCACAAACAGATGCTGGGCACACCTGGGGCTCCTTGGGGCGTGCGTTCCAGGGTGCAGCTCCCCCATTTGATCCCATGAGTAGATGGTGTGCAGGCAGACACATCAGCAGACCATAGTGGGACAAGCTGAGGCCTAGGCAGATGCTGGTACCCCCTCTCCAGCTCCCACCCCAGCAGGCGCGGACAGGCACGTGCCCTGTGCTGGTCTCTAGCCTGGAGACATGTGAAAAGGGGTCCCCACGTGCTGCTTTCCCAGGTCCCCAGAGGTAAACGGGCCAATTGCCAGGTGCTGCCAACAGCAACACCTTAGGGTCCAGGAAGGAAAGAATTGCTAGACTGTGGTTGTTTTGAGAAAGCTCAGTGGCCTCAAGTAGGTCCATGGAGGTGAATGCCATGTAAAGGTGATGAAAAGAAACAGTTTCTTTCTTTTCTTTATTTAAATTTTTTGGTGTTCCTCTTCTTGGTAAAGGTAATATATGCTTATTATAAATCATTTTAGAAGTATAGGAATGACAGATTTAATAAATAACACATCATCCTACATCCCAGAAAATGACAACATTTTGATATATGAATACATCCTTCCATGCATATATAACGATAAGAAGAGTTTTATACATATGATGTCACATGTTGCACACTTTTTCTTCTCCCTTCACTATTATGAAACGATGTTTTCCCATGTAATTAATTTCAATCCACATCCTTTTTAACGGAAGTTTCTTATTCCACTTTATGTCTACATACTCTAATTTGTGTAATCAATCCTGTTTTTATGAAACATTTAGTTAGCCTTATCAAATTTTCAAAATTATGGACAAAGAGGAGCTGACCATCCTTGGGTGAACTTTTTTGGCTCTTCTTTGATTCTTTTAATTAGGTCATGGCCCTAGAATTAGGATTGTTGAGTCAAAAGGTATGTCCATTATTTGGGCCTTAGGTACGTGGCAGTGTTTCAGTCTGGCCTACGGAGCTCAGAAGGGCTTTGTGGAGACGCCCTGCTGGGGACTGAAGCAGAGACCGAGCGCAGTCACAGCCCAGGCCCTCCACCTTCTGTAAACCACAGAAGCTCCAGTTTGATCAGTTCATAGATTGGGCTCCCTGTAAGATGTTGTTGGAAGAAATGGCTTCCCGGTTTAAAAATATGTTTATAAAGTTTGAGAACCACCCGTAAAGTCACAGTACCAGTCATTGCAACTTGGTGACACAGATCGGCTGAGTAAACGCGTGCTTGCTTCAACCTGTGTGTCCTTGAACTGGTATGGTGTTCATTTTCTCAGTGACTCAGGGAAGCTGTGGTCTTAATTATCATACTGATGATAATGATTTTCATGGAGGTCAGAGGCCCAGCTTGGAATCTCTTTAATCCAGAGCTGAGGAAATAGCCTGTGAGGCAAGGATGGGGTGGACTGCCAAGAATGAGACTGGAGATTTCGAGATTCCCAACCACCTGATAACATCTTGCTCCTATCAGTAGGGTTGACGGAAGAGCAAAGAACAGTCACTGCTCCTGCCTCCCTCTCTCCCCCTTTCTTTTCATCTCTTTTCCCCATTCTTACACAAGCAGACATACAAGGGCACACACCCGCTCACACAGAGAAAGCCATGGCCGGTTCCTCAGGGCAGAAGGGCAACCACACTGAGGGCCTAGCCCCCACTTGACCCCTGGGGAACTGCAAGGCATCTCCAAGGTGAAGGCAGCCCTGGCTGGGAACCTCGATGGGTCCTCAGTGTCCCTGGCCCTCAGAACGGAAGGCTTTCCGATCTTCCGTCAAAGCCAGAGGACCAGGGTTCTGCCTAACTAGTCAGCTTTCCCAATGAGCTATTAGGAGCTGCATTTGTGCTGAACACTCTGCCCTCATTAGAGCCGAGCTTCCCAGAAGCAAAGCTCCCTCTGCCCATTGTAACGAGCGCACAGCGGAGTGAAACACAGCCTGAATGAGTTACAGCATGGATGTCAAACGGAACCGCTCGCTTCTGGAGCACCTCCAAGAGAGGCTCGGCTGCATTCACAGCAGCGGAGCGAACCACTCAGAGGCGACTTCTCTCGCCAGCCCAACTGGAAGAAACCAAGGCTTCATCATCAGCTGTGCTCTGACCGGCACGAGCTGGGAAGAGAGACCTGAGCAGTCCTCTCAGGGCAAAAGCAGGGGGATGTACTGTGACCTTGAGAAATAGAAGGATTCAATAGTTCCGAGTCACAGGCCTGACAACATTTATGTTACTTTACAACATCCGATATTGGCACACGGCCCAGAGCATGCTGGGAATGAAGGGATTCGTGAGCGGGGCATCGCGGGGTGAGCGGAGGTCAGATGGAGAAGGAGACAAGGGGTGCGCGGGACCTACCTTATAGCAGCCCATGAAAGCTGCTGACTGTCCATTGTTTTGGAATTCTGCAAAGTGGTTATTAAATATAGACATTATGAAAATTTAAACAGACAGTTGGGTACATTTTATTATAAACAAAGGTAATAAATACTCGAAACTCATCACTTCAGATTATTTTACTATGAATGGGTCTGTTGTGTCTATAAGGTGGAAACACAGAAATATGCAGAGTTGGTGGGACTGCTCGTCTCTTCCCAACTTGCTATCCAGTGCTGTCACATCGGTAGCTTGAAAACGGCCATGGTAGGGATAGTAACAACATGGAAATCAGCAAATGCTACAAATCAGGGTTGGCTTATTGTTTTGTGGATTGTCTGTGTAGAAAGTAATGGGACGTAATGGAAAAATGTTAATAATGCAGATTAAACCTAAGAGCGTGTACACTTGTAACCGTTGCGTTGTGAATAGAGCACAGAAAAATTAAGGAAATCTTCTTCCATTATGGAAAAATTCTTACCCAGTTCAGCAAAGCAATTGGTATGTCATTGATGAATGAGTGAAGTTCACATGTATGCCTTTCTTGTTTCGTTTTCAGCTCAGTCACTGATAGCAACAAAAAATACCAACACGTGTATTAGAGCTACACTCACTTATCAATTGAAACCACAGGTTGGCTGTAGATGTAAAAGTTCAGTAAAACTTAAGAAGTGCATTCTGTAAAAATCTGTTGGCTATGTAGAAATGTTAATAAAAAGTAGCGTATCATTTATTATTTGTAAATTATGGGGTGCATATCCTTTATGTCAGTAAATTTCACAAATGCATGAGATGTACATCACACATACTCATGTATCTCATATGTACACATTATTTTTATTTTTTTTGGCTGTGTGGTTGTTAAACATTTACCAGGACACCACTGAAGAGACGCCTCCGTCTCCAAGGGTTCATCACCTGTGAGCATCTCAGGGTGACGGAGTGGAGGAGGGTTTGGGACCTAGGTGAGAACATGGGTGCCGGGTCCGACTGCTCTGTAGTGTTAGAGACCATCGCTGAGTTTTAGTTTAATCCCCTGTGACGTAGAGATATTAATCCTCACCTTTAAGGACTGTGATAATTGAAAATGAGATCAAGCGTTGCATTTAGAATAGGGCCTGGCATTTAGCTGGCTGATTACCAGTGTATTAGTATGATTGTGATTGTTTGCAAGCGAAGGGGTTGCAGATCCAGCTTGGTTCCGGACGTGCTGAAAGTCCTGAGGAGGCTCTTATCTGTGGGGAGGAGAGATAAACAACTCTATGAGCCTTCCAAAGGGCTGTTTCCCAGCATCACCATGAGTTCTCGGCACTTGAACAAAACCTGGGGAACACGGAAGAGGTTAATGGGCCAAGGTCTTCCACATGCAGTGTCTTACTTCCCCTTCATGACAGTTCTGTAATGAAATGGGTAGGACCTTATTGTCCAGTGATGACTGAAACAGTCGTTCCCTTCCCGTGTATTCTACAACTTGACCATCCGTCCATCCAGAGGTAGAGGCTGATACTCTTCCCCTCGAGTCTGGGCAGGCTTGTGGCTCGCTTATAACCAACAGAACACATCAGAGGTGACAGAGCATGACACCCAAGGGGATGCAGCTTCCGTCTCATTAACCAGGTGCACTCCCTATTAGAGCCCTGAGCCGCCGTGGTAGAAGTGCACCTCTCCTGAGTCCACAGTAGTGTAGGGAAGCCACGCCAGGACAGTCTGTGTTTTGGTGCCCTGGTCAGTGACCCTGATGTTCACCTCCCCGCAGTGCAGACTTCAGATATGCAAGGAAATGCGCCTTCAGATGATTCTAGCTTTTAACTGTTAAGTTGCTCCCAGCCTTAGGTCTTTCTAGGTGAGGCCCAAGACGTCATGGGCAGACACAAGCTGTCCCACGGTGTCCGTTCCCAATTACTGACCTTCCAAATCTGTGAGCATCATCAAATGGTTGTTCATGCTACTAGGTTGGAGCTGGTTTGTTACACAGCAATAGTTTCTGAAGTTGAAATTATCACCCGTGTTTTGCAGACAAGGAAATTGAGGCTCTGAGAGGATAATTACCTTATGAAGTCACACAGATGGACATGAGCAAATTGGAGATTTCACACGTAGGGTTTCCTGTTAGTGAGGACTATTACCCCACTAACTAGATGGATCCCAGTGGGTCAGGGAGGGGTAGGGGGAGGGGAGGATGGGAGCTGTCCATCATTGGGTATCCTGAAGACTCTGGGCTCTTGTTAGAAACAGTTGGGCTAGAGCGGGACAGGCGGAACCGACCATTTGGAGAATGGAGGGGCTGGGTTCAGGCTCTGAAAACATTCCCCTCTCCCCTTACTGAAAAAAAGAAAAATAAATCCAGTTGGAGTGTTTCTCTGTTTGCAGCTGCTCTGTTGTGGACACAGCACATTTCCACCTGGGGATTGAATTGATGAGTATATTTGACAGCATCTTCTGGGGTTATAATTCCCAAGGTCTGGATATCAGACAGCACTAGGATTTGCAGCATTTCAGCCCCACTCCCCTGTATTAGGGGACAGCAGAGAGCCCGGCATCTCTCGGAGGTTTCTGGGGCTCCTGGGGGAGCAGCAAGCCTTCAACCTTGGTTCCAGTCCAGGACCCTCTCTGAGAAGGCAAGGTGTGCCACTGATAGGTGTTCCCAGCTTTTTCCGACAGGTGCCCATGTGCCCCTTTATTTTCCTGTCCACAGTTCTCCAGTGCCTCCTTTGCAATTTTAGGTCTCTATGATATTAACATCAATCATTATCATCATTTCTAAGCAGCTAATACATATCGATCACTTATCAAATTATGTTCTGTACAGGTATGTCCATCATAATTTGCAAAATCATACCACAAAAATGGTTCCATTGTTTCCCCCGTTTTCAGATGGGGGAGCAGCCACAGAAAAGCAGATAGCTTCTAATCGACAGAGCTGGATTCATAGCCAACAGAAAGCCACAGGTCTCGTTCCTTAGTGTCCTATCGCTTTAGAACATATTGTCAAAAAACACCAAGGAGGAAGAAGAGAGATGAGGAATTAATTACAGATAATAGTAACTTCCATTTGTTGAGTGCTGACTCGGTGTCTTTTACCTTGCTAGCCCCAACATTAGCAATCAGCATTCTAAAACCATCTTAACGGATGAAGAGTCAGAGAGGTCAAGTGGCTTGCCTCATGCAGCAAGACCTGTTTTGTCTGACTCCAAATTCCAGGGACCCCTCTGTGAAACTCCCCAAATAGGCCCTGTCCACTTGAGCCCATCACTCCTCGGCCCTGCCACATCATTGACTCCGCCTGGTTCTGCAGAGTCCTATGGCGTGATCCACTTACATTGTCCAGTTTCCTTAAATGCAAAACCTAAGGGAGGGGGCTCATGCCAGTGACCACGGTGGCACACAGGTGCTGCCCCAGCTGAACAGGACCATCCCCCATTCCACTGCGTGTGGGGAACTGACACCCGTTTCCTAACCTCAGAGCCTTCCTGAACGGAGCTGCACCTGCTCATGGAGTGCTTGCGTGGTCTAGTCTAGAGCTGGCCTTTGGGCTGTGGGATCCTCGTTAAGTTCCTTCTGTTCCTTTGAGGCGTGTTTCTTTCTCACCCTACACTGTATGAAGCCTTCCCTGGCTCCCCTGGACAACTGTGGATGCTGCTTCCTGCGCCTTCGCCAGAACCAGGTACATAACTCTTTTAAGGCATTGATGATGGCATCTCAGTCCCTCCTGGACTCACTTCCTTGGGGGCAGAGAACATCCCTCCTTTATCCTTAACACCTGTCACAGAGGAAGAACGCAGAAAATGTATTTATGCAGCCAATTTTAATTAAACACCTACTTCTAAGTCCTTTATGTCGATTGTCTCAACCCTCACACAACCCTGCGATCTAAGGACTGTTATATCCTGCAGTGGTTCATTTCATCTCTCAACTGGACTGGGCATCAGTGGATAACGTCCATTATCCTGGATGTGTTCTCAGAGGGTGATTCATATTTTAATTGGTGGACTTTGAGTAAAAGCCGTTGCTCTTCGTAGTGTGAGTGAGTGTGCCGAATCTAATCAGTCGAATGCCTGAGGAGATTAAGAGACTGACCTCTCTTAAGCCAGAGGGGGGATTCTGCCAGCAGAGGGCTTTCGGACGCCAGTTGCCACATTGGCTCTTGTGCGTCTCCAGCCTTCTGATCCACCCTGCCAATTTTGAACTTATCAGGCTGCATAATTGTGTGAGCCAATTCCTTAGTACAAACCTCTTTCTCTGTATAGATTTGTATCCTGTTGGTTCTGTTTCTCTGGAGACCCCTGCATACAGATCGGTACAGGAAGGGCGAGTGACGTGCTGTGGGGTTACACAGCTAGGAATGGGAAGAGCTAGGATTTGAACCCCAGAAGTTCTGGCTCCAGAGTCTGTGTTTCTAACCGTTCCGCATACGGCCCCTATTCTGTGCCAGACGCAGTTCTAAGAACTGGAGAGAATAAGAATAGTAGCAAGAAGACAGACAAGGTCCCTGCTGCCACGGAGCTTGTGTTTGAGTTGGGGCAGTGCCAGTCTATGCAAATACGTGCAAAGGGACACAGCTGCTCGCTGCGTCCTGCCTGGCAGGAGCCAGGGTTAGGGAGAAGGTGAGCTCTAGGAGTAAAAAGGGTGAAAAAGGTCCAAAGGAAAGTTCTAGAATCCAAAGGCCAGTTCACGCCAGACCAGGTACACCCAGAGCAGGTGTCAGCCCGGCCCAGAAAGCCCCATTGTGAATGAATCAAGGGTGGGTTCGCTGGCGGAGAACTGATTGGTTGAATAAGGGAGATCAGAGTTCTGTCCTGCCCACCGGATGAGAGGCTGCCCACGTGCAGCGTTTTGTACGCATCCCCTTCAAGGGGGCCTTTCCGCTTTGGAGTTCAGGGGCATGGGGACGGCCTGGTGAGGAGAAAGCTCTTCTCCACTGCAGGTGCGGGGGCTCGGGCTGGGGGCTGTACCCCTCCGGAGCCAGAGGGCAAATGCTCCCTCTAAGATTCCATCAGATCTTGAGCAGCGCTGAGCATCTCTCCAGATCCTTTGGGCAGCAACTCCGCTTGCTCTACTTCCTAACCCGTCTTAGCTGTCTACCTGTTTGGAATCAGTGAGGGAAGCTCAAACCGCATTTGGTAATAGCCATCAGGCAGTTGCGTCTGGTGCAGGATGCCGTTTTCATGGGGTTCGTTGCATTAGCTTGTTGGTTTATTCTTAGAGCGAAAAGGAAGCTCAGATATGAAACGTGTACTGTCCTACGCTGTAACGTGCTTGTGTGTCCTTAGGTTTGAACTCGGCTTGCAGAGCTGGAAGGGGCCCGTAGAGACCATCCATTCCTATTTTGTCCTCCCAATTGCCTGACCACCATCGCCTCTCTCCTCCCATGCCATGTTTACAGAAGGGGGAATGATGGTGCCGAGAGGGGAAGTGACTTAACAGTTTTTGGTGGACTAGGTTAAAATCAAAGCGCAGAAGGAGGAAATACTTTTTAATAAACGATAATGCAAAGGTCAGCTTTTGAAGGAGTCTCAGCTTGGAGCCAAGCTCTTACCTGTTTTAAGTTAGTCGAGACACACCGCCTAGATTTCCCCATGACCTTTACAAAGTGCAGTTTCCCCCTTGGGGTGTTACAGAATCATTTTGGTCATCGGGGCTAACATAGCAAAAACAGCTCCGCAGGGTCATTGGCTTTTGTTTCGAGTTTGCTTTTTTGTTTTTGTTTAGAATACCACGGTCTCACTGCTCAGGAAGCAGTTTGGGCAAACTTGAAAGAGTAATGGAATTTTGTTTTATTCCTGTGTTTGCTCATTCTTTCATTCATCACTGGCTTCTTGAGTGAGAAGTTCTCTGTGGAGCGAAAAAGAAGAAGACATTGAAACCACAGCGTTGCTTCTGGATCTAACAAAATAGTGACAGAGGGAGACATATTCAGGGCATCGCACGGTAAATTCTACGGAAGAGGTGAGGACTGGAATCGACCTTGATTATGCGCAGGAACTGTGCTGGGTTCTCCATCCACGTCTGTTAGGGTATTTAAACTTGCGTCAAACCTGTGTATAAATATAGCAGACGAGGAAGCTGAGGCTTTCACACATTAAGTAAATTTCCCAAGATCACACAGCCAGTGAGGGACAGAGCTGGTTTCCAACACTGTTTATTTAGGCTCAGTGTCGGTCTTAGGTCTGCTCTGTCACGGGCTCCAGGCACATGGATGTGTGACTTGGTAGGTAGCTATTAACATCCATGTACCGGGAGTGCCAAAAAAATGTATACAAGGGGACGCTTTGGTCAACGTTGCTCAAGCAACTTCACTGTGAAGGGGTGCAAGTGAAGGGGGGAGGTGAAAGGGGGGGCACGTGACAAACGTCTAGTTATGTTTGCTGGGAAAACATGGGCTGTATAGGAAAATAATGGAAAGTGAGGAGTAAGAGAAAATTTGTGGCCCAAAAATAGAACAAGGTTGACTGCTAAGCGTGGGATCCCAGCCTCTGGGTGCTGTGGCTGTTGGGTGCTGATAGATGGTCATCTGTCACAGTTTCACGCAAGGCCCAACAGAACTCCGTGTGTGACATTTCCCTGTACCCCAAAGAATTGCTTCAGACTGTTGACATGGCCCCGATTTTTCCGCCCTGATGCCATTCCAGTCATCATAAGCATTAGCGCTGGGGAAAAAACCCAAACAGTCCTGAAACTCCCTCGCGGCCCCGTCTCCTAGGTAACGGCCATCCCACACGCAGAGCATCACTGAGCACCCGGGAGGGCAGGGCCGCACTGCTCCTGCTGGGGTTCTTCCTGATGTCCAGCCTCTTCAGACTGGCCCATTCCCCTTGCTCCGCAGTCCTCCGCCCACGTGGCACCGTGGCACTTCCTTGGGAGCTCCTGGCCAGCCGATTTCTTGCCCAAGGTTTCTCGGCTCAAAGACAGCACCAGCTCCTCCCCAAGCCCCCTTCGCGTCTCTGGCCGCCTCGCGAAGGGCACTCATGAATCCCCAGGCCACGTATTGGCTTATTGGCGGCCTTTCATTCATGCGACGTGTTCAGTGTTGTTCTCTGTAGTGAGTTCTTTAGAAAGTACAGAGATTTTGTAAGAGAACTCACATGGTGTGTTTCCCACATTAGCTGCAGTATCCACCCCTTAATATTTTCTTTAGGCAAAGCTGTGGCACTTCTGGGTAAGCCCTGAATGGGAAGAGAAGGAGACGATGTCACTGAAGGCAGCACCCAGATGGGGAAGGACGGAAGGGACGGGGAAAGGGGACATCTGGTGGATGCCCGTGAGTGCCCTGAGTTGCTTTGATTCTATGTGTTTGCACAGCTTAGGTCTTTCTCATGCCAGCTTGTGGGTTGATTGCAATCCACATGTTTCCTGCACCCTGTTGGATACCTACTTTATGTCTTTTTATTCAGAAAAGGAGTCCACTGTAAGCCAAGTGCTGTGCGCTACGCTGGCCCTGCACCTCAGGGTGACCCCTAGTGGTCAGATGGCAGAAGAATAATGGAAGCACTGCTTAGTACAGGCAGTTGGGACGGGGAAGAGCACAATGAACCAAGCTGTGTAGCACGGGGTTAGGACAGGGCTTAAGAAGGACTGTGCAGCAGGGATGACATTTGAACTGGACCCCAAAGGACGTGTAGGAGTTCATCAGGAACAGTAGTGGATGGAGGATGGTCAGGACAGAGGGAGTAGCCTGTACGAAGGCACAGAGAGGGAGGAAGAGCAAAGCACAGTGGGAATGGCGACAGGCCAGCATGGCTGCTAGGAGGGCTGCACTGCTCGGCCCGCGCCGCCTACCTGCTACCTGCCGGCTGGTCCTCTCTGTCTGCACGTTCATCCTGCTCAACCTGCTGCATCCTCCTCATTCGAGCTTAACCTCCTCCAGACGTGGTCCTGGGCCTGCCTTCCTTCCGCTGTGCCCTCCCTCTGAGCAACCCCGTGCGTGCTGGGTTTCCATCACACCTTGGTGACAGAATGACATAAGAGCTCCTATCTCTCCTAGAGAGTCAGACCTTCAGAACACGTGTCACATGGAGGTCGCAAAGGTGTCCCGTTTGGTTAAACATGCAGCCCACTCCTTACTTTCCAAACCTGACTCCTCTTTCAGTGATCAGAACCACCAGGTGTATAGGTTGGACTGTATCCTGAACATTGGCACCATGCCAAACACCTGTCCCGAAAATCCCACAGGGAATTCACCACAAACAATGCGGACTTCCTTCAATATCGTTCCGATCCATCCACTCCTGCCCATTCTATCACGTCCACAGCAATGAAAGCTGCAGCACCTTGCCTGCAGTAAGGGGTTCAGCTCTGCAGTTCAGAGCCAGGGCGTCCTTAACAAACAGGCCTCTGAGCCGTATGGTCGCTTAGAGGCCCTGCAGAGGTCCTCCCGTGGACGACTCCGTGCACTGGATACAAAATGCTGGCTGGTCTGACAACAAGGAAATAAATATGGGAGCTCCTTAGAGATTAGACATTGGACTTGCCATGGTAGTTACGATCTGGCTTTTCATGGTCCACGTGTACTAGAAAACAGTATTCAAAGGCTGGCCCAACACGGGACAGACAGGAGGAAGAAACAGGGACGCCCAGAATAAAATGGAGTCTTAAGGAGTGATATTCTCATGAAATAAAACAGGGAAAGGTGATTTCTTCTGCTGTGGAGAGAGTAGGAATATATGCAGGGGTTTTCATCGACTGCTCATAGAGTGGGGAACAAAATATCCTTCATGAATGTCTGTTTATAAGACTCCCTTCTTGGCTTGTGAGCTGAACAAACAACACTCAAGTTTAAAAAATACATACAGTAAAACATTGGATTGCTAGTGACATGGTTTGCGAGTGTTCTGCAAGATGAGCAAACATTTCTAATAGATTTTAACGTGGTAAATGAGCGATGTCTTGCAATATGAATACTGTTTCTGGAACGAATTATGCTCACAAACCAAGGCATTGCTGTATTTAAAGTAGTTAAGGTTAGTCATTCCCCAGGTGACATGCAAAAGCAAACCAGATCCTGTCTGGAAGAGCACACATCCAAACATCATCGAATCCTCACAGATAAAAAGAGCATAACTTACCGTAAAAAGTAAGTTAAAACCCACGAAGAGGCAAAGTCAAGATGAGCAAAACAAAGCAAAAACTCACAAACCCTTAAAGAGTGTATATATTAGAATTTAGATAAAGACGATAAAAAGAATGTTGAAGAAAAATGAAGGAATTAGAATGTCCTCTTCAGTGAAATGCCTTCTCATGTCTTTTGTCCATTTTTAAAATGATTTTTTTTTTTTTTACTTTTGAGTTTGGACAGTTCTTTATGTATTCTCAATACTAATCCTTTGTTGGGTATTTGCTTTGCAGATAATTTCTCCTAATCTGTAGCATATCTGTTCATTCTCTTAACAGGATCTTTAGCAGAGCATAAGTTTTTTATTTTGATGCGATCCAATTTACTATTTGTTTATTTCATGGATCATACTTGTCATAGCCCTAAATTCTGAAGATTTTCTCCCATATTTTTCCTCAAAGTTTTATGCCTTCTATATTTAAGCCCATGCTCCATTGTGAGTTTTGTATAATCTTGGGGTTCATTTTTTTCCTTGATGTATATCCGCTCTCTCCAGCATTTTTATTAAAAAGGCTAACCTTCCTCTATTGATTGGCTTTTGCACTCTTTTTAAAATCAGTTGGACATTTTTCTGTTGGTCTGTTTCTGAGATTTCTAGTCTATCGATGGATATGTCTAGCCTACAGTCACTAGCATAGTCTCGATTATTGTACCTATATAATAGGGTAGATTAATTCCTCCCACTTTATTATTATTTATCCAAATTGTTCTAGCTATTCTCATTTTCTTTACTTTCCATGTATTTCAGAATAAGCGTGTCTGAATCATCTTACTGAACCTTTGACAGGAATTGCATTAAAGCTGTATCCCTGTCTTGGAAGAATGGGCATCTCTTTTGTATTGAGTTTTTCAATCCATGCACATGATACAGCCTCAGTTTCATTCAGCTCTCCTTTGATTCCTTTCATCAGCATTTTGTGATTGTCGGCGTGTAAGCCCTGTACATGTTTTGTGAGATTTACACCTAATATTTCTTTATTTTATCCAATTAGTACTGCATTTTAAATTTCAGCGTCTGTGTGTTCAATTGCTAATATATAGAAATGCAGCTGATTCTTTTGTGTTTACCTTGTAGGCTGAGATCTTACTGAAATCACTGTTATTTCTAGGAGTTGTTTTGTAGGTTCTTTGGGATTTTTAATACACAAAATTATCCATCTGCAGATAAGAAAGTGTTTTTTTCCCTCATGGTCTGTGTGCCTTCTATTTCCTTTTCTTTCATGATTGCATCGGCTAGAATGTCCAACACTATTTTCAATAAGAGTGATGAGAGTAGATATCCTTGCCTTGTTCATCATCTTGGGGGAAAGCATTAAATCTTCCACCATTATGCAAAATGTTAGTTGTAGGTTGTTTTTTTTAAATTTTATTTTATTTTTAAGATTTTATTGGGGAGTGGGGGAGGGGAACAGTGTTGGGGGATTGGGGAAGGGGAACATTGTGTTTTTCCAGGACCCATCAGCTCCAAGTCACATTGTTGCCCTTCAATCTTAGTTGTGGAGGACGCAGCTCAGCTCCAAGTCCTGTCGCCACTTTCAGTCTAGTTGTGGGGGGCACAGCCCACCATCCCATGTGGGAGTCGAACCGGCAACCTTGTTGCTCAGAGCTTGCACTCTAACCAGCTGAGCCACCCGGCCAGCCTGTGGGTTGGTTTTTTGTTTGTTTGTTGTTTTTGTTTTTTTGGTAGGTGCTTTTTATGACTATGAGGACATTCTCCTCTATTCTTACTTTTCGGAATGTTTTTAATCATGGATTGGCATTGAATTTCCACAAAGACTTTTTCTGCATTGACTGATGTGAGCGTGTGACTTTCCATCCATGGCCAGCTAATAGGTTGCATTACCATGATTTATTTTCAACTATTAAGCCATCTTTACATTCCTGGAATAAACCCCACTTGGTTACGATGTATAATTTCTTTTATGTACTTCAGAATCCTATTTGCTAGTATTTTATTAAGGATCTTTATGTCTATATGCGGTTATGGACCTGTAGTTTTTGCTTTTTGTACTGTTTTTTTTTTAATTTTTAAAATTTATTTTTAAAAGGAGGCTGCGGGGGGCGGCAGGGGACCTCTGCCCAAATACCCTCCAGGCTGCCCAGCCGAGGCACTCTTTTTGTACTGTGTTTATTTGGTTTGGGCAATATTTCTTCAAATCAGCATGCAGACAGAGTGTGACAGGCAGCAGAGACACGTGAGGCTGAGAGTCAGAAGCTAAGAAGGCTTGGTGGTCTCTGGTGTAAGGAGTGTGAAGACCCAGCATGTGCCAGGCTTAACAGGGCAATGTGGTAAACTCCCAACCATACGCGGTCCTTCTGATGAGAGCAGACTGAGGCAGGAGAACACGGGCCTTTGTGAATAGACGGTTCTGGTTTTGCCAGTTGGTAGCTGTGTGACCTTGGACCCCTCACCTTCTCTGCCTTTAGCCCTCACCCTTGAATTGGAGATCATAATTGTCGCTTTGTTCAGAAGGTCTGAGGAGGAGGGGAGAGTGGTTACTGGGGCGGTAGGACATTTGCTTCATAGAATGTTCAGTGCTGGTCAACGACTGTACTGGCCCATGAAGATTTTGGGGCCCCTGTGGCCTTTGTGACACATGATGATAAGGTGGCTGCACGTGGGGGTGGGTGCCTGGCGTGGGGCAGGGGCTCCATAAACCGGGCTGTATGTGGACTGAATCAGTGATCCGGGCTCCTTCGGTGGGAGACTCTCACCAGGCTGTCTGATCAGCTTCAAAGCAGTGCACGTCACAAATGTTAGCAGAGCTTGCCGCAGCCACCGATGAGGTCCCTGTCCCACTGTGGATGCTGACAAACGGGCAGCGGCCTCCGCAGTGGCACAAAGGGGGATAATCACCAGGGCTCGGGAAGCACGTATCAACCCGTCTCCGGTCCTACGTGAGCAGAAATTCACTGGACCGTGGCTGAGTCCCTCCTCTGTGGATCTGGCCTGGCTTCGTGTCTGTTCTTGTTATAAAACAGGATGTCCGATAGGAAGAGGCCGAGCCCATCAGTTCAGTGTCTCCAGATGGCGTCCTCAGCTATACCACCCAGGTGACCAGTCCCCTTTCCCTCCTTTGCAATTTCTTTGCCCTAAAACTTCCAGCAAAACTTGGAAGACTTGGGTGTTAGAGGCTGCTCTCCCCAGGAACTCCATAAGCACGTTTGCAACATCTGGCAGGGTGTCTGGCAGCTGGCGGGATCCAGGCAGCAGCATAGAAATCCTAGAGAAATGAGACATGAGGTAGATTGCAGTGACTAAGTGTCACTTCTCAGCGTGTGTGGTTTGACGGTGATGCGAGAGATGCCACACGTGGCTCAAGTCCCCACATGAGCTGGCATGTGCTGGCTGTGCCCACCCTGCCCCTGTGGACCTGTGCCCTGGTTGCTGAAGGGGAGTGACTGTGCTGGGCTCATAATCCCCATGACCCCCTACCCCCCACCCCAAACACACACACTTTTTTTTCTTTTTGTCTTCATCCTTTATGGGAAGCAAAGAAAACAAGAAACTGACCAGAAAGCCAAAAGCAGCAGGATGTTGCCTCCTCAGCAGAATTTGACGTTTGTTGCCCAATTTGACCGTTTGACATTTGACGCTGCCGACCTCCTTGTGAACTATTTTTCTCCTTTGGTTGACCAAGACACCATGCTCTCCGCTTTCCCTCAAACACTCTGACCCCTCCTTCTCTGTTTCCTTAACAGCATTCTATTTTTTTTTTAATCTTGCTCGGAAAAGGTGGTCTTGTGTGGTCTTTTCTCTGCACACCCCTCTTTCCTGGAGGCATAACGCATGACAGCCGTCAGCTATTTGTAACGTGTTTAAGTTCAGGCACTTACACGAACATTCACTTATACAATACCCATTTGTTCTCTGCTCTTTCTGAGCAAGGGCGTGACACTTGTTGCTCTCAGGAAAATGACAACCCAGAAACCGATACCCAGGTGCCCCTGTTACCCAGGTATCACTGGTTGTTTATCTGTTCTGATTGGTTTCTGTGCTGTACCACTTGGCAAATATTTTAACAATTAGCTCTATCTAGACAAAGTATATTAAACATTGGAGAAAGTTGCCTTCTGTCTTGAACTCTAAAACCATTTTTTTTTATGGTTTAAAATTTCCTGTTGCTATCCAAAATATAAATAGCTAGTTTTAACAAAATCCTGGTTTTAAAGGTTCAGGCCTCTTTCCTTTGAAAACTTTCATCACAGACACCGAGCATTAAAGAGACGCCAGAATTCGGCTGTTTTCCTACTTTGCAAATGAAGCACCCCTCCGCAGGGGCCTGTGAGTTGCCCAGTCACCCAGGACCCAGACCCTGCAACTCGAGGGTCATGGTGCCAGCAGTTTTAAGGATTTGGAGAAAATTCTCTATTTCGTCCCAGCTGCCCTGGCAGGCAGACCCAGTATGAAGATTCTCTGACGAGAACATGGCAGTCTGTTCGCAAGAATGGGGACAGCAGGTGTGAGCAGGTGCAGCCTCTGTCATGGCTGGAAG
>NW_017731786.1:833148-834243 GCF_001890085.2 Hipposideros armiger
CTGCCAGGATGGCTCAGGCCCACCTGTGGACTCCAGGGCAGGTTTCGGGGTGACGGCCCCGATGGACCCCGCTGTGCCTGGGGCTCGCTGACCCCAAGAGGATCCGCTACAGAATACACCTGTATCGCCTGTTGGAGACAATGTGGCCATGTCTACTCCCCAACCCAGCACTCGGCACCCTCTATGTTTTCTGCCCTTAGCGTCTCCCGGGAACTTCCAGGCACAGCAGTTCTGTCTCATTTGCATGATTAGCGTTCCCTCTCTCTGACTCTGACATCCAGACAATGTGGGGGGTGCAGCAAACATGTTCAGCACCTAATGCAAGAAACTGTCCAACTCCCCTCCGTGGCCCCCTCACCTTACATTTGTACCATACCCCACCCCTCTCCCCCTCCGTATTGCTTGGACTGCTGAGAGTGCCATTTCTCTGATGCATCAGGGTCTCACTCACCAGGCCAGCTGTCAGCTCTGAAGTGTGTAGTCTTCTGTCATTTGTATCAAAAGTCCTTAGTTCTTGCAAATTAGTCTCCTGAGTGGGCCTGGCCCGTCAGCCCTGTGGACAGACCAGGATGGGTTTGAACCCGAAAGGGTCACAATGTCATCCTTCTCTCTGGGACATCGGTGGCGAGGCCTGGTGAATTCTCTTGAACCCGCCTTGCTACAGCCACTGGGTGACCAGTTCCAAGTAGATTTCAGCCAGCCTCGCACAGGTGCAGGGAGACAGCAGCTTGCCCAAGCCCATGGATAAACGCTTCCTTGTACATCCCCAGGCAAACTGTTCCGAGATGGATTTCCTCCAGTTTTCGGGAAGCTGCTGTGTGCTTTAGCATCAGCTCCCTTTGGCGAAGGCCGTGCGTGGCTTTTCCCTGCCTCTTTCATGCCCCCACCCCTCCTTCCTGGGGTCACGCCCAGAGCAGACCACATGCCTGGAAGACTTTCTTCACAGCTTTGCTCTAGGCGACTTGGGGCGGGGGCATGTGAAGCCCAGACTAGGACAGTCTCGTTCCAGGTAAAATAATGATAATAAAAATAAGAGCCAATATTTATTGACCATCATCACGTGCCAAACACAGCTGGAAACACTTTGTGTGCTGT
>NW_017731786.1:835093-836629 GCF_001890085.2 Hipposideros armiger
TGAAGGTCATTTAGGCGTTTCGACCTGGAAAGCCTCTTAGAGAGCTAGCGGAATAATCTGGGGTGCGGGCACGCGGCGCACTCATTTTGCCTCAAAATGCGGCTTTCCCCCCCAGATAATGAACATATTTGTTGAACTACGTTTGGAAAATACTGAACTGTACAAAGGCTGAGAAGAATGTTACCGATGTTTCTTACCTCCCAGAGGTGACAGTGTTAACACTTTGGGATTTTTCTTTCTATGCTCTAAGAAATATGTGCTCTGTGAATATATATTCAATAAGTCCTTCAATTACAGTTAAAGCGACACGTCTTTATAAACAGTTGCAGTGTCTTTTCTAATTTGATAGCCGACCATGAGATTTTATTGTTCCGATTTGCATTGATGTGATTGTTGAGGGCTGCTTATTAAGTCAGTCAATAAAAACAGATTCTAACACGAACCCCTGCCCGTGCGAGGTCACAGGCTGGTGGAACAGAGAAGTAACTTCTCTGTCCAGCAGTCACAATTATTTCTCCTTCTGTGAGCTGGGCATTCCGGCCTTTTAATGGCTTGGTTTTCTGACCGACAGCCTGAGGATCCAGCTCCCACGTTCCCATTTAATGAGGGAGGCAGCGTCTTCGTGGAGAGAGGTTTCGTTTCTGTCCTCTCTCCCATCTAGCCAGCTCTCAGAATATTGTAGAGTGACATGTAGAATATCGCTCAGGAGCCTTCTTACAAAGACTCTGGGTAATGCTGCCTCCGGGAGGCCTGAGGCTGTTCCCTCAGCGGCCGTAGAATGGGCCAGAAGGGGTTCAGGCTGAACCACAGGAAATGGGAACACGTGTCTGATCACAATCCCGAAAGTATATCTCTAGCAGTTCTCATCTGTGTTTTTCTTGCCCCTTAAATAGTCACTGTTCATGTTTCTTTTCTCTCTAGCCTGTATTGAAGTAGAACGTACATTTGATTTGCAGTCCGAAGTTCTGGGTTTGAATTCAGAACTCCCTGTTTCGCTGCCACACCTGGGGCACACTGGGGAGTCTTGAGGTCTTCACTTTCCTAAACTGTACATTTTGAATATTTATATTCTCTACAGAATTACTGTGAGTCTAGGAGAATGTCCTGTATAGTCTACATCTATATTGTTTTGGGGTGAAATGTGTCCTCCCACCCCTAATTCACGTGCCAAAGACTTAGCACCCCCAAGTGCCCAGCACGTGACTGTATTTGGAGACAGAGCCTTTAAAAGATGTGATTAAAGCGAGGCTGTTAGGTGGGGCCTTAATCCAGTAGGACTGGTGCCTTTATAAGAGGAGAACAGGACATACTGAGAGATACTAGGGATTCAGGGGTTCACGCACAGGAAAGACCACGTGAGAATACAGGGAGAAAGCTGCCATCTGCTAGCTAAGGAGAGAGGCCTCAGAAAGCATCAGACCTGTTCACACTGTGATCTCGGGACTCCTAGCCCCCAAAACTGAGAGAAGATAAATGTGTATGGTTTAAGCCATCTGGCCTGTTACAGCAAACTGATACATATGTCCTCAGTCAGTC
>NW_017731786.1:839297-841168 GCF_001890085.2 Hipposideros armiger
GTACTCCTCTCTGTCTATCTCCCTCCTCCACCGTCACACACCTATTTGAATTCTGTGGTGTGGTGTGCGTCCACTTCAGTGGGCTCTGTCCCACTCGCATGTCCACCTGGGAAGTGGAGATGAACGCTGTGTGGCAGGCGGACTGGTCGGCGGCGGCTCTAAAAGGGGAGGTTCCAGAGAAGATGGTGGTGGGGGCCTGACATTAACCCTCTAGAAGGACGCCGGGGAGTCTTCATCAGGGGACACTGGAGCCTGACTGTGGGGACTGTGTGACTATTAGCAGCTAGATCCTTCCGGGGGAGTGGGGAGGGGAGAGCGATGATCTCTCCTGTTCTTCCTCTTGGAACAGGGAGACTCAGGGTGCTTAGGACTGAGCACCCTCTAAGCTGTTTCTTGGAATTCAAGTGTAATAACTATTTGTACATTTAGAGATGAGTGAGAGCCTCTTGTAAGGCTGTTGAGCAAAATGACCATGAGGCCATACTGTGAAGTAGGCTAGTCTTGGGTCCCAATCCAAACTCTGCCATCAGCTCTGGTTTGGACAGATTTTTAACCTTTCTGAGCCTCAGATTCCTCACCGGTACAGTGGGCAGTTTAAGACTTACCATTCAGGAGTCTTGCGGGGGTTAAACGAGATAATGCATACTTCTTGGTACATCATAAATGACAGTTTGCATAAGAGCTCATAAAGACTCATTTGAATGAATGTCTGTGGTATGTTTTTGGAGCGTAAGGGAGAGTGCAGGAGACAGGTGCACAGTTTAGGAGCCTCCGAGCAGGAGTAGCTTCCCGGATGGGCACCTGGGTAGTTCCACAGGCCCCTGTGCTTGGAAGGACTCAGTACTGGGTTCATTGCTGTGCTGCCACCATCTCAAATCCTTAATCAGTTTTGAATAAAGTACTTTTTCATGTTGCGTTGGCCCCTGCAAATTATGCAGCTGGCCTAGTCTGATGATAGCGCCTGAATCCAGTTGGTGATGAAAGGAAAGGTAAGAGCGTGTGGTTGGGGGGGGTGGGGGGGGCAGGGGTTCCCAAGACCACCTTCAGGTTGTTTGGTTCACAAGAAGGGCTCACAGAAGTCAGCTGCGCTGCCATACTCACGGTCATGGTTTGTTATCATGAAATGATACAGATCAAAATGAGCAATGGGAAAAGGAGCATAGTGCCGTGTCCAGGAGAGAACGCGCTCTGAACTTCCATTGTGCTCCCCCATGGAGTCAGTCAGGCGGCGCCTGCTTCTCCCAGCAGTGGTATAAGGCAGCCTGTGACCCACGGGCCCGCCATGAACCACGCTGCCACCATGGACTGTCTGGCATGGCCCACGTTTCCTGGATACACAGTCGGACCAGGCAGGGCGTCCATCCCAAGGGCTTTGAGGTTACCCCACCCAGGAGCTAGTTAAGGACGGAACCTTTCCTTAGGGAAAATTAGTCCTTCACTGCGCAGAGAGACCGCCAGAGAAATTGCCGTGGAAAAAGAAATGTGACTTAATGAGGGATGGAAATAGAAAAGGAGGACTGGGCGTAAGAGAAAAGCGCTGGCTCTCCAAGGAGCTAGGAAGCTGGCACAGTGGCCGGAAGCCGGGAAGCCAGGAGCGCTCTTCCCTGTTTAAATAAAGCAGAGCTGGCTCTTACTGTCACTGTAACTGAAGACATTGGATCAAATCCCAAACCGGTTATGAAGGGTGGGATTCGAAAGGCCGTGCTCACCTCACCTGACAGGAGGCCCTGTGTCCTTGCCTTATGCTCTCTGTCCTGCTGTCCCTGGTGACCTTGGAAGACCGGAGTCAGCCTCCCCAAGGTCTTACCTGGGCCTCCATTTCTCACTAGCAGCCTCCTGCCACCCTTCCTGTCACGCGCGCACACACACTC
>NW_017731786.1:846398-849857 GCF_001890085.2 Hipposideros armiger
CAGGCTTTTGTTTGAGCAAGAGAGACCTCAGACAGGCGGCAGCATTACTTGGTCGATGAAACAGATTAGGAGACTTCCAGAATGGAGGCATCGTGTTTAGCTGTTTTTCCCTCTGTGCCCTGCAGAAATGGCCCAAGGCCTCCGTGGTACGAAGTCAGGGAGGACGAGCAGAAGGGATGGAGCAGAGATCCAGCCTTCAGTAGGCAGCTTTCCAGGCTCTGAGAAAGGGGGTGGCCGAGGGTCAGGAGGTGGGGATGCTCACGAGTAGGGTACCTTCTCCCTAAGCTTGGGGCTGCACAGTGAGAAGGGCGCATGCGCGTGTGCTTAGGGTACGTGCACGTTCTCTCCCTGTGAAGAAAACGCACAAGCAGCGCTTCCTACTAAGAGTCCGCCGAGTTCTGCCCTCAGATTTGTTTCACCTCACAACTCGTCCTCTTTCATGCCAGGCCTTCGTCCTTCAGTAGCGCCCACCCGAGCCCTCCTTCCAGTCCCTCGCCCAGGTTAGGGGCTCCTGCTCCGTGCTGGCTCCGCTCTGTGCGCGTCCTGGTGATAGGGCTCCGAACCTGGTGTTCTGCTGATGGCTCACCCGTCCGTCTGCCCGTACGGACTGTGAAGCCCTCAGTCACAGACGAGGCACCTTGACGGTGTATTTCAAACACCTCGCCATGCCTGGCACACCAGTAGGTGTGCCATTCAGTGGTGTTGAATGACTAGTTCATCGGAAAGCCCTTGAGGCACCAGCAACTTGGGCACCTTAGGTAAGATTGCTTTCAGAGTTTGTATCTAAATTTAGTGGCCGTATCAGCCCGCACCTCAAACGGGCAGGCTCCGGGCTTCTCCTCTCTCTGGAAGTTGTACGTCCTCCGGCTGCCTGCATGGCTTGGCCCTTGCGCACTGCCTCCTGTCTGCTTTGCAGGGTGGGGAGGACGCTCACGTTTCCACCAGAGCCCGAGGGCACCATGAGAGGGCGTGGAGAGGCACGCGGGCCGCTTGCTCCCTGTCTCTGTCCCTTGTTCCCTTTCATCGATGCCCGTGGGGTGGAGGCTCCGCTGACGCCATGAAGAGGGAAAGCAGGCGGTCACCTAGCCTGCCTCATCCTGCCTTGTTTCGTTTCCTTGGTGCCAGGTGAGGGAGGAGGCCCATCCACCCTGCCCCGGCGATGCGCCAGGTGGGTCAGCGGGAAGGGGAGCCCTCGCTTGGACCACCATGTTCAGTCTCGTTCATGGGGGGCTAGAGGCCCAGCGTCCAGCTTGTTTGCTGCCTCCCTGCCTTGGCGAGAGAGAGAGAGAGAGAGAGAGAGAGAGAGAGAGAGAGACAGACAGAGAGAGAGAGAGAGAGAGAGCGAGCGAGCACGCGCTCGCACACACATATGTGCCTGTTGCTGGGCCTGGGGGCGGGGGAGCTTTTGCAGCACACTGTCTGGAGTAGGAAAGGCAGTCAGGAAACCCAGGAACCCCCCCCCCCNTGAGACGTGAGTGCAGATTCTGATTCCGCTCCTAGCTGGCTGTGAATCCTTGGGGAATTCCCTCCCATTTCCTGGGCTTCAAGTTAACATCCCTGCCAGCTGAGGCAATTGAGCTAGAGCAATTTTTCGAGTTCCAGATCCTGTTAAATGTCTGAGTTTAGGCTAGTCCATCTTCTAAGACAGCAATTGCTTTTTTGAACCCACATGCAAAATTTCCCATTTGTCCCCGTTACATTTGTCCTGGTTATTCCAGTAGGTTTTGGCCCCGAGTTCCAAGCTTTTAAGATCTTTTTGAATTACAACCCTGTAACTTAGTGCATTAGCTTCTGCGCATTACAGTATTTCAGTGGGAACACATCAGCTATGTCCTACGCCCTCTTAGAATATTGCCTGACCAGCTCCCTTTCTAACCTTGGTCCTGCTCAGCCTCGATTCTCCATCTCAGCCCACTCCTCGCTGCCCACAACCCCGGTTCATGAGCTGGCAGTTTCCTGATCCATGCTTTGCTGCTCTGGGGACATTAAGATGAAAATTATGTCTCTAGTCTCCGGGCAGAGTTCGTCTCCATGTCCCTTGTTCCCAGAGGCCGCTGGCACACCTACACATCCTCTTAGCGTGTGTGATGGACATTTGGCCGTTTCGTTTTTTGTCTGCGCAGCATTCAGCCCTCACTCTACTTATGTGTTCTCGCCATTTTTGTATATGTTTGCGATTTCTCATAATCCAACAGAAACATAGGTCCAGGAGGCTGTATTTCTCACCTCCTCTTCTGCTCGCCGCCTGTGCCGTCTACCTCCATTTCTGACTTGAAGCATTATGGTATAATCCTACCTGACCTCCCGGCTTCTCCCCTGGCCCTCTTTCCGTCTCTTTCCAACACAGTAGCTACGGGCATCTTAGTACCACCCGAGCAGAGGGGCTGTGTGCAGAGCTCTGCGGGGCCCCTCCTGGGTTCCTATTATTCCCTCTTCATCAGGCCCGAGGCCTGGGGCCTCCGTGCTCAACTGCCCACACCAGACCAAGCGTCAGAACCGTGTTTGTGGCATTTCTGAGAGTACCGGCTTGCTGAGGTTCAGTCCCTCACACAGCGTCTCCAGCGGGCTNCTTGTCACAGAGCCAGAACCGGCCCTGTAGGAAGAGGCCATCAGAGGGTGGGGGTGGTTGAAAATAAGATTTCAGATAAGTCTCCAGATGTAGCTTTACTGAAGACGTGAGAAGAAGGCTGATAGAACCCCGTATGTGTGCAGACCCTCAGCCACCATTTTGACCCAGGAATAGTCCGTTCTCAAAAAAGATGGTAGGAAGGCTTTGCGAATGGCTTACGGTTCTGGATCAAAATTGGAAATTAGGAGTGGTACACTGCTATGGCGCTTCACGTGGTTGGAGACCATCAGAGTTGTGTGTCAGTTTGGGGGACCGTTTCGCTGTCATTAGTGTATAAGAAAAGGGTAAATGTTGTGGGGACTTGCTAGACTACATGGGGCAGCAGAAGCTGAGCCCAGGGCACAGAGCATTCCTGTACGGATGTTTGTGCAGAAGGAGAAGGGGGTGGGTCCTGGGATGAGAGCCGCCCAGCTGAGCACCCCACACCCCAAGGAGCCTCCTTCCACATCTCTTCTCTCCCTCCCCCCACCTCAGCTCAGTTGGGATTCTCCTTTTTCATCTTTTTACCTCTGGTTCCTCTCCTCTCTGTAGCTTGGTTCCGTCCATCTACTCCTGTTTCCTGCTCCGATAGATCTTCAGCATATCCAGGGCTTTGATTTTCTGGGTGCAGATACAGCCCTGATTCTACATTCCCCTGGGACAGGGGTGTCTACCGCTGGGTGGATACATTCCCCAGGGGCTCAGTTAAAACCCCCAGGCAGTACAGTGCAGTTACAGCTCACACAGAGTTTTGGTTTAAAGTCTGTTTGTGAGACAGCAGCTAGAATGGAAAATCTTGGGGGGAGCACGTGTATCAGACACTGACAGTGTCCCTTCTCAGTAGGTCAGAC
>NW_017731786.1:856147-859766 GCF_001890085.2 Hipposideros armiger
CCAGCGGGCTGCTGCACACCTGTCTTAGGTGTCTCCTCGCTCACGCGCCCTCCTGTGCATGTTTTTGCCCTTGGCCTTTTGCTCTCGGAGCTTGTCAGTTCCCGCGAAACCACGTGTCTTCCTTCAGCAGCATTTCCTCTCATAGGAACGGTCCGTAACTGTAGTGTCATAATTTCTCTTTTCAGAAATGGCCCCATCTCATGTCAGCAGTGCGCTCACCTGGGTTCTCTGACTGTGGGAGACCCCGCCCATCATTTCTTCAAGTGCTGTCATGTTTCCAACCCAAGGAAAAGAGTTGAGTGTTTTCTGAGCGTCTGCTGCGTGCCAGGCACTGTGCTGGGTTGGTCACATGTATCGTTTTGTTTCATTCCAGCAGCAGTGCTAATAGTGAATGTGTTCATTTGTAACTAACTCCCTTAGAAGTAAAAAGAATGAAATTTGGAGAATCCCAGCACATGGGCTAAGGTCACCGTATGAGCTGATCAGTGAATTCAGAATTCAGATTCAAATCTTGGCTCCAACATGCAAACCGTTAAGTGGTACAGTTGGAGAATCCAGTCCCTTTCTATTAAAAAAAAAATTAAGATTTCACGGCCACCTTTCCCCCTGCAGCTTCTTCATCATAAAGCAGGTCTTTCCATTAGTCAGTCCCAATAGAAATCCCTCAGTTTCCCCATCCCCACTCGCTCCTTGTGTTTTTCTGAGGCAATAAGCCAATGGTCAATGAAACATGACAGACAGTTCCATGGCACCCTGCGACTGGCCGCCGTAAGCTTTTCGCAGCTCTCTGCAGGTCCCTGCTCACTCCTTTATGTATATTTGATAACATATATTAAGAAGGAATCAGCCATTCCTTGGGACGTGGGGGAGAACAGAAGCCCCACGCCATATTGCGTCTGTTCTCCCTCGTTTAAAAGTATTGATTGGGTTGTCGGAAAAGTCATGACGTATTTTTTCTCTGTTTCTCGTTGCAAAAATGCCTCATGTCTTTTCCGACAACCCAATAGATACGCCAGGTGCAGCTGTACGCGCTTTTCATCACGTGTTCTATTTGAACCACCCAACAACCTGAGAAGAAATTGTTGCCTAGATGAGGAACTGAGGGCTGGAGGGGCTAAAATGTTGCCAGAGTTGCATAGCTAATGAGCAGTAAAGCTAAGATTCAGATCTCTGTGGTCTGAAGCCAAAAGCCAAGTTCTTATCCACCCCTCCATTCCATAGACACTTGATCCTTGACCAACACGGGTTGGGGCGCCAACCCTTGGAGCAGTCAAAACTCTGCGTGTAACTTTTGACTCCCCCCAAAACTTAATTACTAATAGCCTACTGTTGACTGGAAGCCTTACCAATAACATAACAGTTGATTTTTGTATATTTAATGTGGCATATACTATATCCTTACAATAAAGTAAGCTAGAGACATTTTTAAGGAAATTGTAAGGAAGAGATAATTCATTACTATACTGTACATATTTATTGAAAAAAAATCCACATGTAAATGGACCCACACAGTTCAAACCCGTGTTATTCAAGGGCCAAGCTGTCCTTTTCTGCTCAGTCATCACCAGCCTGTGTCCTGGGGAACTCCCTGAACTTCCTTGAAACTCTGTAAATGGAGATAATAACAGTTGCCGCAATGGCAGTGAACCAGAAAACTTGCAGTGCATCGGAAGCCCTATATATAATGTTAGAAAAGCATAATGGACTTTCATTGCATGAAATTGTCAGTGCCAGTAATAACAACAATATTTATCTGAGCTACTATCTGGACCAATATCGTTAGTATTTCATATCTCATTTAATTATNAGACACCTTCACATCCATCATTCTCAGTGTCTCCTCCAGACCAATAGCACCCATGCTGTTAGCACTGTTAGCATCCTAGTCCTCATTTTTGTTCATCTCAATCCCTTCACGGTTATGGAAACGGGAAGCTAAGCCATTTACATGAATTAAACATCACGCAGATTCAGGCTTCTGATACTGACTTTCCCGTCATTTATCGCCTGGGTCGTTAGTGCTGAATGCAGGGATGGCAAACATACGGCCTGGAGAGGCCACTCTTCTCCTGCTGCCCACCGTCAGCACCCCAGTCCCCTTGTTCCTTCCCGGAGCCCCGGGCATAGCTCGGGAGCCCTTGGAGTTGTGCTTTGGACAATCAGTCGGTACCCGTGTTAAACGGTGTTGGCCAGTGAATTAACACACAATTTCTATTCTTGGCTCCGGGAGCGACTTCCCAAGTGATGCTGGAAGAGAAAATTCCTGCAGAGCGAAAGGCCTTTGGTATTCCGTGGAATGGCTCTTAGCTGGAGGAGCTTCAGAGGCGGCACACACAGGGGGAACTCATTTTCAATGCATGCCTGTGATTTGCCAGACGTCGCGTTAGGCCTTGCGACAAGCATGAGGAGGGACGCAGTGTCACTGCACATTTTCGGGTGAGGAAACCAAGCCTCAGCGTTTAAGTGACTTCCCAAACACACGTTAGTGCAAGAGACACAGTGGGGATTAGACTCCGCCGTCTGAGCCAGAAGCTGTGCCGTAGATCTGCCGTCACCCACCCTCCTCCCAGCCCTCCAGCCAAATTCCTTTCCATCTGCTCCTGATAGTTTCTCAACTTGAAAAGAGAAGAGCTCTCGGAATTTTAAGGGGCAGACAAATGAGATAAGTACAGGAATGATGCCAAGATTTGCTGTACGTGGCCTTGTGTGTGCGTGTAAAGGTTGGAATCCAGCAATAAGTCACTTTTTTCCTCCTGACTGTGTATATTTTCACTAGTATTCTGCATAAATAAGTAAAATTGAAAACCCGCTTCTCAACTCTGTTTCCTGGAAGACCCCCCGCCTGCGTGTGTGACCATTTTTCTCTTTGCCACTCGGCACTGAGTGGCTCAGGACCAGTGACTGTGGCAGAAGGAGAAAGCATCTAAAAGAAAACCAAAGGCGCGCTCAGCCGGCTGCCATCGCTGGAACATGCTCGGTGTATCTTCCTCGTTCTCAGCACTGTGGGGATCGCAGACAGTGTGAGAAAGAAAGCCTTGCTCCTCTCTGAGACATTATAATGAGCTTAATTTCAAAGATTATCTGATAGAAATAGTTAATTTATGCCTTAGGGAAGTAATAGAGGCACAAAAAGTTAGGGCTTGAAAGGGACCTCGTGGTCCTCGCTGCTGCGCCCCGCTCTGGCAGGTTAGGCAGACGAGGGGGGGCTTACACAGCCCCACCAACAGGCCTCCCGCTGCCTCGTGCTGGCTGTCTTTTCTCTGTTACTTTTTCTACCCAGTGGTCCCATTTCTGCCATCAGGGCAACTCAGAAAAACTCTCTTCCTTCTCTCAAGAGATCCGGATATGTTCCAGGGCAGCTACCATTTCTCCCCTAAGCGATTTCTTTCCACACTGACACGCCCACTCCTCCTCCATCCGTTTTGCAGTCATGTTCCAAAGCCTTCACCACCCCTTGTCTGGATTCCCTCTGGTTAGCCGGAGCCCTCCATAACCGTAATGGGCATAAGAAGCACAGCTCTGCAGGGGTGACTGGCCAGGGCAGAAAGTGCTGGGCCATTTATTTCCAGCTCTGGATGGACACTGTGCCTCTTTCCATGCGGACCGAGTGTGTGGTAAT
>NW_017731786.1:865996-953424 GCF_001890085.2 Hipposideros armiger
CTCAGGAATAAAACATCAAAACCCAAAATGTAATTAGTTGTAGGAAATATTGATGGGATGCCGGCAGCATTCTGGGTGCTGTTGCGCTCAGAACCAGGAGCGGTGGCTGTGTTTGGCAGCGACGGCCGGGCGGTAGCGGGGCCCCGCTCCTGGCAGGCTGGTATTTCTGAGTGACGATACTCACTCCCATCACCACCTGCATCAGTAAGACAATCACTGGGATCTCACAGGCACCATGAGAGGGGGCAGTGGAGGCCTGGTTTGGGCCGGATAATACAACAGTCAGATTTAATAGAAACAAATTCTCTTAGAATTAGTAAGAATTAACAAATCTAATTCTTTTGACGCTGAGCCTTGGGACTCTGGGCTGTCACTCATAAAGCTTTGCCTTCCTGGATATGAGCCTGCCCCTCTCCCCTCCTGCCTGCCCTGTGTGTCTGGACTGAGGCCCACGCAGCCCCTCCTGGTCCCACCTTCTTCTCCCTGCAAACTCGCATCTAGGCCACGGCTTCTTGCTAGTCTTTGCACAGCTCTCGAAACTCCAGGAAACAGCTTATGGCTATATACTGTCTGAGATCGTTTCCTCAATATTTTATGTACTGTGAAAACTGTTCAAGGGCAGATGCCTGTCTGAAGGGTTTCTGTTTGCCCTGCAGTGACGGGTTCGGAGCTGGGCACACCATGTGCTCAGTGAACAGGACGTCTGGGGGCCGACAGCAGATAGGAGAGGCCTGGCGTCTGCCCCATCCTCGCCTGCATGCCTCCAGTTCCCATCATGCAGTAGTTCTGCGTTGTCTGCTTTTTACAGGGCTGACTGGGCTTGCATAGGATGGTGACAGGAAATTAAAACCAGTCACCAGGTACTGCAGCTTGTCCTGGATAAACATGGGCGCAGTGGCTCATGTTGTCACTAAGCAGGAGAGGTGGGAGCAGCCGCCAGGTATCGGGGTGCCCCCGAGACTTCCTGGTGGAATAAAAACCCAGGGTCATTGTAGCCACTGGCCACATGCTGCTGGTTCTGGGCATTGAGATCCTCTACCCCAGGGGTGACTCCCTGGTTGACAAGCAAGGCTCTTTTTGGTGGCAAAGATGCTTATCTTGTTATTAATAACAATAGTAAGCAGTCGTTGACTTATTTATAATTATTATGAGGAAAAGCAATTGGTAAGGACTACATGTTTGTATCCCCCCCGAATTCATGTTGAAACCCTGTCCCCCACGTGATGGTATCAGGAGGTGAGCCCTCTGAGAGGTCATGAGAGTGGGGCCCTCACAAGTGGGATTAGTGCCCCAGCTGAAGTCACCGGAGAGCTTGTGTCCTGTCTCTGCTCTCTGCCTTGGGAGGACACGCGGAGGAGCCGGCCTCTGTAACCCCTTGCGTCCTCCCCGGATCCCACCGTGCCGACACCCCCGATCCCTGTGAGAACTGTTTCTGTCGTTTAGAAGCCACAGTCTGTGGTGCTGTGTTAGGAAAGCCAGAGCTCACACAGCGGCGTTGACTGGGCGCTTACTGATTTCGGGAGACTGGGTCCCTCTCTTTATATTCAGCGTCTGAGTGTTTCTTTATCACAAACCTATCGGTCATTATTCTCATTGTATGGATGATGAAATAAAGCTCAGAAAAGTCAGCAGTTTCCCCAGAGTGACAGGAGGTGATGGTGTGCCCATCAGCAAAGCTGAAGTTATGTCCTTCCAGTGCCCGCATGCTTGGGGACATGGGAGCCCCAGGCGACAGTGGTGAAATTCAAGATAGCTGAGTTGACACTAGGAATTTTCTCTGGGGAGGCTTAGCCAGGGGGGGGGCAGCCCCTTTCAGAGATTCAGGAAACTAGCCTTATGACGATGAAAACATGCAAATGAAATAGAATAAAAATAATAGTGACTACTGCCACATGCCAGGATGTTTTTGTGTTTTGTTTTGTTTTTTAATTAAACATTGTCAGGTAAACAGAATCTACAAGTTTGTGAAGAGGCGTCAGAATGTCCCATATCAGAGAACGAGACTCTGTGAGGTGACGTTTTGTGCCCTGGGCCGGGCTGCTGGGAGTAGCAGAGCTGGACGCAGACTCAATGCCCAGGGCTCACCCTTCGCCTTCCTGTGAAGCCAGCTCTCAGGACCCGCAGCTTGACCCTCCCCCACTGCCCCACACACTGAGCTTCCTAAGGATGGGCGCCCTGGCCTCATTCAGCTCGGCCTCCCAGGTCCCCGCCTCCAGCTTTGTTTCCTCCAATCTTCCTTTCATTTCCTCCAGTGTCTGCCGTCAGAAGCTTTCTTCTCCCTGAGTCTGCATCAAGGTGACTTCAGGCTATGCTGCTTCCAGCCTCTGGGGCCTCTAACCCCTGTCACCTGTCAGCAGGCCCATCTTTGGGGATGTGGGGCACCCAGGGAGGGCAATAGCCCATCTTATCAGAGCAGTGCCTGCGGGCATTGTGGACAATCCAAGGGCAGTGCATTCTAGCTAAATTAATCATTTCTGGAGTAAGTCCATTGGCTGGCACTGGAATTAGGTGAACCTTAAATTCTCCAAGCCTAGGACACATGTGTCAGGCCACTAAGTGCTTCGTGATTGGCGAAAGCCATCTCTGGGCCATACCTGGCAAGCTGCGTAGTGTCATGCGGAGGCCGAGCGCAGGGCAGCGACGCGATACCATTCAAGCGCTTGTTGAGTGATGTGTACCTGGCCTTGGGCGAGGCTCTTGCTGGTTGAGGAACTGGGGATGAGTTAGGTGTCTGAGACAGTAACAGGAATCACCATTTGTTTCTTGGCTTCCTCTGTGGAAAGGTAGAAAATGAGAATGCTGTTACTGTGTCTCATCCTACAAGTAAATAGCAGAACACACCCCAGGGTGATTCATCTTCCCAATAAGATCATTTCCACACCAACCACCGAAATAAAGACCTCATTAAAAGAGCAGGATTGACCTGATAGGAAAGACTAAAGCACACGTGCTCGTATGCGCGCACACACAGCACACACACAGCACACACACACACACCTGATAACGCCCATACCTGTCGATACTGTCAGCATTATTTTATAGGTGAAGCAACTGAGACTGAGGGTAAGAACCTTCCCCAAATCACACAACGAGCTCAGTGTCAGATGGGGAATTGAAACCCACATCCTCCTGGTCTCGCCTGTCAGGCTGATGCTCAGCCCCTGGTGGTTACTTGGCCAGCCTGTAAATACTTAGTTCAGGTGTTTCCGGGGCAGCGTTCCTGCTGGCTCCCTCCGTGGCACCACGTGTCTCCTCTGGTGCTGTGGTGCTGTGTGTCCTCAGCTCCCATCGCTTAGAGCCTCTGACCCCGTCAAGGCAGGGCCCGCATCTCAGGAACCTCTGTGTCCTGCCCCTGTTCTTTCCACCCCTGGGAACCTGGAGCAGCCTGTTAGGGGTGTTCAGTAACCACTCTGAATGCACGAAGGGGTCGCTCAATCAATGGAGAGATGGTGGTAAGATGGGAGTGTAGTTCCCTTAAATCAGGTCTTGAAGGTGAGTTCTATTCGTAGGAATTACACTTGCTGATAAAAATGTTACGACAGAGGACAGCAACGTGCTTGGGTGAAGGTGAGCATGAGGGTTCGGCTTGGAAATGGGGTTAGAATGAAACGGGCTGGGCTTCAAAGTAGCAAAATGATCTTACGTGCACGTGGCGGTGACACTGCTCTGTGCACGTCGGACAGCACGTGGGCATGCCCATAGTTCCCGTGGCTCCCAAGTGGTAACGCGTGTCTTCTCCCTGCTGCCCAGGACCCTGAGGACAAATGACATACAAGGCCCCTTCCGTTTCCTAGGAAAGGCGGAGGAAGACCCCGGAGAAATACAGGATGTGACCATTCTGACAGCTCTTAGCTTTAGCAGAATCCCTCATGGCAGCACCTACTCGCAGCCATGAGTTTCATAGGCAAGAGGGTGCAGCCTGCGTGTCACTGGGCACAGATGACACATGCCAGTCACTGAGCCACTCACATGCAGTGGATCACTCCTGGGTTTAGAGTGCAGTAATAAGTGATCTGTGGCAGAAACCAAAGTGATTAGATACTATTTTATCTATATATAATTTATCAAGGAGAGACACTATGTGCAAAATGATAAATTAGTCAACTTCCAAAGAACCTCATTGCACTCCCCATGCTCGTGGTAGTTGGGGATTTTGTTGTTCTGTATATTGCTTTGAACAAAGTGATCATTGCAAGCAATTGGGACCCATCCTGCCTCCCTCCCTTGTTTCCCAGAGATATTTTTCTTATAACAGTTGCTTTAACAGAGTTTTATTTGGACAAGAAATTGAAAGGCTGTAAAATGTTAGGAGCAAAACTATGCAAGTTTCTGGCATCTGGTGCCCCTACTGCGCGTCGAGAACTTCTTGCATCACGTCTAAGGTGTACAGTGATAGGTGGCCTCATCATCTGCATTTTACAGGCAAGAGAACTGAAACCTTAATGAAAGTCACCTCCCTGGGATGGAAAGGAGCTGTAAGGGCAGCCGGGAATATCCAAATCTAAACAGACTCCCCTCTGTAGCCCTGGGGTGGTAGCAGGAAAGGTCTCTTGCAGGCGGTGAGCATGAAGTTCCTTCCTTCTTCCATGTTGAAGAAGTCAGGAGTTGGAGGTATGTTGTCACCCTGCTCTGAGGCTCTCACACAGGTCTCAGGACCACATGGATGGATGCGACCAGCCCATATCCACAGGGGACTTGCTAGTCCTGGATGGAAGGCAGGGGAGCCCCCAGCTGTACAACCCTGCTGCCTGGGAGGCCCTCCCATCCAAGTGTCCCCAGAGGCTCGGGGCGCTCAGGCAGATGGAGAAACAGACAGAAGGCCTTGATAGGTGACACATAAATCTGGAGAGATGAGTAGACGTAGCCAGACGTCCAAGGTGGGACGGGCACCCCGTGAGGAGGAAGTAACACGTGCTTTGGTGCAGAAACGCAGGAGTAGTTTTGAACCTCGGTCGCTGGATGGAGCAGTGCAGGGGGCGTGAGGAGGGGAGGGAGATGACAGGTAAGGGAGACCCCGAGGGGCCAGGGAGACAGGGCCAGAGGGCGTCATCCTGGTATTCAGCCAGAGGAGGCCTGGTTTCCTCCTGTCGTGGTGGAGGGGCAGGCCTAACGTGGGTGGCTCTTCGTCCTCACGCACACCGCCCTCTGGATGCAAATTCATGTTGCCAAGTGGCCTTTCCTTTGAAAGCTTTTGTGCTCTGGCACCATGACTGACAGGCTGGTGCGAAGGAGTAGCAGAGCGGTCCCGGAGCACATGGCTGTGTGCCCGAGCCAGGAAAGCGGGCCTTGTCCCCTGCAAATGACACACCTGTCCCCAGAGCTGTCGGCTGACAGCTCTGACAGCCCCTTCGTCACCGCGGTGGCGTTCCCTGCGCGAGGAGTGAGCTATGAGTGAGACCAGCACCCGAGACAGAAACGCACACACGCCCAGGGAAGGTAAATGATTGTACGCAGGGCATTTATCTCTGAGGTGGTTCCCCAGCAAAACCAATTACTCGCCTTTTCCTCACAAACGTGCGCTGAGTGTCAACCCAGTGGGGGCCGGAGTGCAGAGACGCTCGAATGCATCTCTCTGTGAGAGTCATGAGTCTGCTGAGTTCCAAGCAAAGAATTGAGTGTCTCTGGGCTTCTGCCCGCGGGGAGGGCGTGGAGTGCATTGGAGAAGAGCCCTAAGGAACGGGCGGTGACAGTGGCACTTTTAACACAGGCACTTAGGAATTGTAGCAGGAAGTGAGGGCCGCCTGGGAGAGGAGGAAGAGCTGATCCCATGAAGAAAAGACCTGCTGAGGGCAAGTCACTGTCCCCTGGGGAGAACTGCTGGGGGTCTATCTGAGCAGGTGGGGGAAGGGCGCCTAGCACTCACTGTACTACATTGGGGAGCGGGAACAGATGTCCCAGGAAGATGTCGGCCCACTTCCAGCCCTGCCAGGAAAAAACGCTCCCAAAATGCACATTCCTGGCCTGTTGGATACACCAGGCTTCAGTGCCCTAAGCACCACCGCTTAGCTATGCCACCAAGGGGGACACCGGGATGGTCTCGGAAGCAGAGCTGGTACTGTGGCTTCATGCTGGCTTGTTCTCGCTTTAGATTTTCCATCCCCGGGCCTGGTCAGAGCTGCAGGACCCTGGTGTCGGTGCTGGGCCTGCCCTCCATTCATCAGCGTCTCCCCGGGCAGCCTCGGACTTCTCTGTGCAGGCACCTCTCGCCTTCCTCCAGGGCCGCCGTGATTGGTGGTGCAGCGTCTGTGCTGCAGGAAGGGGACCAGGATGGTCTCAGGATCCAGCCAGAGCTCCTTTGCAAAGAGCCGTGTGCCCGGGGTGGTGTGTCTGCCCAGAGGGGCGGCTCTTTCCTTATAAGCTCATAGAAGTGCCCTAGGCAGGTGCTGGCATCGCTCCCTCCCTGCTTTCTACACTCACAGGGGTGAGCAGAACGGAACAGGCGCGCAGGAGACTGGCCGAGGAGGTGGGCTGCTGGAGTGGGCAAAGCACGGAGCTGGGCCAGACAGGCAAGACCAGTCTTGTGAGGCCACCTCCATGCAAAGCATGCTGGGAAATGTGGTCCCTGGCTTGGCCGTCACTTCTCAGCAGCAGTCCTGCACCTGGAAGGGAGCATGTCTTTCAGGGACCATTGTCTCAGCAGCGGGCTTCCAGTGAGAAAACGGGGGCTCAGAGAAGTTGCTCAGAGAAATTGCGCAAACCTTCCAAGTGACCAAGGCAGCACCGGAACATTAGAGAGAAAACTGTCCAAACTACTGATCTGAGGTGACCACTTCCCTAGGCCTTTGGACTTCCTGGCCTCACAATCCCCAGGACGATTCGATTGAGGGTGGGGACCCTGGAGTCCCATTGTCTTGGTTTCCAGCTTGGTGCCACGACTTATTAGCTTCATGATAGTGGGCACGTTGCCTCCTCTCTCTTGGGCTTGCTTTGCTCATTTTTCAAGTGACACAATAATAAAATTATCTACATCAGATGCTTTTTGTGAGAATGAAATGAATTACAGCACGGAAAGAGCTTGGATCGGTACTTGGCACGCAGTGCTAAGCATTAGTTACCTCTTGCAGTTGCTGCTGTTTTGATCCATTGGTTCCGTTTTGGGCTAGTCTCTCTGTACCAGAGCCCTCCATTCTGCCACCTCCTCGGGACATACTGCAGTGCCCCACTCACCCCTACAACACAGTTTCTCCTTCTCGCCCCCAGTTCCAGGCCCCTGGAATAAGTGTCCCTGTCCCCAAGAATCTCTGGAACATTTGGACAAATGACCATCTACTTTTTTCCCTCTGGATGACAGAGGTGTCTTCAGCCGTAATTATCTCATCATTTTAGCCCTCTTCCTCTGGCTTCAGCACAACAAACATTCCCTCATTCTCCCTGCTCTGAAATAATTATACAGGGTTGTCGTATGATGTGCATATTTTTTATTCTACAAATGGCTGCATTTAAAGAGTAATAAAAGCAATAACACTGTTTATTAACTCTGTAAAATAAATTGGGATGCAGGCGTACCTGAGGACAGCGAGCTTAAGCAAATCCAATTTGTACCAAGGAATTCAGGTTAACCCGGTGACTTTGTATGAGTGTCATGTCCAACCAAGACTTCTTTTGTCCCCGTCACCTTGCCCGGGTAGAAAAAGCCTGAAGTTGAACTTGGAAATGCCAAATAGGTCATTCAGAATGAACTCGAATGCTATGAATTTTTTATGGGAATGTCACATGCTTTCAGTGTCACTGACCTACGCCCCCTGTGCCTGCAACCCCATGGAACACAATGGCCCAGCCACAAAATGGGCAGCAGGGGTCCATGCCGTAACCTTTCCTTCACACCACGGCCCCCCTCGCCACAGGGCATTGCATGCCCTCCATTGTGGGCTCCCAACACTGGGCCTTTGTGGCCTGTGCTCAGGGCCCACTGCTTGGGTTCAGAGGTCAGTCCTGAATGACCTTGGGACCTTGTCTCAAGTTCAGGGACTCATGAACACCCCATGTGACTCACACGCCTCGTAAAGAACTAGAGTCCAGAGTCTGGCCTCGCGTTCCAGCGCTCCCTGTCCCATTTCGAATTTCCTTCCTCCCTGTGAAGTCCTGGTGGTACTTTCTCTTGGGGCTTGAGGAACCCTTAAAACTTGAACGCTGGGCATGGCATTGAAAGTCGCCTAGCCCAAATTCCCCGTCCTGGGAAAGTAGCGGCTTTAGTTTTCTTTAATAAATAAATGAAAGAACGAAGCAGCCTCATGACAGAAGAGCGCTAAAGCAAATCACAAATATCATTTGACGGTTTTGCTTTGGGAGAGCCGTTTGGCAATATGGATCAAAATGGAAAATGGTACACACACATGGACTCGGTAATTATATTTCCAGAGGTTTCCCTATACCCTACCTACGTCATCTTATAAGCGTGAGAAACACATGATGGCAGTTTGTTTTTCAAAGGATTTTATTGGGGAACAGTGTTTTTCCAGGACCCATCGGCTCCAAGTCAAGTAGTTGTCTGCAATCTAGTTGTAGAGGGTGTAGCTCCGTGGCCTATGCGGGGATCGAACCAACAAACCTTGGTGTTATGAGCCTGCACTCTAACCACCTGAGCTAACTGGCCACCTTGCACAATGGCAGTTTTAATGTCCCTCATCATGAGAATTGTTAAATAAATTATGGTGCATCTTTACAATGGAGTATTGTCCAGCCACTGATAGACTAAAGTAGATATGGGGAAATCTATGCATAAGAAACTGCTAGTAGAGGTGATTGTGAGTAGGCCATCGAGGAGAGCTTTCACTTTGTATATGGTTTTGCTTTTCTTACATTGTAAAATATTTCATTTTTTAAAAACTCAGCAAGGATTATCTAGTGGAGATATATGCCAGTTTTTCATTTTATACCTTTGTATATATTTTAAAAACCTAATAAATTGTTATTTTTTTGAAATTGAAACATATAATTCATTGTAGAAGCTTTTGAAAATACAGATATTCACTCATAATTCTACCACCCACTGCTTACGTTTCATCATATGCCTGTTCAACCTTTTCATCATGCATAACTTTATGTATTCAAATGCCATGCAGTTTTTTTTTTCAATGAAAATATCATCACATTGTAAACACCTTTTCACAACCCAAAAGACCAAGTTTCCATGGCATTAAAGAATCTTTTACAACATAATTTTAATGATTTCAGGGTATTCAGCTTTCTAGATAGCTTATTAGACAGATCCCAGTTGTATATTTAAGTTGTTTTCAGGACTTTTTATTTTCTTTCTTTAGTTTTTGTTTTGTTATTATAAATATTCAAATTTCATGGCCCCTCTCCAAGATAAAGTCTTACAAGTTGTTACACTAGTCCAAGTGTCTACATATTTCTAAAGCTGCTGATAAAATATTGCCAACAAATCCCAAAGAACCCCAAATTCTACTGAGCAGCAACAAATGAGAATTTTCCCTCACCCTCATTCACACTTCACAGTATAATGGATGCTTTTAACAACCATAGGAATCCTTAAAAATTCCGTTCCATTTGCAGGGCTTTGTATAATACACTATGAAAATTGACTGCTGTCCACTGTTAAAAATGCAGTGAATGCCGGAAAGACAAGGACGCATATTTAAGAAAAACCCGTTCAATCATTCATTCGGTCAATATTTATTGAGTGTCAGGCTCTGTGTTACCCCTGGGGATGTAAGCAAGGACAAGATCTCTACTCAGCAAACAGGCTTTTCTAGAAAACAGTGAGGGCCACGTGAAATACAGCCAGGATACAGCGTGGGGAGGTTTCCGGGCGCTGCTTTCGAAGGGCCTCGTGGAGGAGATTATGAGAAGGGACCAGGCACCTGAAGACCTGGAGAGAGTTCATTCTAGAAGAGGAGATGGGAAACCCCCAGGCCTCAGGTCACAGGGAAAGCTCTTAATTGTGGCAGATCAGAAAAAAAGGTCACCATTGTGTCTACAGCCGAGTGAGCCAGGCAGGTGGTGACTGAAGATTAGGTGGACGTGCGGGCAGGGAGGGTGGGAAGAGGCTTTGTAAGTCCTGGAAGGAGTTGGATTGCCTTCTGAGTGTAACGGGAAGCTGCCCGCAGGTTTCTAACGGTGTGGTATTGCGTTATTTATTCTTTGTAAGGTCTCTAAGGCTGCTGGGCAAAGAGCGGGTTGCCGGAGGTGGGTGGTTGAGTGAGTGGGGGCAGGGAGACTCTGAAGAGGACGTTGTAGTAGTTTAAATACAGGTGACAGTGGCCTGACCAACAGTGGGAGCAGATGGAGAAAAGTGGATGGATGCGAGATACGTTTTGCAACCGTGATAGCACATGGTAATCTGGAGCGTGGGAAGTGAGACAAACAGAAAAAGTGGGTGTGGGGCCTGCGTTTTGACCTGCGGAGGAACTGGTTTCATGAGGGAGAAAGAGGAGACTGCAGGTTTGGCAGTGGATTTGGGAGCCTGAATTCCTGCCCTGGACTTGTTAAATTTGAAATTCTTCTTGGGCATACAAATTCAAGTGCCGAGTTGACGGGATAATCTTCTGGAGTTTGGAAGCCACATGAGAGACAGCCAGCGGGGCCCAGCCTGAAGAGGGGGTTTAAAGCCACTGGCCTAGATGAGATCATCAAGGGAGGGAGTGAGGAGAGGGGCGCAGAGGGGAGGCACGGGAGGCCTGAGCTGCTCCGGGATTCGGACTGGACTGGACAAGAAGGTGCCATGGAGATGAGAGGAGCGGGCAGTAGCGCAGGTGGATTCCTACGAGAGCTGGACATCCCTGAAGTCAGAGAAAAACATGCGTCCACATGGGGGGAGCGGCCAGGTGCCACTCCGTTTACTGGGGACAGAAAGAAGGCTGCTGCAGCCAGCAGAGAAGTGCCAGGTAGGTGAGTGCCAGCAAGCTGAAACTGTAAGCCAAGGCTTGGGAAGGCATGTGAGGTCTGCAGCGGTCTGCTGGAGTGTGCCAGCCTGTATCACGCGTTTGCCATGTACACTGCACGTACATGGATAAAGAGCAGGAAATGGAGATTATACTGAGGGAGCCAAAAATATGTACACATTTGAAGAAAGGAAAAAACTGGATTAAAATTATGCTGATGGGAACCACCTTGTAATTGCAGAAGTCAAACGTGACTTTTATTCATCTTTTGTTATCGGTATGTATTGAGTATCACAATTTTAATAGTTTTTTTCCTTTCTTAAAATGTGTATGTAGACACTTTTGGGCACCCCCGGTGTATAACGTAATTATTAAGCGAACCCCTGACTAATGTCCACATAGATTAGGACCTAGAACAACACCAGCACCCAGAACCCCTGCTGAGTGTCTCTGCTTTTCACCTGGAGGGGACCACCCTCGGACTCTATTTCCTTACTTCCCCTTATGCTTTTACCGTAAGGTGTGGGTGGTTTTGCCTGACTTTGAAGAGTAGGAGAGACATTTCCCTGTTTGTCAGTATTACATCTGGAATTACACCTCCCACTTCCAACTCACTGGCTGCCGTTCAGACCCATGGAGGCACACCCGGCTTGGCATTTGGTTCTGAATTAATACATATTAATGGGTGGTAATACATTTCTACCAGTGCATATATTTACTTGAAATGCAATTTTCCATCAAATGCATTTTATTCACATCGCTGCATGGTAACTACATCCAGAATAATATCTTTAGTGATTATTCATTACTGAAATAATATATCGGTGCCAAACAGCAGCTTCTAAGTGGCTTCCGTTTTTTTTTTTTCCCCCTTCAAATTGAACATGTTATTATTACACCGATAGAATAATCCCATTATCCCCACTAACTGTAGGCGACAGCTTTCCAGGAGGCTATTTCCAAAAGTCTCATTCAGGTGGGCAGCAGGGCCTTTCTCTGATGGGGCGTGGGGGAAAGTGCTGCCTCTGATGCAAATGCAGATGTGGGGTGAACAGCAGGTGAGCAGGTTGCTCAAAGCAACATGTGTGCTATCTGAAACAAAATGGTAGGTAAGCGCAGATGGGTGTTTTGAAAGCTGCAAATGAGCATGTGTGTGTGTGCTCATGAGAGGGAGGGAGGGAGACAGGGAGAGAAAGAGAGGGAGAGAAATAGCAAAAATTAAATTAATGCAGGAAAACCCCTGGGATTACAGAGTGATGTACTAAAATGTCACACTCCCTACAGACACTCCAGGATAAACTGTCATGACCTGCTGGAAGCCAGAGCCATATCTTAGGACACTAGACCAAGCAGGAGACACATGTATCACGTGGTATTTCTATCAAGTATTCCTCATCTATTTATCCTCAGTGACACTTGTTATCATCCCCTGTTTCTCCAATGAGGAGACTGAGGCTCAGAGAGATTAAATTTCATCACCCACAGTTTCTCTCTAATAAGTGATAGGAAGCTAATTTGTCTCCAGATCCAGGTAATGCTAAACCCAGTGTTCCCCTGCATTTGGAAGTGAGTGGTTAAGAAGAGGATTAGCTGTTCACATCCCATCTCGTCGCTTGCGAAAGGTAGGGGATTGAAAAAAATGGCTGGATTTGGTGATGGCCATTTTCCTGTAGGACTTTCGTGAGGATTCAGTGAGACTGAGTATGTGGAGAACCCTGGACCATAAACAGTTTTTCAGGTATTGGAAGTCTGTCCTTTCTTCCCATGTTATGATCTGGACAGCAGGTTGGGTGCTTTGCCTCTAACTCCAGATGTGAGCCTCCCCTCTGTGCTCCATGAAACCTTGTGGCCCCACGCCGCCTCCGGTCCCTGGGTCCGTGCCTCTGTGCCAGTCAGGTCCAGAACTGAACTGGACCTACAACCTCGCTTGGCTCTTAGCATCAGCACGTGGGAGGGCAGAACAGCAGTGATGTCGACTGGCCACTGAACCCCACTGAGGCAGCCTGAATCGTCCTCATTGTCTCATAGTGGCTCTCAGATTAGGCTCACTTGGGAAATGCTTTAAAAATAAGGGTGCTGGGGGCTCAGTGCAGGAGATGGGGCCGCAAGGTGCTGGTAGTTTTTAAAACTACCCAGGTGTTAATGCTCTGCTACTCCCCCAGGGTTGATAACCACTGGTCTGAAAGTTGGTTTAGGATGGGGTCTGTAGAGGGGAAGACCTCAGGGATTAATGTATAACGAGGTGGGGAGCTGAGCCGACCCCCAGATCCAGCGTGTGCCCGTGTGGACCTGAGTGCCTGATCCGGGTGCCCGGTGGGGGGCTGGGGACGGAGTCACGAGTGGTGCAGTGTGGCCAAAAGGGAACCAGAAATTCCACTTGCATTTTCGCTCCTCTTTTAACTTAGCTTTTCCTTTTTTTAATGTCCTTTGTAGAGTTTTGAAAATTAATTTTAATTCGTTTTTGAAATTATCACCTAGTAACATTGACTTTTTGGTGTACACTGTAACAGCCGTAACACGTACAAATGCGTGTCACCACCACAGTTGGAATGTGGGATGGTCCCCCCCCCAGCTCCCTTGTGACACCCATTTACAGTTCTTTCCGCTCCCAGCCCCGGCAGCCATGGGTATGTCACCAGCACTGCAGCTTTGTCTTTTTGACGATGTCATTTAAATGTAATTACAATGAACATAACCTTTTTTTTTTTTTAAATTGGGGAATTGGGGGAGGGGAGCAGTATTGGAGAGTTTGGGAAGGGGAACAGCCAACTTGTCCTTCAATCTTAGTTGTGGAGGGCACAGCTGGCTCAGCTCCAATTCCAGTCACCAGCTGTCCGTTGGCAGCTCGTGGCTGCTCAGCTCAAGGTGCTGTGCTCAATCTTAGTTGCGGGTGGGCGTAGCCACCATCCCATGCAGGAGTCGAACCGGCAACCTTGTTGTTAGGAGCACGTGCTTTCACCAGCTGAGCCATCCTGCCACCTGTTGGCAGCTCAGCAGCAGCTCAGCTCGGACGCAGCTCACTGGCCCATGTGGGAATCGAACCAGCGGCCCTGTTGCTCAGAGCTCGTGCTCTTAACCAACTGAGCCACTGGGCCAGCCCCTGTACATAACCTTTTGAGATTGGCTTCTTGCACTCAGTGTGATGTCTTTGTGATTCATGCAAATTGTCACGTGTGTCAATGGTTGAGTCCTTTTTATTACTAAGCAGTATTCCATTATACAGATGTACCACATTCTGTTTACCCATCCATGAATGGAAGGGCATTTGGGTGGTTTCCACTTATTGGCAATTATGAATAGAGTTGCCATAAACCTTTGTGTGCACGTTTTTACGTGAACATAGATTTTCATTTTCTAGCATCATATGGTTGCGAGTGTATTTAACTTTCTAAGAAACTGATGACTTTCCCAAAGCGGCTCTCCCACTGCAGTCACACCAGCAAGGTGTGAGAGCTCTCTGCTTCATACCCTCACCATCCCTTGTATCTTAGTTCTGTGTTAGCGATTCTAACAGTTGTGTTAGGGGTATCACATCAGGGTTCTAATCAGCATTTTCCTAATGGCTAAAAATGTTGAAAATCTTTCCATGTGCTTATGTCATACTTTGGTGAAGGCTCTGTCCAAGACTTTCCAATAGTTTTAAAATTGATTTTGTTTTCTGACGATTGAATTTTGAGAGCTCTTTATATATTCTAGATACAAGACCTTTGATGTATGATTTGTGACTGTTTGACCCCAGGCTGTATGTACCTTATCTTTTTACTCTCTTAATAGTGTCTTTCACCAGCAAGATTTTTTAATTTTGAGGAAGACCAGTTTACCCATTTTTTTTATATGGATTATGGTTTTGGTGTCATAACCTGTAAATTTTTTTTTTGCCTAACTTCAGGTCATGAAGGTTTTCTACATTTTCTTCTAAAATTCTTTTCTTTTATGTTTTATACTTAGATCTATGATACGTTTAAGGTGTGAGGTTTTAGGTCAAGGTTCTTTTTGAAAATTATTTTGTTTGCATATAGTGTCTAATTGTTTTACCACATTATTTTCAAAAACACTGTCTTTGCACCATAGAAATGCTTTCGCACCTCGATTAAAAATCAGCTGGCCCATTATTACTGGAATCTATATCTTCCATTGGTCTATATGTCTGTTTGTCCTCTCACAGGTAACCCACTCTCTTGATTACTGTAGGTTTATCGGAGTCTTAAAATTAGATAAAGTAACTCCCGCAACTTTATTTTTCTTTTTCAAAATTCTTTAAGCTATTTCAGTTTCTTTGCTTTTCCAGATAAAATTTAAAATCAGCTTCTGTGTATCTACAAAACAATCTTACTGGGATTTTAATGGAATTGCATAACTCTGTCAATAAATTTGGGAAGAATTAACATCTTTACTGCTTCCAGTCTTTTAACACTTAAACATGGTATATCTCTCCATTGCTTTATATCTTTGCTTTATTTCACGAGTATTTTGTGATTTTTCTGGCCATGCATCTTATATATCTTTTGTTTAATTTTTGGACTTGTCATAGCAATTTTATAAAATGTTAATTTATAATTTATACTGGTAGTATATTCAGTGAATCATGGCTGATTTTTGTGTGGTAATCTTGTATTTTTGTGACCTTTCTAGGCTCACTTATTAGTTCTAAGAGATGTTTTTTGTTTTTTGTTTCTCTGTAGATTCTTTGGAATTTTCTATATAGATAATCATGTTGAATTCAAATAGGGACAGTTTTGTCTCTTAATTTCTCATCTATAGGCCTTTTATTTCATTTTTCACATTGCACCAGTTATGAATTCCTGTACCGTGTTGAATAAGACTGATAGGATTGGACATTCTCTTCTCAATCTTAGGATGAAAGTATTCAGTCTTTCACCAGTAAGTGTGATGGTAGTTGTAAGTTTTTTTGTGGATGCTTTTTATTGGGTTGAGCAAATTGCGTTCTGTTCCTGATCTTAGATTTTTGATCATGAGTGGATCTTTTATATTTGATTAACAATTTTTTGCTTTTTCTACATCAGTTGATATGACCCTATGCTTCATCCTCTTTAGACTGTTCATAGTAAATCGTGAATCACATTCATAGGTTTCAGAATATTGATGTAGCCTTGCATTCCTGGGATAAACACTTCTTAGTTGTGGCATATTATTCTTTGTATATATTGATGTATTGATTTGTTTATATTTTGTTGACAATTTTTGCATCTGTGTTCATGAAGGATATTGATATGTATATTTTAGTTTTGGTACCATCTTTGTATTTTGTTTCATAGTAACACTTGCCTTGTAAAATGAGATGTATAATGTTCTCTCCTCTTCTGATTTTTGGTATAGGTTGTATAGAAATGGTGTTACACTGTCTTTAAATGTTTGGCAGAATTTCCCAGTATCTACCTGGGCCTGGAGGTTTCTTTTTTAGGATGCTTTTAACTACATTTCAAGTTATTTAATAGCTTGTAGAAATATTCAGGTTATCTATCCCATCCTGGGTGAATTTTGGTACTTCATCCTTTTTGAGGAATTGGTTCATTTTATCTTAGTTCTCAAATTTATGTGCATAGACTTGGTTATAGATTATGATTCCCTGTTATCCTTTTAATGTCTGCTGTGTTGGTAGTGATATCTGCTTTTTCATTTCAAATTCACTGGTAATTTTTGCCTTTTATCTTTTTTTCTTTGTAAATCTTACTAGAGTTTTCTCAATTTTACTGATCTTGCAAAGAAACCAGCTTTTGGTTTCATTTATACTCTTTATTATTTTTATGTTTTCAATTTCATTTATTTCTGCTTTTATCTTTATTATTTTCTTCTTTCTGCTTGCTTGGGTTTAACTGTCTATTCTTTCTCTAGTTTTATAATGTGAAAGTTTAGCTTATTGATTTGAGACCAGTCTTCTTTCTCAGTATAAGCATTTAGTGCTATGCATTTCCCTGTATGCATTTCTTTAGGTGAATCCCACATATTGATATATTGCATTTTCCATTTCGTTCTTTGCAGATTTTATTTTCTTTTTATCATTAGTTTCAGGTGTACAAAACAGCATACTGATGAGACATTTACACCCCTCACAAAGTGATAACCCCAACAAGTCTACTAGCCATCTGACACCGAATGTAGCTCTTATAATACCATTGACTGTATTCCTTATGCTGTACTTTACATCCTGTGGCTATATATATTTTTTAGTTATAGTTGACACTCAGTATTATTTTATATTAGTTTCAGGTGTGCAGTGTAGTGGTTAGGCATTTATATAATTTATGAAGTGACCCCCCCATAAGTCTAGTACCCATCTGACACCCTAATCGTTATTACAATACTTTTGCCTATATTCTCCATACTGCACTTTACATCCCGTGACTCTTCTGTGATGACCAATTTGTCCTCCTTAACTCCCTTCACCTTTCTCACTCAGCCCCCCCCCCCAGCCCCCCTCCCATCTGGCAACCATCAGTTTGTTCTCTGTATCTATGAGTCTGTTTCTGTTTTGTTTGTTCGTTTACACTGTTCTCCAGATTCCATGTATAAGTGAGGTCATATGGTATGTTCTTTGTAGATTTTCATGTTCTGTTTTCCACAGACTTGCTTACACTTTAGACTGTTAGGGTCTATACGGACTTGAGACTGTGGTTTTGCCACTGTAGACGCTGTTGGCATTTACCACCCAGGCAGGTTTGTGTTAATGCACTCCTTCCCTCACGCCATAGCTGCGTATTGAGTGCTCAGTCTAGTTCGGGCCCTCTCCTAGACACTGCAGATACAGCGCTGAACAAAACAGTGAGAATTCCTGCCTTTTTGGAGCTTACGTCTTAGTGGGAGGTTAGATAATAAACGGGGACACAGTACAGTTTTAGGTGGTGATACACGAGAGGGAGAGACGTGCTGCGTTCCATCATTTCATGTAGTGAGAGTGTGTGTGAGACAGAGAGGCACGACGCTGAGGAGGCGTCATTTGAAGCGAGACCTGAAGGAAGTAAGGGGGCTGCCGGGTCCTTTGAAGAGCCTTCAAGGCAGAGAGAACGAGACATGAACAAAATAACAGTAAAGAGCGGAAGGGCGGGAGGCGTGGTCTTCGTTAGGGACGGCAGTTCTGAATTGGTCTGTCCCACCCCCAGCAGCTAATTCCCACCCAGTCTCGCCCACATGGGTCTCGGTCTATCTCGGGAGCTTGCTGCGAGCTGTTGAGCTGCATCCCTTCTGATTCTGACGCACGGAGGGTCCGGTTGGCATCGAGGCTTCTGAGTTTCAGCCGGGCACGCCAGGTGAGTCTGGTGCAGCGAGGACCACACGGGGCATTCTCCGGTTTCTCAACGCCACCGTGTCACTTGGAATTTCTAAAGGCAGCGTGACATGACCGCAGGGCTGAGGCAGCCATCCACGCAGCCAGCCAGAGAGGCCCCTAACGCTTGTCCATCTTCCCCACACAGAAGGTTCAGCCTCATTATTGCGGCAGCTATCACGGCACAGCCTCCTGGGAGGGAGGCGACGGACCCTGCCATCGTATTTTTTCACAATCTGGAAGCATTGGCCGTTTGAGTTGCAGGATGTTATTTGAAAGGAAAGAAATTTGTCTCTTGGAAGAGAAATAAAAACAAAAGCAAATAGACAAGTACAGATTGTAATTAGTTAGTAGCAAGATAATTAGTGGCAAAACCGCCTCTGGGCAGGAGCTGGGGCGAACCTCTCCGTCCCTGCGTTTGAGGCTGTGACCCCACTAACTGCTTCTTAGTCCTTGTATTCCAGGATCCTCATTGATATTGTGCTGCCAAGACCTCAGGGACCTGCCGTAGCCATTTCCCCACAACTTACAGGGAGACCGGAGCCCAGTTGCTGGGGAGATTAATTAACTTGTCAAACAATTAAGCAGACAGGCTGTAATCGAGGTTTCCATTTCATAATTGATTTATCACTTTGTAGCTTCTTGAGTCCCAGGGCTCAGAATGCAGGGACTGCCACGCAGGGAAAACCTTTCAGACGGTGGCGGGGGGCTGCGAGGAGGGCAGCAGGGGAGCACCACCGGTCCTGCACGCACCCAGCGGGCCAGCATGGCCCCTGACGGACCTTCCACATACATTGAGAATTTCATTTTCCTCTCCCAGCAGCCCTGGCCAGGTAGTTCCTGCCGTGTCCCCAGGGCCTCGCCCTGTCTTATATTGTTTGGACAGGCAGACTCCAGGGAACAGCCACGGGGCCACCTACAATGTCAGCGCTTCTCATCTGCGATGAAAGTGCCTGGAGAAATGTCACACATTATTAATTCATGCTGTGACTGGGACTCAGACCTGCCTTCATGGTGTTCAGCGAGACCTCACAGGTCCTTTCGGGGATGCGGCACCCCGATAGCAGAGCCTGGGGTGTGCGGCACTGAGCTGGCTGTCCCAGCTTCTGCAGGCAGCAGCATCACTGGGGGCACAGCAGGCAAAGGTGCGTCCCTGTCCCCACCCCAGAGGTGCCGCCTCCGAAGGCGGTCTCGGGTGGGGCTTTAGAATCTGCCCATTGGATTAACCCTCCAAAGATTTAGTGTTTAGATCAGAGTAGAGTGATTTGGGGCCCTGGCCACCAGGTGTCCTGTCGAGAGGCACTCTATGTCTCCTGGCCCTTTACCAAGCAGGTGGGTACCAGCCTGGGGGTCCTGGGGGCCTGGTGCTCTCTGGATTGGTCCCTGTAGGGATGCGTCAGTGACCCGGACCAAAAGGCAGGAGTGTTTGCTGTAAATGGAAAAGAAAGAAAGGCGGAAGCAAACGTTTCTTCTGCTTTTTTGGGTTTTCTCCTTCTTGGTACTTGTGGATGGGTTCACTGTGTGTGTGTGTGTGTGTGTGTGTGTGTGTGTGTGTGTGTGTGTGTATGTGCGCGCGCGCGCGCACGCATTCTTGTTTCATTATTTCCCTACATCTCCTAAGTTATATTTTCGAACAAGGCGTTGTGTCACTACTCTTTTCACCCCGCTCTGCCCTCATTGTCAGCTCTCTCCCCTCCTTCACTTCCAGCGACATCCCTAGACTCCCCAAAGCAAATGGGCACTGTCATCAGCTCTCTGAAGTCCTAAAGTGTCATCACCCTAGGGCCTCAGGCCTCGATAATAAGCTTCAAAGAATGGCCCTCATTTAGGGACTCACCCCGACTGTAGGCTGTTTCCCACCAGGAGGTTCAAACGTGTGCACAGTTTGCAAGAATCTCTTTACATGCCACATAACCAGCATAACTTTTATGAATTTGCTTCAAAGCAAATGGCTTTTTAATAAAGCATTATAGATATTCTAGAAGCCTCTTCTCCTCCCCACATTCTCCTCTCCCCTCCCCTGCAGCCACCATTATCCTCAGCTGACGTCTCCGCCATTTTTTAATGTCTACCTTCTGTGTGCGTGTGTCCATAAGCGACACATCCTATTGTTTTTAAAATTTCTGATTTATGCCATTGACATTCTTTACCTGTCATTCAGAGTGTTAACAGTTATTCCTCAACTTGCTTTCGCCACTAAACATTGTATTTTCAGGATGTATCTTCTTTTTGCCTTTTGTAGGCCAAGCCCAATCCTTTTATCTGCTGTAAAATATTCCTTCATTTGTGTGTGATTTTGTCCTCTGTGTCATGGCCATTGCTTTCCCATTCGATGCAATACTCTAGTGACCATGACTTTTCATGTCTTCCGTGTCACACAAGCAAGGGCTTCTTTTGGGTAAATACCTAGGAATTGCTGTATTGTAGACTATGCATGTTTTGGATTACATTTGAGCAGACATTGCCACATTTCCCTACTGAGTACTTGTTCTAATATACAGAGGGTGCCAAAAAAATGTATACACATTTATAAGAAAGGAAAAAACTGTATTAAAATTGTAATGCTCAATATATACCCATAACAGAAGACGAATACAAGTCATGTGTAGACATTTTTTTGGCACCCCCCAGTGTAAGGATGTGAGAGTTACCTTGTCCCATGTCGCCACCCAAACATTCGATGGTCAAACTATATAAATTTCCACCAAGTACAGTTTTAGTTTCCTACACAGCCAGAGCTGAGAGTGAATCATAAATTATTCCTTTCACAAAATTTTCAGAAGAGGACCTAGGCTTAAATGGATAACCCACAAAATGAAGGAGTGAGAAAGAGTTTAAACTTAGGAAACGCAGGTCCCCAACAATGTGTTCTAAAAACACAGTAAAGCCTCATGTATTGAGCTCTCCGTAAAAAGTGCACACATCAGTACAACAGCAAAGAAAAAAAAATTACATAGAGTCTATTTTTAATTGCAACAGTTTGAACTGAAGGCAGATGAATATAAATTACAGCTTGCTGGGTCTCAGCTCTCCCAAACCCTTTGATTTTGCTGTATGTGAGGCATCCACACAAGTGTAGCATTAAAGCAGGGTCAGCCGTACACGGCTCCTTTCTTTTATGGACGCTGCTGAAATTGTACGCGCCCGGCCGCACTGCCCGTCACTTCGCTTGCACCTTGCAGTGGCCGAGCCTGTGTCCCATGACTCCCTCCCACACACAATTTTCCTCTCACTGAGCATGCAGCGATCAACTGGAGGCCAGCCTTCACTTGGATTATTATGCTGTCTGCACTTGAGAAGCCTCTATTAATGAGGACTTGTAGAAACTGAATAATTGATGTCTGCGTGTTTCCGAGCTTAATTATCAGCCACACGGATACCCGTCACTTTGTATTTGGAGGCCTAGCCTTGGTGGCCGCAGCTCTGAGGTCATACAGCCAGACTCGTTGCAGGGAGGTTTAGAGTGTAGGGTTCACCCAGTCGCCTTGTCCCCTGAAGTTAGCTCATAGAGCCCAGATGCGTATCTGGATAAGATTCAGGTAGTTATTGACCATCTTTTATAAGGAAGCACTGGGTTACAACTCATCGTATGCGCAGCTGATGACATGACGTCTCCTGGCATTCACAGAGCACACGCAAATAACCCTAACATCCGCCAGATCGGTACTGTGTTTCCCTGAAAATAAGACCAGGTCTTATATTAATTTTTGCTCCAACAGTCTACATTTATTCGTTTATTCATGTACAAAAATCTACATTTATTCAAACAGTCATGCCTGGCTGACGATCTTAACTGGGGCTTGTGTTTGGGGTAGGGCTTATATTACGAGCATCCTGAAAAGTCATGCTAGGGCTTATTTTCCAGTTAGGTCTTATTTCCGGGAAACATGGTAGGAATGAGATGTGAACCAGGAGACTGGAACAGAGTAGCCCCCCTGAAACTGGCATTCGTTCTCTGACAAGGAGAATTTGAATTGAAAGCCTGTATGCAGAGCACTCCGTGAATGTGTCAACGTGATATATCCACAGAGAGATGAGGTTGAAATGTAGACGCTCAGGGCCCACCCCTCAGAACCCCTGACTTAGAATCGCTAACGGACCTGACAGTCTGCATTCTGAGCCAGTGTCCCTGGATCTGTGATTCTCCAGCTTTTCGTGCATGAGAATCCTGCGGAGGTGGCTGGGCCCCAGCAGATTCTGATTTTGGGGTCTGGGGTGGGGCCGGAAAATTGGCATTTCTTCTTTTTCCTCTTCCTCTTCCTCTTCCTCCGCCTTCATCCTTTCTCCCTTCTTCTTTCTTCTTTTTTTTTTATTATAAATTTTATTGGGGAACAGCCATGGTCATTGGTTACACATTGCTTTCATGCTGTTGGGTTGTTGGAAAAGTCATGACGCATTTTTGCAATGAAAAACAGAAAAAATACGTCATGACTTTTCCGACAGCCAAATGCAATGGCACAGCTGACTCCTTTAGGGAGGGCGCAGCTCACAGTGACCCATGCGGGGATCGAAACCGCAACCCTAGTGTTATCAGCACCACGCTCTAACCAACTGAGCTAACCGGTCACCCCCAAGAGAATCTGCTTTTATATGCAAGTTCCCAGGGGATGCTGACCTAGAGCTTCTGCTCTGAGAACCAGTGCCCTGAGAGGTTCTTAGGAACACTGACATTTGCAAAACACTACCTACGTAATTATTCGCTCTTGATTATGTCACCCAAAGATGAAGGTATGGGGGGGGAAAATAGCAAAGAGGAAAGAAACGAGTAGGGGTGCAACCAGTTTGCAAATCATTCAGAATTCGCACCGTCCTTGAATTTTACTGAGGAAAGAATTTTACTCGCTTGGTCTCTAGAATCGTTACAGTCTAATGGGGGACTTCATACATACAGTAACAACCTGTAAGTGACAGAGGCTTAGAAACACGCCAGGGGCCTGCTCCGTATGCCTCATATTGGGGAGTAATTCCACAGGAAAACCTTGTGATGTTGTCACAGGGTTTGTACAGGACATCTCGTGGACCGTGGATCCCCTGTACATGGAGTTCCACATGCGAGACTTGTCACCGGGAGGTTCCGTCTTGACCCTCTTCTAGCTCTGGAGATAAGATCTGGCTCTGAGCATCCACACTGTGGACCGAGGGACCCGGGATGGCATTACTCACAGGCATGCATTTTGAAGCCCTAGCACATGAGGGCTGGAGGGACTCACAGAGATGATGAGCTTGTCCTGTACTTTATGGATTGATACAGAAATAGACAGGGAAAGCAGCTTGTCCACGTGTATGGGAGACTTTATAATCCCTAGACACTTGGGAAAGGGAGGCACAAGGCTGGGCACGAAAATGAAGACAAGCCCGGGAAGGTACAGGATGACAAGTCAAGGGGGGCAGTCCCCAGGCCGGGTGGTGGGAATGGGCTGTGCGATGTGGACAGAGAGGGACGAAGGGAGATGAGAAGCCAGGCAGGCAAAGAAATGAGGAGCAGTGCTGTTCTCAGCATGCAGTCGTTTCACGGAATTTAAATGAAACAAAGACCTTAGACTTGGAAGGGAGGTTGCAGATGACCTCCTGCAGAGGGGATTATTTCTCTGACCTTGAACCAGGAGCTGGAGATATTACAGATGCAGACCCCCTTGCCTCCATGCACCCCAAGCCCACATGTTCACGCTCATCGCTTGATTCTTACGCACAGAAGTTGCGCCCACTGCTGTAGCTCATTCAGTCAAGACTCCCATTTTTTTCCCCCACCTTGCTTGATCCCCCAAAATGCATCTCCTTTGAGGGAGACTGGTCTCCCAGTTTTTACTTTGCATGCCTCCAGGGGCAGGGGGCTGATTCTCAAGGGTGGGCTCATTCTGCTCTCACAGATGCTGCCCTGGGTGAAATGGTCCTCCTCTCACGGAAGAGCAGCGTGGCACAGGGGTCACGGGTGGCAGTGCCACTCTGGAAGAAAGCTGCATGGGTGCCTGAGAGCCCCTGGGTTCCTGCCTTAACCTCTCTCGTGGTTTCTTTATCAATTTGCGATAATAATAGCTCACACCTCACAGTGCTGCTTTGGAGAGTTTTACTTAGTTAATACGTGTACAGCGCTTAGAATGGCGGCTGGCCCGTAGGAGCAGCCAGGCTGCCTGGGCTCAGAAAGGCCTGTGTTGGCTTCATGCTCTGCTGAAGAATTTTTGAACAAGGGGGCCCCACACTTCCCTTTTACACTGGGCCCTGCAAACCCCGTAGCCAGTCCTGGGGAGAGCCCAGTGTGTGTTAACACTTACAAGTTGGCTTAGCTGTTGTAACATTTTGAAAAGTTTAAATCATTACCATCTTTTTTGTGTGTTTTGTTTGAATCTTGGCTTCAGGACCATGTGTCACATTCGTAGAAGTCATGGGTCTTGCGTCCTCTCCAAAAGCTCAGGCTGATACTTCCCACGGCAGGAGGGTCTCTTGTCAGTCCCACCCTCGAATGGGGGCTTCCGTAGCGTTGGCACGCTCTGTCACTGGTGTTGTTTCTCCCTGTCCCCAGGGTGGCTGTTGAACCCGGCCGACCTCTGCCGTCTTCGCAGCCCCTGCAGAGACCGCTGCTTAGTCTGGGGCACTCCCCATCTCACTTCCTTTCCAGATGTAATCCCATGTTGAGACATTGATTTCAGAGCACAGGAATGTGCCCAGGGGACCGTGTCCCTACTAATGGCGACAGCGGGCACCAGCTGCCCGCACAGCTCTCCTCATTCACATGTTGTCAGCACCTTGCCCTGAACGCAGGTCACCAGCCTAGACTTCCTTCCTCGGCAAAGTCGTTTTGGTTTTGGAGTCCCGTTTCCACTCTCTGCACCGTCCGCTCCCAGATGTATATCTTTGCTTCGGCCATAGGAGCCAGTGTGGGAAAACGGAGCCTCGCCTCCCAGAAGCTGTTTATGAAAATTAATGAATCCACCTTCGTCCCAGGGACCAGCGGCACCCAACACGGTCCCTAATCAGAGGGAGACCTGATGGGGGGATGCACGTTTTTTTATTATATTATAACCCTGACGCCAAGACAAAGCTGCCCTCCGTTTGTTTAACCAGTACGGCCCTGGGTTAAAACCCTGCAGGGCAAAAAAGTCTTCAAATTCAGCCCAAACCTTCTCCCCACAACTCTCCCCCATGGGTTCTGCCCTGACCTCTGGCTGAATTCTTCCTCAACTTGAATCTCTTTCAAGAACTTCAAGGCAGTGTGTGTGCGGGACACTCCCCGTCCGCCAAGATGACCGAACGGCAAATTGGCAGAACAGGCCGATGCCCAGAGGGGTGTCTCCAGCTGTGCTGTGCGTTGGACGCAGTTCTCAGAGAAATCAAAGTCAGACCATGCAACCGTCATTCCGGACCTTCAGCCCTCTCCTCGTGCTGAGCTCCAAACACCCCATTCCTCTCCAGGAAACTCTCTTTGCTCTCCCTGGGGTGGCTTCTTGCAACTTATTGTGACTTCTCGGCCTTTCTCTGAGCAGCTTACAGAGACCCCATCTGGGTGACATGTGCCCTTACAGAAGTGCTAGGCGCCTCTTAGGTGGCGGAGGAGTTCAGGGACAGAGCGTGCTTGCTTTTCATTTATTTGTAATTGTAAACAGCTTGGCGAGAGCGTGCCACGGAGCCCGATTCCAGCCCTCTAGGGGGAGCCAGGCTGGGCCCGGGCCTTTCCCAGCCTTCAGATTCCCGCTGTGAATTCCAGCTTGTGTTTATGGGGAAAGCAGGCAGAGCCTGGAGGGCACAGCAGAGCCCAAAGGCAGAGCTGAGATGCTTTCTTCTCAAGTCTCAGCTGGTAGCAGCCAGTCCGTGGAATTTACTTAAAAATAAATAAAAGCCACACACTTTTCTTCTCCTGTCGATGAGATGCAGTGATGTCCCCGCGTCCTGCCGTGCCCTGCGGCAGTGTGGCTGGCTTCTGCGCCCCTGTGAGTGCCTTCCTCTGTGACGGGGACACATGCCGCCCTGTGCAGGGTGCTTGCCAGTTCCATCTCCTGTGCAGTTGCACCATCGCGCGAGGCCGCTCTGCTCCGCCTGCTCAGAGCGTGGGGACCCCCCAGGGTCCCGAGCTCCTGCCCAGCTCAGTCTGGCTGCTGGACTGCAGACAGGACCCCTCATGCTTACTCAAGAGGCGCCACAAATGAACCTGGAGGAAAAGTGGGCTGCAGGAAGGGGTTCGCGCTGCTTGCCGTCTTGCTAACGAGGAGGCTTACCCTCAAGGGCTGCCCCATCTGAAAGGACGCTAAGAGCCGTGCTGCCTCCATAAACCCCTGTTGGAGAAAGAGCAGGAGGAGAGCGAGCGAGCCAAGGAGAGACTGAGGCCAGAGTGCTCCCTTGGCACTGGATGCGTCGAGCCTTGGAGAGCTGGAAAGTGAACGGGGCCTCGCTCTCCTCCTCGGATCAGACGGGTCACTTTTCCTTTATTGTCTTCCATCGGTGAGCTCGCTAGGGCCGCAGTGCCTAGGACTCCCTTTAGGAGGTGATCCTGGAACATACCTAATAGCATCCTTTCCGCGTGACCATGTCTCCTAGCCTATCAGGTGCAGCCTGAGGGCCCACGCAGGTCACAGGCCTACAGACACAGTAGGCTTCTGGCCCCATCTGGACCACATCGGAACCGACCCCGTGCCAGCCCTCACCCATGTGCAGCATCCCCCGTCAGGCCTTGGTATCTTCACCTTCGCCTTGTGCACAGTTCTAACAGCCTGTCATTTCCACGAGGTTCCATGTCTTGTTGTGGTCAGCCAGGCATCTGCCCCAGCCCTCCGTCTAAGTCACCTCCCTCAGACAGCTTGGTGTGGATAGCCTCTCAAGTTCGTCCCAACGTCAGGCATTAGCCAGACCCCTTGTGACTTCCTTATCCCATTCCACGCGCTCACTGACTTCCAGTGGGAGCTCAGGATTTCCAGCCTCTTTCCCTCCACGTGACTGGGAGGAAAACTACGGGTTAAAGAGAAAACCGAGTCCTCGGCACACAAGCAGGCCCCAAGCATGAGGTCTGCGGCCTTTAGTTAGAGGAATAAGTAACAGGGGACAGTGTCTCCCACACAGCTGATGTGCTGGAGGAGGCCTGCTCTTGGGGGAGGCCATGCTGGGGAGGCGGGATCTGGTAGAAAGGAAGCTCTCGGGGGTGGTGAGGCTGCCGTCAGAGACCTTTCCCCCTTTCTTCCTCATGTCCTCCTTTCGCCTTTGAGAGGTCATGCCCAGCGGGATTTTGGAGAAGGGCGCCTGGAAACCGGCTCCGCAAGGCTTTTTCTAGTGCAGGACTCAAGCGGAACGTGCAGGGGTCTTTTAAGGGTTCCCGCTGGACTAGCTCAGCTCACCGCAGGTAGAGAATTGTTGCAAAAGTTGGAGCTGGTAACAAAAAGTGCTTTCAGCTCAGTGCTACCTGTGTCACAAGAGGAGGCAGTGTGACCGTTGCACATGTCCTTTGGGAACCCACCATGACCTGTAAGCTGGCTGCAAAGGGCCGTAATTGTTTTAAATAGAAAAGCTATTGAGTTGTAATTGGGATTCATTGAAACTCACCAAAATATTGAATAAAACATTAGATATTTTATGTTTTATAAAATATGACCTGTAAGCTGGCGGCAGTCTTCCTGGGTTCTTGATGGCTCCTGTGCCCTGGGCTATGCTTTGCGATCTCCCTGCGTTACTTCTTCGATGACTTGGGGACTGCTATTACTCCCATTTGAGAGATGGTGAAAATGCGGTGGACAGCGGTTAAGTGCCATCCAAGCTTATTCAGCCTGTCTCACTGTCATATCTGGGACACGCATGGAGGCAGGACTTGAACCCGGCTCTGTCTGACCCCTGAGCTCCAGCTGTCACCCATAGCACTGTGCTGTACACTTACCTTTGGTTCATTCAACGGCTGGTGGTTACCCGTCTATCGGGCAGGCGCTGGACGATGTCCTAAGGACTCTGAGATGGAATGCCATCCAGCCTCTCTATCTAACGAGGGGACATAAAGCGTGCTTCCTTGTGTGTTCCACTGTCCTCCCCATGTGTCAGACACAGGTACCCTTTCTCGTCTTGGCCACCCGAGCCTCCCACCCTTATACCTCGGGCCGTCACTTTGGTGTCATAAGCAGGGAGGCTACAAGAGGAGCATGTGTGTGGGTGCAGGGTGAGGAGAGGAAGGACGGATTGTGCCTGGAAGTCAGAATCTGTGGAACAAACAGCAGACACAGTGAAGGTGACAGCTGGAAGATAGCGGCTAATAGCCCCTGCCCAGGCTGTGCTCAGAAGGCGTGCTGTGCAACGTCATACTGTCTTGTGGAAACACTGCTCGGAGCCCCCCAAAGCCATGGCAGGACACCCCGCCCGGCGTGCTTGCTTGTTGCCTATCCAAAGCCCACTCTTTTGGAAACAGTCTGTATTTAGGAGATGCCATGCAGAGACCACCAGTTGGAGCCTGGTATCTACTCGGCCACGACTCTCACTCCTAAACGCCTGGCAGAAATGAATGCCAGAGACTGGGGTTTAGGTGAGGCTCCCAGCAAGCAGCCCGTGGGTCGCACTGCTATGGCTCCTAAAGATAATTATAAAGTTAACACCGGTTAAAATATCTAATGTTTTATTCAATATTTTGGTGAGTTTCAATGAATCCCAATTACAATTCAACAGCTTTTCTATTTAAAACAATTACGGCCCTTTGCAGTGAGCTTTGCAGCAAATAAATGGTCTGCCAGAGCCTCCTGTCCCCTCCTTCACTCCTCTGCCTGTGGTTTGCAGCTCACTGGCCTTAGCTTGGTTTAACCTTTTTTCCCACCCCAATGTTAGCAACCAGACTCGCTTACATACTGGGGGAAGAAAAACGTAGCGTCAGTCATCCATGAGACAATTATACTCATTAAAAATCACTGGCATCCAATGACTAGAGGCAGGACTTGGACTCGGTTTAAAATATATCGAACACCAATTTTCAGCCAAGTGAGAAGCACATCATTGGGACTTGACAACTGTGTCAGGAGAGGAGACACTTTTACTTCCGTGATGGCATTACGGAGCCACGCCTCCTTGTCATTATCTTGTGTTTATTGTGTAGTTTCCTTCCATGCTAAGAGTTAAGAGCAAGGGAAGTTGCGAGGAATAAGGATTACCCTCACTCAGAGCCGTAATTAGAAAAAGGAGTCAGTGCCTACGGAAATGTGTGGCTGTCGTTAAAAAGAAACACATAAGCTGTAAGAAACAAGGCCAGTCGGGTGTTTGACAGGGCTGTGTGGCTGTATTCCATCACACGTTTTTATTGAATCCTGCTCTTACCCTGGGAACTCAGAGATGATTGAGTTCACACTTGGCCTCAAGGAACTTGCCTGCAAATTATGGCTTGTGGCTTCATGATGTCACCACATCAACTATTTGGTTAACAATTGACTAAATAGGGGCGTTATTTATAAAACCCTAGAATAACAGCTGGAGACAATTGTTAGTATCCATATGGGTCATCTCTGGTAAAACATAGCATCTTTGATACTTTGTATATCACCTGTTACATTAGTTACAACAGAATTGGAGCACAAAGTTCAAGGAAATGAACTCTATAGACGGGCTTCTTTGGGTAGTATGGACAATTTAACAATATGAATTCTTCTGATCCATGAATGTAGGCTATCTTTCCATTTATGTGTGTCTTCAATATCTTTCATAAGTGTCTTCTAGTTTTCAGTGTACAGATTTTTCACCTGGTTAGGTTTGTTTCTAAATATTTTATTGGTTTTGATGACATTGTGAATAAGATTGTTTTCTTAACTTCTTTTTCAGATATTTCGTTGTTAGTGTATAGAAATGCAACTATTTTTTATGTTGCTCTTGAATACTGCAACTTTACTGAATTTGCTTATTAGTTCTAGCAGTTCTTTGGTGAAATTTTTAGGGTTTTCTATACATAGCTTCATGTCATCTGCAAATAAAGACAATTTTAATTTTTCTTTTCTGATTTGGATGCGTTTTACTTTTCTTGCCTAATTGTTCTGGCTAGGGCTTCCCGTACTGTGCCGAATAGGAGAGGTGAGAGTGGGCCCCCTTCTCTTGTTCCTAATTTTTGAGGAAAAGCTTTCAGTTTTCTACTGTTGAGTGTGATGTTAGATGTGGGTTTTTCATACATAGCCTTTATTATAATCTTTTGAGCTTTTTTCCTTCTGTGCTAAATTTTGAGCATACAATTGAGTTTTTTCAAATACTTTTTCTGCATCTGTTGAGATCATATGATTTTTATCCTTCATTCTATATTGATTTCTATATATTGAACAATCCTTGCATCCCAGGGGTAAATCCCACTTGATCATAATGCGTGGCCCTTTTAATGTGCAGTTGAATTTGGTTTGCTAGAATTCTGTTGAGAATTTTTGTATCTGTATTCATCAAGGATATTGGCCTACAGTTTTCTCTTCTTGTAGTGTCTTTACTTGGCTTTGGTATAATGCTGGCCTCATAAAATGAATTTGGGAGTGTTTCCTCCTCTTTATTATTATTAATTTTGGGGGGAAGAATTTGAGAAGAATTGGCATTAACTCTCCTTTAAAGGTCTGGTACAATTTACCCATGAAACCATCTCATTCTGAGCTTTTCTTTGTTTGGAGTTGTTGATTACCGCCACAATCTTCTTAACCATTACTGGTCTGTTCAGATTTTTCTATTTCTTCATGATTCAGTGTTGGTAGGGTGTATGTTTCTAGGAGTTTATTTCTTCTAGGCTATCCAATTTATTGGTATATACTTGTTTATAATAGTCTCTTGTGATCTTTTGTATTTCTGTGGTGCCAGTTGTAATATCTCCTCTTTAACTTATAACTTTGTTTTTTGTCTTCTTTCTTTTTTCATAGTTAGTCTAGATAAAGTTTTGTGAGTTTTGTTTGTCTTTTCAGAAAAACGTAGCTCTTATTTTCATTGATTTTATTTTCCCTACGTCTTTTTAGTTTCTATTTACTTTCGGTGTTGGGTTTTTATGTTCACAGCTGACATTATGAAACACTGTGGGGCATATTTTTTTTGTTTGTTTTTAAGATTTTATTGGGGAATTGGGGGAGGAGAACTGTGCTGTTGAATTGGGGAAGGGGAATAGCGAAGTTGTCCTTCGATCTTAGCTGTGGAGGGTGCAGTTGGCTCAGCTCCAAGTACAGTCGGCATCCAGCCGCCCATTTGCAGCTTAGGGAAGCTCAGGGCAGCTCAACTCAAGGTGCTGTGTTCAATCTTAGTTGTGGGTGGGCGTAGCCCACCATCGCATGCTGGGGTCAAACCGGAAACCTTGTTATTAGGAGCATGTGCTCTCACCAGCTGAGCCATCCTGCCACCTGTTGGCTTCTCAGAGGCAGCTCAGCTCGGACGCAGCTCACTGGCCCATGTGGGACTTGAACCGGCGACCCTGTTGCTCAGAGCTTACGCTCTTAACCAACTGAGCTACTCGGCCGGCCCCTGTGGGGCATATTTTACTGTGGATGTGTTCCTTACCAACTCTCAGTTCAGTAGGGTGAATTGTAGATTTTAAGTGCTATGAATTTATTTGGCTTACCTTAGAATGGAAATAAAAAAGTGAAGAATGTTCTTTCATTTATGCATTCATTTAAAAAATATTTATAAAAGCGAATAGAAAGTCTTGTTGGTAGATTAGCAGTAGTGGGTGAGCCAGGTGGAGAACTCGTGAATGAAACCTTTATTTCTGAATCGAACAATGAGATGGGGAAGACTTGGAGAGAAATACATCTGAGTGAAAAAATATTATCACAAATGTTCTGATGTATTCATATTAATCTTGGGGTACTTATTCAACATCTATGCAGATGCCAAATGTGAAATTCGGAATATGAAATATAAATCTTAGAGCTCAGTAGGAGAATTTATACCTGGAGATATAAATTTGGAAAAATCACAGGTGTTAGTCATGGGATGGGAGAAGCTCATCTTGGAAAAGAGTATGTATAGGGGACAGCTGACAGCTTTGGACAAAGCCTGAGGACACTGTGTCATTAAGGGCTTGATCCAATGATACATGGTCAGCAAAGTAACCAGTGAGGAAGGAGGTAAACGAGGAGATGTGTGCCGTTTCGGAAATCAAGAGAAGTGGGCATTTCAAAGTAAGGGAGTAGCCTACTTGCCAAATGCTACAGAATAGTCCAGAAAAGGAAGATCTGAGACGTGACCTTTGAATTTTATAATATGGGGGTGCTTCGTTGCAGTGAGGTGCTTGTGAGAAAGAAGTGAAGTGGGGTACAAGGCAGTGGGGTGATGGCTAGTGAATCCTTTCTGTGAATGGACAGAAGAAACACGGGCTGTAGGTATGTAGGAACTAAAGTCCGGAGTTTTTTGTTTTGTTTTGTGGTGTTTTAAGGTAGGAGGTAGTAGAACGTGTTTGCTTATGAGAGACCCCAATACAGATGAAGACATTGATGCTGCCGAAGGTAGTATCCAGTTGCACTAGCAAATTTTATGTATAGTTATGTACCTCCAATACAGGAAAGAATGAATGTATAGTTAAGATCTAGAACCCAAGTGAAGAATTCAGGATACTAGCTGGCTGTACAAACCATGAATTCATGGGATCGTAGACTGTTTGAGCTGACAAGGGCGTTAGAGGTCATCTAGTGCAGTCGTTCATTTGCTGGCTCATTCCTTCAGGTAAGAGATTTCAAAACTCTTCTATGCAGCAGGCATGATTGAAACATGTGCTCTTCATACATAAGGATATCCTCCTTTTTATAAATAAGAAAAAGACTCAGAGGGTGGAGTATCTTGCATGCAGTCATAACATTTTTTCCGCTCGCGCTGGAAAGAAAATCCATGACTTCTGTCAATACATTGCTCTTTAAGACTTAATTCTTACAGCAGTTTTAGGTTCGCAGCAGAATTGAGCGGAAGGTCCAGCGAGTTCCCACGTACCCCCTCACCCACACATGCACAGCCTCCCCCATTACCTGCATCCTCCATCGCAGTGGTGCATTTGTTGTATTATACTTGGTGAACCTGCATGGATGGGCCATGATCACCTTGTCTGTATTTACAGAGGGTTCGTTCTTGGTGGTGTGCATACATTCTGTGGGTTTGGACTAATGCGTCATGACACGTATCCCTCATTACAGTATAATACAAAGCATTTTCACCGTTCTAAAAATTTTCTGTGCTCCCCCTATTGGTCCCTTTCCCCACCCTAACCCCAGGCAACCGCTGTTACAGGGTCTCCATAGTGTTGCCTTTCCCAGAATGCCTCGTGCTTGGACTCACAGCGCCTTTTCAGACGGCCTTCTTTCACTTAGTCACGTGCAGTTGAGATCTTCCTTGTCTCTTCATGGCCATTGTTCTTTGCAGTTCACCATCCAGCTGCTTATCTCCGAGCCTCAGTTCCTCAGTTATGACACTGGCGTGCAAGACAGTGAGAGCTGGTTGAGCTAGCCCTTTGTTGGGTTTCCAAAAATGAATAAGAGACCCATGAACACACATCGTCATGGGGGAGATGCATACATTAAAGAATTTTTGTGACTGTCGAATGAGAAATAGTAGGTGACATCCCCTACTTGAGAGGCAAGACAAAGGAAGTCAGGCTAAATGGTGGATATTCAGCAGTTCGTCTTGATTTTCCTAAAACCCAAGGAGAAAAATTAAAACCTTGTTATTACAGATATTTATAAAACAGGCAGAAATGGAATAACTTGAGAGGCCAAGCCCCTGAACAAAAGCAGCGGGTGAAAATGTTAAAAGATCATAGCATATCTGTGTTCAGGGTGCTTTTTTTATTGAAAATAGCTGTTACGTTTGAAGAGTCACAACTCAAGATTGTTGAGGTGCTTTCCTGAATCTTGGTTGTGTTGGGGAAGTAGACTACTCTCTACCTTGCCTTCAGCATTAGACCAATCAGATGTGTCCAGGTGACGGACACACCTATCAGCCAATGGAGTCTGACCACACCCTTGCAGAGGAGCTCGCGGCAATGCCCGAACCTCCACAGCCACTCCTTTGCTCTCAACCTTCGTGTTCTTCAGCCCACCCGCCCCTCGCTTCAAACGCTTGGCTGTCGGACCCTGAAATCAATTCTGCTCCATGCTTTACAAATTTGGCATTCACACCTCATTTCTTTAGCTTTCTGCTGAGGACTTGATAAGAGTAGCTCTCCTGAGCCCAGCTAACCCCCTGAATCATGAGAGATAATAATAAATGGTTGTTTCTAGCCACTCAGTTTTGGGAGTGGTTCTAATCTGGGGATGGTTTTGCTCCCCACCCCCACCCTCCCACCCCCTGGTGACATCTGCAAATATCTGGAGACGTTTTTGCCATTCACGAGGGATGGTGGGAGTGCTAGTGTTATCTAGTGGGTGGAGGCCAGGGATGCTGCCACAAGCCCTGTAATGCGCAGGACGGCCCCCACGACACACGGGATTATTGGTCCCACCGTGTCAGTAATGCTGAGGCCGAGAAACTGTAATTGGTAATGACAGTCACTTCCTTTTAAACTTAACTGTAATTAACTTTTTAAAAATCCATTTGTCAGATTTTTAATACCTCATACACAAAAAGCCTTAGCTTTTTGGTCACGGCCTTTAACTCACAGTCACTGAAAGTATGTGAGGCGCTTATTAAAATCCAGATTCCTGGGCCCTGCCTGTGCTTTAGTGACTGAGACTCACTAGAAGTCCAGCTCAGAACCTGCACCTGTAATAAGATTCTTGGATTGAACACTGACGTGTGAGGCCTCCCTCCCTGCAGCTTATCCTGAAAATCCTTGCCCCCGTTTTTTCTCCCTAAATGCTGAAATCCTGCATCCCCAGGAGACTTCCCTGACCTCGCCCCCCTCTGGCTGTAATAAAACGCTAACATAGTGCATGCTTCCTATTTCTTTCCTGATATTTAGTTACATTTCTTTTACGTCTGTTAGTCTGGTATGGCTGTAAACTTTTAAAGGTCAAACACCAAATGGCATGCTAGCTTCAGACAACCCGAAAGCTAAGGACAATGCTACCAAAAAAAGTGGTTGGAGATGGACTATATTGACTTCGCATTTTCATGCAAGTTTTATGAAACGGTGCTGGAATTTTATACTGGGCTTTTCCTAGAGACACATACATTTGACGAATTCCAAGCAGAAAGTGTCCTGCTGGTGTTCATCACACACAATCTCGCAAATGGTGGTGAGTCAGCAGAGCCCCACTTCATAGACTCAGCAGGAATAAATTAGAAAAGACAGCTGACCTCACAGACAGTGCAGGAGTGTGTGTTTCCCCCCACCTCTCAGACTTTGGCCTATTATCCAGCCAGCCTTTACACACACGCGCGCACACACACCACATGTGAGCTGCTGGTCCTTTGAGAAAGGTCCCATTCAGCAGCCAGCATTGTCCCCCAAAGAGGAAAATTGTGAGGAAGCCATGAAGGTGACAGGCTCCAGAATGGCTAGTCAATTAGGTGAGAGATTGGGGACAATGTGAGGGAAACGGTGGCAGCCAGAGTTGCAAAGAGGGGTGTGCAGCATGGTGTCAGATTGTTGTGTACACCAAGTAAAGACGGGCTGTGTAGTCCACCCAAGGTATTTTGTTTTTGTTTTTGTTTTTTTTAATTTTATTGGGGAACAGTGTGTTTTTCCAGGACCCATCATCTCCAAGTCAAGTAGTTATATTCAATCTAGTTGTGGAGGGCGCAGCTCAGTGTCCCATGTGGGGATCAAACCGGCAGCCTTGGTGTTATGAGCCTGCGCTCTAACCGAGTTAACCGGCTGCCCCACCATCAAAGGTTTTTAAAATGGGCCATCCGTGTGCAGGATGGTTTGGAGAGGGACAAAACGGTCAGTTGAGTACAAATTTAAGAAGCTCCTAGAGGGAGTAACATTAGCAGCCCCAACCCTCTTCTTTCTTAAAGCAGTGAGAACACCGGCAAAGATTGTCAGAATCAAACTTTTCAGAACTTCAAAAAGGAACCAAAGTCTTGGAGCAGTCGGGGCATCTTCCTTCAAGAAAAGTGGCTAAGGGGCCGGCCAAGTGGCGCGATGGTTAAGAACTGGCTTGGGACGCCAGAGGGCCCCGGTTTGGATCCCACATATGAGGGCCAGTGACACTGCCCTCCACAGCTAAGATGCTGAACAACAGCTCAACCTGGAGCTGGGCTGCTGTGAGTCGCCGGCAGTGGCGTAGGCTGTAGCCCCTGCTGCAGTGGGTTGCCATGGGCTACCGTGTGTAGCCAGCAGCCAGCGTGAGCGGCTGTCTAGAAGCCGGCGACTGATCTGCCTCCCCCGGGAAGAGCGCAATGATGGTGCCAAGTTGGGCCAGTGAAGCAAAGTCTTCCACAACTAGACTGAAGAACAAAAGGACAGCAACTTGTCTGTTCCCCTTCCCCCGATTCCCCAGCACTGTTCCCACCCCCCAATTCCCCAATAAAAATCTTAAAAAAAAAGAAAAGTGGCTAAGTGTCCACAAGAGGAACACATTTTTCAGTTCCCTTTGCCCCGTTGCCATCTCCAGCGTGGCCTTGACAATCAAAAGGCTGCAATAACAGCGCACACCTGGAGCTTGGCAGCCACTGGAGGGGACAAAACAGGGTTGGAGCTCCTTTAAAGCCAGTTCACTAGGACTGTCATTATTTAACTCGTTTGCCCACTTCTCAGGAAGACCCCCCACTCACAGCGCTGCTTTACTTGGCCTGACTCAGAACTTGCTCAGCGCAAACCAGCCCCATTTTCCCGGGACATTCATCAAAAATAATCAGAGTGGAACATTTACCATCGTGGTTACCTGAGGCAATGGGTAAAGACTGGGGCAAGCAGTAGGTTAATAAAAAGCTAAACAGGAAAGGCTGGGGAGTGAGATGTCCACAGAGGCTTGGAACCTCCCCGGCATGTTCTTGGGGATCTAGAAGGCCACACGCGTGTGCACGTGGGAAAAGTGCATTCCCCTGACATGCTTTTGTAGCGAGCATGGCAGTGTGTGATTTCTTCAGAAACTGCCAGCTACCAGATTGGGCACAAGTGATAATAATTAGAACCTGAGCAACTGGGACTTGGGGCAAAAGACAGCATTACAGCAGACGGCAGGTAGGAGGAAGAGGTTTCTGTCTTGGGAAAGATTGAGAAGCTTCATTCTAGCCTGTTGGGGAGGAGAAAGCTGAAATGTAGGTTAAAAAAGGGGGGCTAATGGTATTAAATCAGTGTATTCTGTTAGACTCCAGCATGACATTTTTACAAGCTCTTTCATTCAGTCTAAATTGGGGAGGGTCTTGGGAAATCCCAGTGTGGACTCATGGGGTGTTTCCCCTTATCCAGGTTAAAATAAGTCAGTGGTCTCCAGAGGAGAATTTAAGACACATAAGTCAGGAGGAAGCTTCCCCGCGCCCCCCCCCCCCAATTACAAGTCCAGGTATTCTAGAAATACTGGCGCTTTAAAGCTATTCCAATAAAAATATTAGTGGAGAGAATAAATAATTCCATTTGAAAAATGATAATGCCAAGGTAATAATGCTTGTCTAAGCCTTCTTGTCCTTAGGGATGGGGAAAGTGTTAAAGGGATTTTTTTTTTAACATTAGCGACATCACGGTTTATATTGGGAGGAAGAAGTTTGGAATCAACCCAAATTGCCCACAAAAGGGAACCAGCTAAGTAAACTGTCACAATTGATGGCTCCTTTAAACGTCTTAAAATGGTGATATGTGGTGGTTTCAATATAGGAACAGCTCTAAACCATGAAGCAGATTAGCAAAACACAAAATTATATGTCAACCGATTATAGCATGTGTTATATTTAAAAATACTATATGTATATGTATTAAAGGGAAAAAATAGGATACCGAGAGAAAGAACAAACGTATTTGCCAGATTCCTCATCAATTATATTTTCATATAACCCCATGAATGGTTCAGCGAGGTCGTTAATATTATCCCAGTTTTACAGATGAGAAATTAATATACAGAAAATAAATACAGTTCGTCCTGAGGTACCCACCTAACAAGGATGGAGACGCGATCCCAGCCCTGCCCTGTTAATGCCCAAATTCATTGAGCCACACAACTCAGTGGGATATAATTTAATAGTTTTCCTGTTTTTTTTTTCTTGAATTAGCAACTCTCTGAAGTCTGAATGTGGTGAGATAATATGAGGTGGTTCTTTTTTTTCCTACTCGCAGTCGTCATGTTGAGTCTGCCCTTCCCAGCTCGTAATGATGACAGATCCCATAGGCATCTATCACTTGCCATCATTAAAAAGTCCAGTCTCATCAAATGTCATCTAGTTCTAAACCTCAGCCTCATACGTTCGTTAAATGTTTATCTTCACCCCTTTCTCTGATCTCTGCCAGACTTCAGCCCAAGAGATTTGTGGCCCAAAAGAGAGGTCATGAGCCGCATGTGGGACATTTTCTCCATTATTTCCTCTTCTGGTTCCAGCTCCTGTGATCTGAGCTTGGGCGAAGGGAACATGAGAGAGAAAAGAAATGATCTTATGTCACTAACATCCCGTTGGTGATCCTATTTTGGGTCTTCTGGCTTCTTTGTCAAATACTGTAGGCATCTTTGAAGATTATCTAAAAATCTGATTAAAACGTGCTGTTATCTAGATGACCAGCAATTATAGTAACTAACTCATCATTTCATTGTCCAAGCAAGTTTGCATGTAGGTTTGTGATCACATTGGCACCAGGAACCCCCTAAGAATACTAGAGCAGAGATTAACTAAACTTATACCTACCAGGCTCATGACAAAGGAAAGCCAAAGGATTTAGGGGATGCTATGAGGATGGCTTTCCTATAGAAAAAATTAGGGGAACATGAGAGGTGATATGGCCCAAAGACATGGCAGGAAGGTTCAAAACAGCTTTCATGGTGGATCTCGGCACTATGTTTACATTGAAGATAGAAATGTAGTTTCAATAAAGTAACCCCATCCATCTCACTAAATCAGTATTGTTGATGTCAGTGTTATTGTTTTTTGTAGTGTTGTTTGGATTTAATTGCTGAATTTGATTAGGTTTTATAATTTTGGAGGTTCGGTAAACATCAGGTGCTTGTACATAATTTAGGTTTGCACATATTAATATTTAAGTAACATATTACAGCATAACAGAACATTTTATGTCAGTGCTGAGAAATCTTTTGAGTTTTTTTGAAAACAAAGGATGCGGAATATTATTCAGCTTTGAGAAGCTGGCTCAGCGTTGAATGTTTGTCATTTAGTCATTGAAACGGCTTCTTCAAAAATTACCCCCTCTACCATTTTCTCATGGATTTAATTCTCTTACAGTTCTTTTTGGGAACTTTATTGAGATTTTATAAAAGAAGCAGAGACAAATATGTGTTCAATGAAGTTTAACTGAAAATCCCTTGTACATCTTTAGTAGGCTTAATCTAAGGTTTTGTGTAATTTTTATTCTATTGAAAATGGGCCATTTTTTCTTTTCTAATAGCTCATTGAGAATTGGGCATATTCAACATTACTGATATTCCTGCATTGATGTTCTATTTTGTAATTTTTTAGAAGTATCGCTAATATTTTTTCTGTGAATTTTCTTGGAATTTTTTTTATGTGTATAATTTTATTGCCTGCAAATAATAACAGTGTTTTCTCTTTTTCCCTCTCAATATTTACCTTTTTTTTTTTTGTCGTTGTCTAGGAACTCCAGCGCATCACTGAATACTGATGGTGAAAAGAGATAGCCTTGCCTCATTCTGGTAGGTTGTGCATTTTCATTGTTTAACATGCCGTTAGTTACCTTTTGCTCTTTTTGATGCAGGTTCTTTTGTAAATTTAAGAACGTTTCATTCCAAGTCTAATTTGCTAAGAAATTTAGATGTGCATTTTTCAGTAATACATGAGAGTCTTAATGTCAGCAGGTCTTTTTTCTGCATTTATTGAAGTGACTGGTTTTCCTTCTTTGTGCTATCATTCATGTTGTGATTCTTATTTTTCTATTTCTTTGAATCCGTTTTTATAAAACAAAGATGTCGTTTTTTTCCAACGTTGGTGTCACTTCTCAGAGATCAGAGATGGTGTTTGTTTTCGGTATTTCCCACCGCAGCTAGCCAAGCGTCTTACACATAACCATTGCTCAGTAAAATTTTGCGGTGATTGTAATGGTACCGATCTCCTCTTCCTGAAAGCTTAAGCTCTCAGCACTCCAGTTTTTCATATGTAATATGCAGTGGATTCATCAATACTGGGCTTCTCTGTCCCCTGCATATTCTGACTTTCTAGCCAGTTTGCAAGAAAAACATGATATACATGTGAAGGATAAGTCTGGTTGGGAGATGCTTTTTATGCAAAGTTACCATGTTTCCCTGAAAATAAGACCAGGTCTTGTATTAATTTTTACTCCAACAATCTACATTTATTCATTTATTCATGTACAAAAATCTACATTTATTTAAACAGTAATGTCTGGCTGACAATCTTAACTGGGGCTTATGTTTGGGGTAGGGCTTATATAACAAGCATCCTTAAAAATCATGCTAGGGCCTATTTTCCAGTTAGGTCTTATTTTCAGGGAAACACGGTAAAAAGACATGGAGTGCCTGTTGGGAGGACCTGTGGCTCCACGTCCTTTATTTTTTTAACAGAGGGCGATGGATCTCTTCAGCGGGCATAAGCCACGGGGCTCCATGCTGCTGACATTGAGATGTGGTTACATGACTAGATGTGTTTACGTGTTGTCGGAGCGAAGGAGGTATTCTTTTCTCTGGGAGATAGGCACGGATAAAAATGGTTGGTTTTTCTTTGCTCCCTGCAAATGTCCCGAAGTTGCCAATGGTAAGACCAATCCAGCAAGCAGATATCACTCCTGGTTTCTAATGTATTTTGGGAGATAAGATGAATCTCAGCCTAGAGAGACATTATGAGCACGGAAAGCTGCAACACACAAAGCTGGAAACCTCAGCTAAAGAGTCTGGCGATGCAGACTCACCAGCGTCTCACAGTTACCACACTCTGACCTGTCGGTTGGTTTTGAAATGCACACCCTCTGCCCAGTGCGCATGAAGCCAATACTACGGCGGCACTGGCTTTTGAGAAAAGAAAAAGCTGTATTGAGAGTTTAACTGGCAAGGAGACAGGAGGCAGAGCACAAATCTGTCTCCCAGACGCAGGGTCCAAGCGGAGTGAGGTTTATGGGGTTAAAGCGAGCGTGTTGGTGTGGGAAGAGCTGACAGGGAAGGTTTCGATGGGGGTTTTGGAACTTGGCCATTTATGGTAAGATGTGGGAAGGGGCTTCAGCACCGGATCTTCCTGGACAGCGGACCCTTCGCTCCCTATCCTGGTCTTTTGGTTCTGTGAGAGGTAGAACTTCTGTTCTGGGTGTTACTGGAGGTCAGAATTCTCCCCTCTGCACATGCTTCGGCCGCCTGACTTGTGGTTTTGTTTTGTTTTCTCTGAGAAACACGCAGTGTCTTGTTAGAAACAGCATAAGGCCATTTTTGACGTGGTTCTGCGGTTACAAACCTTGACCCAGATCCTTAAGCTTTCTGATTTAATTCTTGAGATTGCCCAACCCAGCGACTCCAGATGTTTTTTGTTTCCTGTGGGCTTTGATGTCAGAGAGCTCTGAATTAGAATCACAGGCCCACTGGCTGCAGGTGTGTTACCTTGGGCAAATAAATTCCTGGATCTTTCCTCAGCTTAGTTCAGTGTTTTCATCCATAAGATGGGACAACACTGATTGTCAGCTATGTTATGAGGATTGTGAGATTCCGTATGTAAAGCTCTTAGCATTAGATCAATGCCCCGATAAATGGAAGTTTTTCTTTTCCTATTACCCTTTAAGATCTGAAGGAAATAAACACCTTCTGACCTATGGGCTCTTGATTGCTTCTTCATTCTGGTGAATTATCAAAATCATCATGGGAAATTCAAAACACAATAATATTGGGCTCAACCTTGATTTAGGGCAGGGGACGGCAAACCTTTGAGACGGAAGAGCCGCCAGAGGTCAGCAAACTGTGGCTTGCGAACTGTAGCTCGCAAGCTGCATAAAATTGAAAATGAAAATACAACTATCATAGTTTCATTTATAAAATTTTTAAATTTTTAAAGGGTATTATTCACATAACGGTGATTATGTAAAAATATATGTATGGCTCTCGAATAGTTTCTAAATTGTTGTGAGGGACAGGATTGGCTCTTCCAGGGGTCGGCACACTTTTGAGACGGAACGTACCTGAAGAGCCACACGTGGCTGGCGAGCCGCAGTTTGCCAACCCCTGATTTAGAGAACCTGAGGTGGAGCCTGGGAATACACTTTAAAAAGCCATCCCCCAGCTGCAAGAACCACTGTCTTAGGGAGCAGGGTCCATGTGCTACTTGTATTTTGGATCCTTAATCCCTAGAAAAGGGCCTGACACAAAGGAGGTGCCCAGTGAAAGCCTGTTCAGTGAATTCTAAACAAATCACCTCCATCACCCATGAGTGATTCCACTGTTATTCAGACCGACCATTCGGAAGATGGATTATTGGGCTAATTATGGCTGGTCCAATTAGAGAACAACATGATAAAGCAAAATCGATTTGGCTGTATTATGTAACGTGGTACAGAGTAAACTTGTCTTCTTAAAACATAAAAGCCCGGACTTAGAGCCTTTCTTACGTTAGATGCTTGTAACAGACCTGTTACATGGTGTTTTGCGGCCGGCTCCTCCACTGTGCAGAGTAAGGACTGTGGTGCCGTTTTTGCCCTTACCGTGCAGGCAAGGCATTGCGTGCAGGATGTGGGGTCGGTGACACGAGGTCAAGTTTTTCTTCCCTGCTCCTTCCCACAGTGCACGGCATAGCGCTTCGAGTAATGAAAGTGGGAGTAGTTTGTAGCAGTTTGTAGATTGATGTTTAAAATATCCGGGTTTAACAGTTCAGTGGCTACCAAACACCTACGAACACCTCAGACACTGATGCCTACATCTCCTAGCCAGGAGCCGACCTTTCCTTCTATAACAATTTTAGGTCTTTTTCTTTCTTTCTTTTTTTTTTGTTGTCAAATTTTTATTTGTTGGGAAGTGAGAAATTTAAAAATAAATAACCAAGTATTAGAAAAACTAGAAAAATAGAGAAAATAGAAATTAATATGTATCAGCTCTCTGGAGGAGACTTTCTTTTTAGCTTTCAAGCAGTGAAAGAAGTCACAAAGATATAACCATAAAGATAAAAGCACATAAGTCTAAAAGAGTAGAAAATAAACTGGGTAAAGTAGTCACAGAATAATTTATTGCAGGAAGAGTGGATATTTTATATGTAAAATGTACAATTGTTGTAAAAATTAGACCTCCTATGAGTAAATAGGCAAAAGATAGTTATCAGTAAATTCATAAAGGAGGAAAATGCAACAGGTTAATATGCATCATATGCAAAAATTCAATTTACAAACAAAAAATACAAATTAAAAATAAGGTTCCGTTTTATTTCCTCCTATCAAATTAACAAGATATAATTTTTTTATTTTAAATGGCAGTGCCCTGTAAAAGGGAAAAAGGACTTACATAAAGCTTATGGGAGGATAAATTTACACAAGCTTTCTGTGGAAAGATATTTAGAAATATTTATCAAGAGCTATGGAAATGATCAGGTCTAGTGAGCTAATAATTCTACTTCTAGAAAATGGTCCTAATGAAAAAAAAATAGAAAAATATAAGAAAAATAATAAGACAAAAACAAAAGGTAAAACTCAGATCTGCAAGAGAAGATATATTCTTTGCAATATAATTTATACTAAAAAATTTGAAACAACCTAAGAGTCTAAAAATGAATAACGTTAATTTAATTGTGATTCATTTATACAATAAAATATTATGTGGGTGTTAAAAATGTATACAAATAACATATAATAACAGAATCCATTATGTTATTATAAGCAATACAGAATATCAAATAATACCCAGAATAATCACAACGATATTAAATTTAACCCTCTACCCCCACAAAATAGAAAAGAAAGGCAAGTAGCTTTTTTTAAAATATTTTTTTATGAAATTATTTTTTATGAAATACACATTTTTAAGAATTAGTTTCAGCTGTACAGCACAGTGCAATAGTTATACTTTTTACCCCTCAAAGTGACAACCCCCCAATCTGCCACCCTATTTCCCCCCAATATCATACATATCTATTACAAATCCCTTGACTCCACTCCCACACTATACTCCACGTCCCATGACAATATATGTATATGTGTGTGTGTGTGTGTGTGTGTATATATATATATACACATATATATATATTCACTTATTTTTTGTAGAAGAATTACATCAATATGGTATGTCATGTGTGGAGTGGCTTTGCTTGCCAGATTTTTTTTCTAACATTTCCCTGTGTGTATTACTTATACATTTTTTTCTAATTACCATACATAATGGGAAAAAAATTATGACTTCCTCAAAAGAATGTCCTCCAGGACCTGCTAACACAACAGTAGGAATCCATCCTTATAATTTCGGAGATTTCAGAGTGCTAGATGGACCTCACTCTGTTCCTGGGAAGTGTCATAGAGAACCAATGAGCCTAAGAAGCTGTTCCCGCTCATCTTCATGAGCAAATGAAAAAAAACCCAAAAAATGATTGGGTTGAGAAAAATGGATGATTATTGTGAAATTGGCTAGGAAAAAAATAGAATAATATACAAATTCATTTTTATTAGTTTCCTAGGGGAAATACTCTAGGTTTTCCAGCAATAGAAGAAAGAGGGGGAAAAAAGATTTGGCTGTAAAAATTACTTGGAAGTCTTCATATAAGCAAATATAAGAAAAATTAAAAGATAACAAATGGGAAATACTACAAAGAATGAGTTTCCCTGTAGTTTGCTGTTCCTAAAACTATTGCAGTTTACCAGCGTTTGGGTGGAATTCCTCAGGCAGGAATGGAATGCATCTTGGGTTTGTTTAGTTTACCTTCTCCAGGAACATTTAGAAACTACACCTGTTGTCCTCTTAGACACCATCCCACTGTGACTGCCCAGGTGACGTATGAGAGCTGCTATTTTCCTTAAAGCTAAACATCCAGGTTGTTCCTCGGTAGAAAATTATTTATTCATTTTATGATCATGGGACTGTACATTTTCCAAATACAATATTGATGTTATCTGTCCAACAAAGTAAATGGGTATTTAGTTTATAGAGCGTTTATGAATCACCTCTGAGAAAGCTTATGGGACCCAGCCGCTAATAGTCCTTTGTATTAGATGTTTAGAATAGATTAATTATGGGCCTAAAAATAAAAATAAAATGGAAAAAGACCTTAGAGAATATATGGCGTTTAGCAGCCTTATTCACACAAACACAAGAACACAAAAACGTAGCTATACCCAGAGGCTGAACCTCTGCCCTCCCAGACCTGTGCTCTTTCCTTTATTTTTCATTTGTATTTTTTCTTAAGGTGAAAAAATGAATAAATAAAGGGACTTCGTTTCTCTCCACATTGCCCCACTCAGATTGGTGTCTGCTGCTGCTGTAAATAACCAGACTCAGAAGCTGCTAAGGTCCACATTAGCACATTTTGGAAAAAGAGATTAACAAGCATTAGATGGTGATCAGCCTATATCTGTCAGACCATGCACAAGGAAAGAGTGATAAAGCATTACAGTTAATAATTAAGCATTTGTTTATTTATTTATTAGGCCTATATTTTTAAAAACATCACGTGCTCAATAAATGTGTCCCAGAAACCACAGGATGCATGAGAATGTGACGCTGGCATAATTCCTGAGCCTCTTTATAAGTAGTTTGGTTTTCAGTAACATGTGCAAACAGTATTCCTCAGATCATAGCACATATAACCCTGGTGTTGCGTGAGGTAATTTCAAGTAGGACTTTTCATTTTTATTGTAAAGTACTTAGTGTGTATGAAAGTTATAGCTAGCACATCAAAGTTTACTTTGTGATAGTATTGCTTAGGACAAAAAGACATACTTTAACTAATTGGTACTACAGGTGGTATTGGAAAGGGATATAAGAATGACCTAAGTTCGGGAAATGATGATTTAAGAAGTTCCTGCGGTGAAGGAATAATAATTTGCAGTGGGCATGCGAGCCCTTTTGGAAATACCCGCTTGCAGGTTTAGAATTTAATTGTAAGCCACATGAGGCAACATTGATTAAATGATCTTTGAAGCTTTGGTCACCTTAATGACCAGAGAAAAATAACTCTTGACTCAGCCCTCACCCTGTAAGGAGCTGAACAAAGCCCAAATGTCCATCAAACTGGCTTGATGGGTTGCCATAGCAACAGAGCTAAATTCTTCCAGGATTCATTCATTACAATAAATACATTTCTTTTTTTCCTGTTAGTATTCCAGAAATTGTACATGTGCAGTTAAGAGAAACAAAGGGACCCTAAAATCATAGCATTTTTTAATGTGTTACCTTCCCTTAGACTCACCCATCTCAGGCAGTTTTATGGTGTTTTTTCCCACTGGTCACCCTAGACTCCTGGAAAGGTGGTCAGAGTATATGTCCTGACACTTAGCAAAGCGAGTTGGAGGGACCCCTGGGCCATCCATCACTCAGGGCGGCCATGAGGAGGGCGGTGCCCAGGCTCTCACACTGGCCCTGCGTGTCCAGATCAGCGTCTTCTAATGCTGATTCTCCCAGGGCCACGACGTCAGGGCGGGCTGGTAAGGTGACGTGTCAGCCAACAGCCAAACATCTGAAATTTTGCTGCCTTTTTAGGGATTTCCGAGAGGTCATCGGGGGGAAGAGGGGTCCTGTGGTTCCAGTGACCAGAAAATTTGAATGATTATTGTACAATGTCTTGTAAGATGAAGAATGCCATAGTTGTTAAAATAACAAGTAATCACCACGCAGACCCAAGCATTGCGTGGAATGGAGTTCTGAATGGGCAGGCAGTATGATTGAAAGTTAATTTTGTTCTTTGAGTTCCAAGTTGTCCTAACTGTGCATAAGCGGTGACGGGGGCATATAGAATTCTAAGGTACTTAATGTTCCATAGCAATGAGGTAGTCCTTCCAGAAGGACTGATTGACAACCTGCTTTGCCTTATGACCCGCCATATGCTGCTTTCACTGTGGCTGCTGTCATGACATGGCCCAGTGCTCATACCGACTATTGAATACATCTGACTAGAAGTATGGCACCTCATTGGCGAGGTTCATGTACTACTTCTACTTAATTGTTTCGTCTACTGATTGGGATGCTTCACATTCATTGGTAGAAATGAAAAGGAATTGTAAGCAAACAGCTTGAATTTAGCTTATGAACTAAAAAATGCCCCATGTTTCTAACTGCATTGTAACCCGTTCTTTTATTTATGAATCGTTTCTCTAAAATTCATGACTGATTCTTTTTTTTTGTTTGTTTTCCAACCTTCGCCACTCATTTTCTTGGAAGAAGAATTCCATATTTCACAAAATAAAATGTGTTGAACTAAAGTTTAGGTGTCTTAATAGAGAGTCATTTCATTGTAGGTCTACCCCAGTCAGAGAATTTTTTTTTTTTTAGGAGAGCCAAATAACTCAGTGTTCTTGAACGCAGAGCCATAAAGTCTAAGGTCATTGTGACTGTCTGTCGTATCTGACCCATCACAACCACCCATTAATAGCCATCCCAGTTCAATGTAATTCTCACTTATATTCATTAAGCAGTATCATGGAAAAGCTGCCTTACGGGATTGTTTTTATGTGGGTAGAGTTCGGAAAATACTGTCTATACATTGAAGACATAGTTTCTTCCTTCTTGGAGCTTACAGTTTATCGGACTGGATATCCATTCATTCATTCATTTTTTTTTTCTTTTCCCATTCATTCATTTTAAAAATGTGTGTGTACGACGCCTGTGCTAAGTAGTATTTAAAATGCTTTGGTTTTGCTTTTGTTAAGCATGAGTGTTCTTTCCCCCAAATCTGAGACGTACATCAGGAAGGTAAGACATGAACACCAGTTACTAAATTCCAAGGTCTGTCTAGATAAATGCTATGGCAGAGGTTGAAGGTGATAGGACAGACGTTACAGGGAAGAGAAGGATAATTTGTAGCTGGGGACAGAAGGAAAAAAATCCATGAACCTGGTGACATTTGAGTTGCATCGTGAAAGGTGAATAGAGAGGACATTAGAAGCAACAGCAGAGGTAGGGGTGAGGAACCAGGATTTGGGGAAGGGGTGAGTAAGACTACCTGTAGGGACTGTGAGCAGGTGTAGAGGAAAGACAGGCTAGCCTATTGAAAGTCTCACGGTCGTTCTCAAGAACTTGACCTTTATTCCGTAGGAAGCCACTAAATCGCAAGATCAGTGTTCCTGCCCCCAGAGGCGTTCCTGCCTCTCTTCCGTCTGATCTCTCTTCTCCTTCCCCTGCCATTGGTTCACTTGCATGAAAGTGTAATTGAGAATATGAGTTGTGTGCGTTTTGATTCCGCGATGAGGACCCGTTGGCACGGTTCCTCTTCAGAGTGCTGCGCGCACCCAGCTAAGTTGGATGCAAAGCTGTTGTGATGGAAGTATTAATTACAGTCCTATCTAACCATCCCCTTTTGCTGTCAAAAGCCATTAATGTGGATTACATATGTTTGAAAGAAGAATTTCTTTCATTTCAAACTTTAGAGCACCTCCGTAGAGGAGTAGGTAGGAAAATGGATAGTATCATTTGCATAATTTAGGGAAATATGAATAATAATTTGTATGTGGGAAAGTTTGCTCAGACTCTTCCCAGTATGCCCGTGCCGTATGGCTTATCAGCAAAGCGCAAACAGGAAGCAAGAATTCTGTATGATACGATAGTCATAGGAAGCAGAGGACGCTATTGTCATGTTGCACGTACTTTGATGCAAAACGAAAAACAAATAAATCACAGCATCTAATTTTAGATTCAGTGTATTTGCCTGTCTGATGGGTTGAAAAGGATATAGTCTTTAGGGCTCCAGTGATAGACCTAAAAGTTCGACCCCACTCCTGCTGGGGCGATGCACGGCAGATAGAAATGAGAGGAACAGGTTTAACTTAGGAAGTTAGAGATTTGAGTGGGATGAAAGAAAAGACTTTCTCCAAGTCACTCTCTCTTCTTCGTAGGTTCACAAGCATCATTCATCCCAAAGCTGGGGATAAACCCAGCACCCTTCAAGGAAGCGCTGCTTGCTCTGACATGGCTTGTGGCACAAACATAGAAGAATGACCTGTTAGGAGGAAGTCCGCTGGGCATGGCTGCTTTTACGTTTCCTGGGGAATGTGTTCTCAACAGACTTTCCCAATGTTAACCAATAAGTAGTGCCAGTGATGATGTCACTTCTGTGACACTGGGCTTCCTATTGGAATGAACTGCATCTCTGGACCTGAATTGAAGTGATTCCAGGCTTTATTACTTCTAGGCTGAGCTCTATCGGAAATAAAAGATAAGCCTTTCCTGAATCCGTCCCATAGTTTGCTTGCTGGCGTTTCCAGGTTCCAGAGGGCCAGCATGGTGACATGTAGACGGAATTAGCAAGAGACAACCTTTCGGCACATCGCAGGCTCACAGGAGCTGTGGGGTGAGGGGGCGGGGCTTCAGAAGCTGACCCCCATCTGAGGTCGGGAACTCCAGTTCAGTGCGTTAAATGAAAGAGCCATGGATCATTTCTAAGCTGAGGCCAGGCTGTCTTCAGCTTAATTTATCAGCATGCTAGGTCACACTGACAGATCCGTAGTCATTCCAGATAAGAAAATATATTAATTTTCTTTTCAGCCAACAAGGGGGGCTGGAGGGGGGGCGGTGAGCACTCTCAGGTAAGCTTCATTTGGTTTGACCCATCTAAGTGCGACATCAAACGATGCTAATAATGCTGACACACAACATAGTTCCCATTTTAGCTTGCGATCTAGATGGAAAGATGAGATGTATCTGAATAAGGAGCAGACAAATTTAAAAAGTATATTTGTGTATTATTGCTGTATGGAAATAAACAGGGGTGCCAAAAAAATGTATACACATTTTAAGAGATGTTGTATATGCTCAAGCAGTTCGCCACAATCAGAAGTGTCTGGACGCTGATGGGAACCACTTTGAGCACCTCTTGTAACTACAGAAGTCAAATGTGACTTATAGTCATCTTTTCTTATCGGTATGTATTGAGTATTACAATTTTAATACAGTTTTTTCCTTTTTTAAACCGAGTGGCGCGTTGGTTAAGAACTGGCTTAGGATGCCGAGGGCCCTGGTTTGGATCCCACATGAGGGCCAGTGACGCTGCCCTCTACAGCTAAGATGCTGAACAACAGCTCAACCTGGAGCTGGGCTGCTGTGAGTCGCCGGCGACGGCGTAGGCTGCAGCCCCTGTGGCAGTGGGTTGCCATGGGCTACCGTGTGTGGCCAGCAGCCAGCGTGAGCGGCCAGCAGCCACAGTGAGCGGCCGTCCAGAAGCCGGCGACTGATCTGCCTCACCCGGGAAGAGCGCAACGATGGTGCCAACTTGGGCCAGTGAAGCAACGTCCTCCACAACTAGACTGAAGAACAAAAAACAACAGCAACTTGTCTGTTCCCATCCCCCTAATTCCCCAATTAAAAAAAAAAAGTGTATACGTTTTTTGGCACCCTCTGTATATGTACAGAATGGATATACTATTTTAAGGTTAAGGATGGCTATGTTTGCTAGGGCCGTCTTCTCAAGTAGACTGCATTCTTGTGGCAAGTACCCATGTGTTTCATCTTTTGTGTTTCTGGCTGAGGGATAGTGTGTACCATTCCCGTAGAGACCCTGGGTTCCCTTCCTCAGAGCTAAGTTGCTACTCTAACCCCCCCTCCTCAGATCGTTTTCTTTTGCACGTTGGAGAGTTTGTGCTGTGGTTAAACGAATCCTTTGCACGCTCACTCTATCCTGTTGCCTTCACTGAACCCCCCTCCTCCCAGCGGTGAGATTTCTCTGTGGCCCACAGAAGCACGGAAGACCCAGGCATCCGGGGAGCAGGAGGTGGCCGACCTCCAGCCTTCCCATCCCCATTAAAACCCTTTTGCCTCCAGTCCCCTGAGGACACCCTGGGTCCTCTGAGATCACTGCACTCAGCTTTCGGATGCTCATCCCCTCCTCATCTCTGTCGTCTGCCAGCTTTCTCTTCAGCCCCCTAATCAGTTGTGCTTTGCAAATCCACAACCTTTCTGTCCACCACATGTCTTCATCTGGGGGTTTTAGTATGTATGACCCTGTTGCCCTGTCCTCATTCTCCTTATGTCATCAGTCCCCGTGGGTTTACTCCGGACCTTTATACCAACTCAAACCACTCCGCCTCTTTAAACCCGCAAAGCCAGCGCTCTGTTTGCTGACCGTCTGACCAGCTCTGTCTGCCATCCTGGCCGGCTGCTCCTGGCACCCTGTTCCTTCGTGGCCGTGCCTGCTGCACAGAGGCTTCCTTCCTGGAAGCTCCGCCCCATTTCCAAGGTCACATTCAGTAACAGTTGCTCATTGGCTGTGAGATTGATCTGTCTGTCTCACTTCCCAAGTTGTCTTTTCTTGGTCTCAAAAATCTCTACTTCACTTTTTAAGTCTGATAACCCTCTGGCTGTCATCTGCCATCATAGGCAAGAAGCAATATTTGTCATCGCTTCTAAAGAGCTGTCAGCATATTATTAACCGTATTTTTGTGAATAGTGACTAAATTCTGTGGACTTTGGATACAGTGTTTATGTGGATTTTATTAGAACGAGCCTCCGTAATTTTCAGAAATCCAGCAATGTAAAACCTCTGTGCTAAGAAGCCGTGGATCATTCGTGGGAGCAAAACCAGTGAGAGTTTTGAAAGCCTTCCAATAAGGGCACCACAAGGAAACACAGAGCCCAGGTCTCTCTAACTGGTCTAAGGGTAGAGCCTCAGAGTGATTTTTGAAATATTTCTTTTCAGCACAACCCTTTTGTCTGACCTCATTAAAATGTCTCTGCATTGTTTTCTCATCGTACCATTTAATCAAAAGCTTCTGCTAATTTCTTCCCAAGATTCCCTTGGGATCCCTACGAGCAAACGTTCTGGAAAGTTATAATAAAGAGAAATGAAGGAGAATCAGCGCAGCTCTCTTTTCTTTTTTTGAACGGTAAATATTTTAGCCATCCATCTCCATTTCTTAAAATTAGTTTATCTTGGAACAGTGCCTCGCTTTGCTTTAGATAAAAAGCACTGTACATGTCTGAAAATCAAAGAGATTGGAAGGAGACTTTTATTAAGAGTTATATTTCTTAATATTTACTTCTTGATCTGAAGCTTTACTTCTCATGTGTAAGTCCAGGAGAGACTAAGCAAAGACACCATTCTTAAAAGCTGTTTCTGTCACTTGGGAGGAAAGTAGTTCATAGCTCTGCATCTCATCAAGAGTGCCTTAATATGATGTTATTTAGAGTCCCCAAATACGTGGAAAACCAAGTAAAGTCATTCGAGTAGGGTGCCCTCATTTCACAGATGAGAAACCAAGGCCCAGAGAGGTTAAAATAATAACGGCTTTAAAATCATTTACACTAATTTCCGTGTGGGCTTCACTTTTCTCCGTGACGCCTCATGCCCTAGATGTGCGTTGTCTCAGTGTCAGGGAAGATATTTGTCGCGGGGGTGATCACGGCCACGCTTAGAGACCCAGCACAGCCATGCCGAGAACTACAGTACAAACAGAATGTACATGAACCTGATATTTATCGCTGCTGTTGTTTGACTTCAAGAATTCCTGGGGAGCGGACATGGTAGAAGCACTCAGGAGCTGATTTCCACGGGAGTCTTTCGGCTGGACAGAAAGAGGCGAAAGAAAAACGTGTGCCAGCCGTGTCTCCCATCCCATGGGCTCTGAGAGCCTGCCATCACCAGGTGGACCCTGACCCCCCTGCCCTTGAACCTGGGCACACTGTTTCAAACGACACGATCTGGTGGAAGTGATGCTTGGCGGCCCCTCACCCCTTAGGAGGAGACCAGACGCGGCCCTGGTGGAGGCACCACACGGAATGGCCTTGACACTTCAGCCCCCAGACGCCCCACCTTCCTGCCCTTCCCCATCCAGCCCGTGTGACTGTACCTGCAGGAAACTCCCCGAGTCGGAAACACCCAGCCAAGTGCTTCCAGCCCCCCGGCTCCTCGACACTGAGAAGCGGTCAAACAGCTGTTCTTGTGTTAAGCCACCAAGTTTTGGAGTGATTTTTTTTGTGCAACAGTAGTAACTGAAACAGAAATCATTTCCCGTGACCCTCATCAGTCACAGGAGAGATTGGGAAGGTAGCTCTGAGGCAGAATAACTTTTATTCTTTATTCTTAGGAGGCTGGTGTATGTCTGGGCCTGGGGCAGCCCCCTCACTGAACGCTGTCTATGCCCACCTTGTTAGCACAGAGCAGCACCCCGAGTCACAGCCACCCCACATCCTGCCGACGTGCCACCTTCATCTTGTCTGAGCCCTTGGCCAAGTGTGCCTGTCACTTCCGGGCCACAGAAGCCAGGTTTCAGGTGCTGAGAGAGAGATGTGGGTCCCACTGTGTCCTCGTGGGTCCCACTGTGTCCTGGTGGTTCCCAGTGTGTCCTCGTGGGTCCCAATATGTCACTGTTTGTACATTTGTCCTCGTGGGTCCCAGTGTGTCCTCGTGTGTCCATTTGCCCTTGTGGGTCCCAGTTTGTCCTTGGTTTTGCCCACATGTGTCTTCCCTTCCCAACTGCTGGTCTTGCTGGCCCGTCCCAATGCAGACACAACCCCAGTGCAGGGGCTGGGCCGCCTGCTCCCACGTGGCGGAAGCTCTAACCCATGTCGGAACGCTTCCTTCCACGTCACTCACAGTGCTTCTGTTTCTGTGAGCAAATCCTGACCGGTGCAGCGGTGCTCGCTGGGACAGCGATGTGCTTATTTACTGAGCGGACTCGTTTCCAGTCGAGATCGGTGTCTGAGCCGCAGTAGCCTGAGCAGTCCAGGTTTCGTCTTGGTTAGAGTTAGTGTGCCTTTCCCTAGAAACAGACATCTGGCTATTGCATTCAGGATTTCATGCATCAGGAGCGGAAGAAACTTTAGTGCAACTGCTTTTCTTCAGGAAGTCTAAAGCCATTACTGTATTTATCTTTTCCATCCCTCCATCAATCCATCTAGCCAGTCTTTACTTAGCGCCTATTGCTCTGTTGAAGACAGCCATGATCTCTGCTCAGATCTCAAGTATTGGAAAAGATGTATGCAGATGAGCAGAAGTGGTACTATTAGTAGTAAATGACTTGCCTTTGTAAAACTTTATAAGAATCAGTGAATCATAATTAGAGGCATAGTCGTACATAACTGCGTTGTAAATCTGTGGTTTATACTCACTCTGTAAGGAAGGGAGGTTGCGGGATAGGGACATTGTCCATGTGGCATCAGATGTTTTTCATGAGCTGTGGAATTTCCAGCCCATTTTTACCGTTTCGTGGGATGGGGGGGGCAGTGTTAGCTATTTCCCCTTTGATACCGGGGTTGCTGTCTGAGCTGTTTTTCGTAGCAGATGGGTTCCAGACGGACGTCCAGTGTCGGGCGATGTTAGGGCCGTGGCAGTGAGAGCCCACTAAACAGAACCTCTCATCCCCACCTTATTTTTGAAACAAAGAAATCAAGCAAGACACAAGACAGATGGAGGCCACTCATCACTTTATCATCGGAAATGGCTAAGTCAGGAGACGTAGCTTGAATGAGAGAGTTAAGTCAGCCCTATGAAGCGCACACCAGCAGCGGAAAGATTCATCTCGAGTCCCAGGCAGCTCTGAGCCAGAGCAAGCCCTGAACATATGAGGAGCCCCGGAGAGCGCTTGGTTCCCACGGGCTGGCGTGTTCCTGAGAGGAAAGAGAAGAGTGATACAGCAAGCGTGGCTGTTCGGACGGCGGATCTGCGGAAGTGGAATAAAGAAGGAGCACCCCCCTCACAGTGAAAGAAGAGCAGCAATGAGAAAGAAGTGCGTGCCCTTCGTGGTGTGAATGAATAGGAAAGTTTTGCTTTTAGGGATGGGACCTGGAGTGCACACTGTCTGCGGCCCTCTCCCGCCGAGTCCTTTCCTTTACCTACACATCTCTCCCTTTAAAAAAAAATGTCAGCCGCAGCAGTGGCAGCAAAAGCAACGCCTTCCCGAGCGCCGTTCCTTGGTTCGGCATTTTTGTCACCATATGGTCACCTTGTTGCAAAGTGACCTGTAATTTATAAGTAGGCGTGACCTGCAATAATGCTGCCTTAATGCCTTCCCACCTAGCTCATCAGCCTCTCAAAATACACACTGAGCCTGCATCGCATCGCTGGTAAAATTATTCTTAATCAGGTCACCTTGACGCCTTAATCGCCAAATCTAATGTTTGCTTCTCGGGCCTCCTGCTCGCCTGTCCTGCCTGGGACGTTCTCTTCTATCACACTCATTGCTCCCAGTTCTCCTCTGCCTGTTGGTTTCTTCTTTCTCTCAGTGTTATTTTCTGAGGACCCTGAGAACAGAGATCTTGGAGGCCTCAGGGTCACACAGCATGTGTGGTACCCTGTGGATATAATCACCTCTTCAGTAGCCATTTCTCTGTTCTGGGTCACGTTGACACAGCCCTGATTTTTTTTTTCCCCACACGCTCACCCTCCCATATGGTGAAGGGAAGTTGACTCCTTTACGCAAGGATGGATAATGATTTATTTAATCAAATCATGTAGTTTCGATTCCTTTTCCACGAACTGATTTAAGCATGGGCTCCTGATTCAATCACGGGCAGTAAGGAGAAAGCTTGTAGGGCACTTCTGGGATACATTTTCCAAACCAGCTAGAAGAGGGAGTGTATTAGCTTGTCAGGGTTGCTGCAACCAAGGGCCACTCCTGGGTGGCTGACACACAGAAACATATTATTTCACAGTTCTGGGGGCCAGATGTCTGATGCGAAGGTATCAGTGTGGTCAGCTCCTGCTCTTCCAAGCCTCTGTCCTAGCTTTCAGATGGCCTTCTTCACGTTCACGTGATGGTCTCTCTAGATGTGTGTCTCTGTATCCAAATGTCCCCTTTTTATGAGGCCATCACGCATTCTGGATTAGGGCTCCCCTGATGACCTCCTTTTAACTTGATCACCTCTGTAATGACCCTGTCTCTAAAACAGGTCATGCTCTGAGGTCCTGGGGAGCGGGGGTTAGGACTTCACCATAAGAATTTCGAGGGGGCACAATTCACCTTCTACATGGAGGAGGTAGCCTTTCCGTGAACACCACTGAAGGCTGGAGCAGCGGCAGCTGCATTGCGCCACGAGGAAGCACTGTAGTTACCAGGCAACACACAGAAAGTGCTAGAATAGTAAGAGAGCCGGATCCATGTCAGCATCCTTGACCAAGGGAGTGCTTTAGGAAACAAGCCAGTCTGTGGTACGCATTCCTTTTCTTCTGAAGCAGGGCAAAGCTGCTACTTAGGAGACTGCTGCAGAGGTCCTAGCGAAATGACTCGCACTAGACTAGAGAAAAGAAGGGACCCTGGAAAGAACAGAGGTGGTAGCCAGAGCTGTGTTGGGGACGCGTTCTTACCCTCCCCGTCCCGGGGCTATCAGTGCTGATGGCTGCTTAGCTTACAGGCCATGTGAGACAGGATTGAAAAGGACACACAGAGCCAGCTGTTCTAATGACCACTTTAGGAATACAAAGCACTGTGAATTGAATTTCTCCTCCTTCCCAGTGGTGCATTTCTAGAATTAACCTGACAGTCTAAAAATGGGCAATTAAAGTGTGCGCATTAAATCAGTGTTCCCCAAACTGTGACTCTTGGAATGCCGATTCTTGGAGTTATTAGATGTTATATAGATCAGACATGAGGAAAGAGACGTTCTGTGCCCAAAAGAAGTCAGTCAAGTCCGCATTGCAGGACTTGTAGGAGCCTTGGATAGTCCAGTGTCGGCTGTGACTCTCTAACATAGGGATGTAGTAAGCAGCATTTACAAAAGTTAGGATTCGTCAGTTGCAAACAGTTATCACAGAGCATCTCACAGGGTTGCATTTTGGGACTTGCAGCCTTAAACAATGATTTTCCTTTAGGCTTCATGTCTTTTTTCCCTGGTACATCACACCCTAGCTATTCAGTGTCCTCGGTGTAAAGGGCCCATTACAGACGGGCTGGCCAGTTCCCAGGCGACCTGTGAGCCTTTGTGCAGTGATATTGACATCCCCATTGAAAAGACTGAGGCAGGGAGAGGCCAGACGGACTACTGTGTGAATAGAGCTATTCTCGGGAGACTGGAAGGAAGAAAGGAAATCTATGCGCTGCCTCTTATCAGGTAATGGGCCAAATATTCAGCTAGACCTGCTGGGCACTGAGAACCCACACTCGGAGCGCATCCACCAAATCAAAGGGGTTTGCTACAAGGCACCACTGAGAAGGGAGTTTTCAGGTGAGAAAATACAACTGCTCCGTCCCCAGGGAGAAAGTTTTCCGGACTCATCTTCCTGGACATACGTTGCCCTTTGTTTCAAGTCCCAAGGCTGTGGTGGAGTCTGCATTCGGCAGCAAGATTGTATCTGTTTTGTCCCCATCGGGGGCCTTCCATGAGTGCACAGCAGATAGTGGGGTTTAGAAGCCTTAGAGCACTCACAGGTGCCTGGGTTCAAATCCCGACTCTGGAACTTGGCGGACTTTGACCTTGAGAAGATAATGTTAAGATCCTTGGACCTCAGTTTATTCATCTATAAAGTGGGGATCCCAGTAATATCACCGTTAGCAAACTTTTATAAACCCCGTTGCTGGGCATAAAACAAATGCTTGGTCTATGCAATAAAGTATAACAAATTAAATAAACGTCAACTAAACCACAGAATTCCTTTTGAAACACTGCTACACATTTTTCTTTTTTTTAGATTTTTATTGGGGTATTGAGGGAATGGGAACAGTGCTGGGGAATTGGGGGAAGGGGGACAGACAAGTTACTGTTGTTTTGTTCTTCAGTCTAGTTGTGGAGGACGTTGCTTCACTGGCCCAAGTTGGCACCATCATTGCGCTCTTCCCGGGCGAGGCAGATCAGTCGCCGGCTTCCGGACGGCCGCTCACTGCGGCTGCTGGCCGCTCACACTGGCTGCTGGCTACACACGGTAGCCCATGGCAACCCAGTGCCACAGGGGCTGCAGCCTACGCCGTTGCAGGTGACTCACGGCAGCCCAGCTCCAGGTTGAGCTGTTGTTCAGCATCTTAGCTGTAGAGGGCAGTGTCACTGGCCCTCATATGTGGGATCCGAACCGGGGCCCTCTGGTGTCCCAAGCCAGCTCTTAACCATCGCGCCACTCGGCCGGCCCAACACTGCTACACATTTTTAGGAGAGGGTGTTTCCTAGCAGAAGCCGTGGTGTATACAAAACCTGTAGAGATGGGGTGGATTGCAAAGAGTGAATGGAGCTGGACTTTGGGATTCAGGGTTTCCTGAGGCCAGATGTGGAAAGCAGTGTGTACCATGCTGTGGAGCTTGAACTGAATCTGTGGAGACTCATTGAAGGATTGTAGGTTGGGGACTGACATGGCTAGTTTTTTGCATGCTAGCTAGTAGGCTCACTGAGGCTCTAAGCATAGGACTGTGTGTGAGTGCCAACATTTGCAATATACCCTTTACCTTCATGTAGTCTGCTGTCTAAAAGTAAATTAAATTGCTGTTCCAACAGCTATTTACTACTAAAGTATGATTGGCAAAATAAGAAATGATTGGCGTGTGCATGGTAATGACGGTGAGTTTAAGCAGTGTGCGTAGGCTGATGAAATCTGCCCCAGGCTTAGAAATTGGGACATATATTATTTTTTAATAATATGATATGCCCTTCATTTGGACCATTGAGAAAATTTTCAGGAAACACTCGTCATGGCTTTGCCTTATAGGAATGGCCTCTAGGTGACATTAGATAAACTACAAACCATGCCTGAAGTTCCCCGATTCCTAATAGTCAAAGGACCATATTTTAACCTAGGGACTCTTTGTATGTGAAAATTCTATTTGTGGAAAATGAACTTCTGAATACAGGCGCTGCACAGAAGATTTCTTATCTTGACATTTCACGCACCTTCATAATCCGATGCCACGTTCTTCCAATAGTATCTGCTCCTGATTCTTGTATGAAAATACTGTTTTCACAGTTTCCCCAAAGGTGGCAGGTGCATTCCTGCCTCTGAAACTTGGCTCCGGCCGTTTCCCATCCGAGGGACCCTTGTGAGTCCTCCCCGTCTGTCTGGGTTACCTTCTTTCTTCAGGGCCCATCTCCTGCATGGCAATGGCGTCGAAGCCCCAACCTTTTATGGTCTCCATATTTTCTGTACTACCTTTGAATGTATTGTCTGCATCACTTGGTTGGAATTTAATCTGAGCTGCATCGTCAAGATGGGACTCTCTTTAAATCCTGGCTGTAACCTGAGCCGGGTCTGTCTGGAGGTCTGTCTGTCCTGGGACCTGGTGAAGGCGACACTTTGGGTGGGAATAAGGTCACCCAGCCTGCCCTGGCCAGTTGTATGTGCCCAGATGGATACTGGGAGAAAGGGACGTTGTTAGAGTCAGGCTCCTGTTAGGGCTTTTGGAAATTTCATTAGCCTCTCTCAGTTTTGGTTTTCTCATCTGTAAAATAAGGCAGAAACGTGCTTTAAAAATGAAAACAAACAAAACCCCACATCTCAGAAACAAAGCCCCACATCTCAGAGGGTTATTGTGGAAATTAAATCAATGAACTTTATACAAAGCACATAACACTGTGATTGATGTATAATAAGCACCCACAAAATGATGGTGATTATTATTATTATAGTCGGTAAATGAGAGGTTACAATAAAGTGCTCCTGGAACTTCAAAATAAATTACTCTCTGTGAGCGAGGCTAGGGAAAAAAATCAACACATACAGAATGAGATTAACCATCTGTGGAATTAAGCTCTCCGAAAATGGGATGCTTGTCTGTGTGGCTGTGGAGATTTGGGTAAAACCCAAGTCCAATCAAATAGGCAGAGGTGTAATATTGCAAGGACCGGGCTGGAATGTGATCGATGAAAAAGAAACCTGGGCTCCAATCAATTATATCAGCATAACCACAGAAAGAATGTCTTAAGAGAACTGACAGACTGGCAAAAGAAAAGGTGAAAGATCAAGATTTTGCTATGTTTAATTCAGTACTGTACGAGAAGAGGAAGATGGACGGGGCAGAGGCAAGAAAGGAAAGACAGGAAAACAGAAGGAAAAAGAGAGAGAGAGAGGAGAGGTGGAGAGACAGTGGAACAGAGAGCAAGTCAGAAAAAGCAGAGACATCGAACCCAGGATGCACGAGTATTTAGGGCACCAGATGGATGGAACTAAGATGGCCCCATGGTCTTCCCCTCAGAGGCAATTCGATATTATTTGCACTTCTTCCAAGAAAATTGCTGATTGCAATTTTAACTTTCAAGGCCGAGGGATATTTCTAATGGTTGCTCTGATCTCAGTATTGGGACTCAGCAACCAGACTAAGATAAGACTTCAGTTGTTGGAGGGGTGAGGTATGCTGGTGACAGGTATGTCCTTGAGAGGTGGACATCCTGGAGGGCGTGGCATTAGAACTGAGCCCCTAAACAGTGTTGGACATTTCAACAGATACTGGGGAGTGGATGGATTATAGATAAAAAGTAAGAACGTGACAATGGGGGTGTGCTTTAAATGGAATGTGGGGCAAGCTGGCGCCTTCGTTCAGGGTGCTGTGCCAAGGACCGCAGACCGGGTGGCTTGTAAATGACAGAAGTTTATTTCTGTCATTTATAAGTCCTGGAGGCAGGAAGTCTGAGATCAGGGAGCCAGCAGAGTTAGATCCTGGTGAGGACCCTCCTCCGGGTTGCAGACAGCCAACTCTTGTTGATCTTTACGTGGTGGAAGAGGGCGAGAGAGCTGTCAGGGCTCCCTCATGTGACGACACTCATCCTGCTCACGAGGGCCCCACTTTCATCACCTGAATCTCTCCCAGAGCCCCACCTCCTAGCCATCGCTTTGAGGTTAGGATTGTAGCATAAGAGTTTGGCGGGGACACAGACACTCAGTCCATTGCAACTAGCCATCTGGGTGATGGAGAAAGAGAGCAGAGCTAAGCACCCTTGAATCTGTTGCTGTCTACAGCAGGCTTCGTGCAATAATAGGTGCTCAATAAAAGCTCACAGTCAGGGCCGGCCGAGTGGCTCAGTTGGTTAAGAGCTCGCTCAAGAGTGTGAGCTCTGAGCAACAGCGGTTCGAGTCCCGGCCCGAGCTGAGCAGCTGCTGAGCTGCCAACAGGTGGCAGGATGGCTCAGCTAAAAATAATGCTCACAGTTACCTGTTGCTTTTCACACTTGAGACACAGATAGCCCATTTGAACACGTTGTATTAAATGTACCAGAAATTCTCAGATTACTTTCTAAAACACGCCCTGCGCCTTCTGTGACTTACAACAGGGAAAGTGACAAAATGGGACAGCCCTTGGGGCCACCTGAGGAAAAACTAGGAATCATCCTCATTTGCTGTAAGATTTCCAATGTACCAAATTCACCAATTTTATATCTATCTAATGTAGACCCTTGAGATAGATATTGTTTTGTGTCTTTGGCAACTGGGCTAAGAGAATACAAGCAAGTATGGGGACCGTTGGCAAGCTTGGGAAGGCTATGGGGCCGAGAAATTCATGGAAAGCCACCTCTCTGGTAGGGTTCGTTCACCCAGTTAAATGTAAGGCTCTACCTACCCAGTAACATAGGAGAAGGACTCAACTGAAATGAAACTGTGTGTGTGTGTGTGTGTGTGTGTGTGTGTGTGTGTGTGTGTGTGTGTGTGTGTGTGTGTGTANTGTGTGTGTGTGTATATATATATACATATATAGTTTCATACTTATAAGTAGAAAACAGTGGTTTCTACTTAACTTCTTCTATCCACATCAGGATATTTTGAGAACAGAAATGGATATAATTAATAATTTTGCCAAGATGATGAGTGTAGATGAAGACTGTCCCAGACAACCAGGAAATATGGTCATCCTATTTTTAGTTGTTTTTCATCTTCTTCCCCTGACACCTAGTTTTCATGCCAAGTACCGTGGGAACTTCAAAAATGTCAGCTAAATTTGCAGTCTGCCTTTCCCCCCATTTTTAGGCAATTATGAGGATGTGCATTATGGGGAAGGTTTGTAGATTTTAACTCCTGTGTGCAAATTGCATATTTGCCAACAGTTTATGTGATTTTTGACAAACTATTTAACCACCCCTGGGTGTCACTTTTGGTCTTTGTGAAATAAACCTGTTTCTCAGGTTTATTTCACACCTGTTTTTCAGGAGAAGATGCACTGGCAGGATGTGCACTTTTAGAAACGTGAACCCCTTCTATGAAAAGCACTGAAGCAGATAGCGTCATCTTCCTTTTTCTCTCTGTCTCTCCCTCCTTCCTTCCTTCCATCCTCTTTCCTTCCTTCCATCTATCATTCATCCATCCATCATTCATCCATCCATGTTTCCCCGTGGAACCCCACAGTGAGGGAACAGGCCATCCAAGTGACAAACCCCTAACCCTATCCCGTGGGCCCCAGCACGGCCCCTTTTCCTGGAACGTTCTAATACAGGTAGAATCTTACCACTCTGAACACCAGAGGCATTTCCATTCTAGACCTTGGGTCAGCATGGACATTGCTCAGTAGGACAGTTGCAGTGTAGTTAGGTTGTACTTACTGTGCACAGATATAATAAAGTCCATGTAATTCGGTGCATCCTTCACCATGGTAAGGGTGTTTCACCTGCCCGCTGCAGCTCATCCTCCCCGGCCCCTTGGGAGACACAGCCATCACACACGCTCGGACGAAGGCCAGCCCCTCCTGACTGGCCTTCCTTGACTTCATATTGTTTAATATGTTTATGCCATTTCATAGTTTGCATATGATTTTTTTTGCATATAATTTATTTCACCTCACAACAAATGCATTTTTTTTGATACTATTGAACAGATATTGAATCAGCAATCAGACTGGTTGAGTAACTTGCTCGAGAATGCTCAGGTGGTAAATGACAAAGGGGACATTTTAGCTGAGGAATTCAGTTTGTTATTTTAGACATCAGCTTGCTTTCCATCATGTATAATCTAGAAAAACTTTACCTCTCTGAAGAGTTACCTCTTTTAAAAAAATGACCTGCCCTCACTCAGTGAGCCTGACTGCAAGAATGTGGTAACACTCTTTACAGCCCAGTTCAGACCTTCAGACACCCAGAGTGCCAAAATATTGTGTCCAGGACACTCACCCCTCTCCCCCAGCCATGGCCAGTTAAAAGCACCTAAACACAAAACTTACACAAATGCTAAGGTTAAAATAGCCTAAGTTTTCTCTTCTTATCAGATTCTGGATAAGTTCATGGCAACTGAATTTATCTAATTTATTTTGCTTGTATCATGTATTTCTCTGAGTGATGCCTGTCCCCTAAGTACAGGCTTGCTCAGTTAGTGGACGTCCGGCCCTGACATTCTCTCGGGGCCTCATCCTGTGAGACAGCCTGCCCAGGTCACCTCCAGTTGCCTCGGGGCCGTCCCCTTCTAGGGCTGTGCTGGGACCCTGTAGAGCCTGCAGGAAGCAGCTGTGGGGAGGCCGACCTACAAAAGGAGCGGTTCGCAGCTTTGCTAAGGGCTCTAGGATCCAGACTTCCCCACATGAGGGACACAAAACCCCCCCTTTCTCTCAAGGACTTTTATAATCCACTCACCCCTAGAAGAGGTTTGGTGTCAAGTTACCCTGTGTCAGTGACATGGGCTTTCAGATCCAGTCAAGTTGAGCAGGCTCAGGGTTTCCCGTTTCCAAGCGGTTGCTGGTGACAACAGAGTATTTGCTGCAGGACTGTGTGGGGATTCCTGGGTCGGCTTCCCAGCATCACAGAGGCCTGGCTGTGTGACACTTAGCAGCCCCGGGATTGCGGAGGTGGCGGCTGCAGTCCACACCAGAGACGACAGGGCCTTGTGGCCTGCTCCAACCTCCCCAGGGTCGCTCGGCTTATGCCTCCCGTACCTGAAGGAGACCAGCTCGCTCAACCAAACGCCCCTGGTTCGTCAGCCAGGAGCGCACCTGAAGGGGTGCCTGAGAGGATTGGGTGGGAGACGAGAATAAAGAGAATAGAGACAAAAGCTGGGAACAGGAGGGACTCAGGCGCTGGTGGCAGACTGAGACCCAGTTTATTGGGTACACACTCTTTTATGGGGGAAGCAGTTTCCTCTTTTTAGGGATCAAGTCCCTTTAAGCATAGGGAATTTGGGCAGGGGGTCTTGGGGAATGGAACCAATATCCCTTAAGTAAGGTTAAGAAACAATTTCTTCCAGCAACAAGTTACGTTACACACAGCAGAAACCAATGATTATTTCTAAGAAAGATTAAACTGAGGCAGATAGAAACTGTCATCAAGTCCGTGGTGGAAAGTCCCAAAGTATGTGAGTCCACATTAGGAGGGTGTTTTCCCAGGGCCCGGTGGATTCCTCTCCAGGGGAGTTCTGTTTCCCATGGCACAAGAGGTGAGTCCGTGTTTTCTCAGCATCAAAACATGGAGGACTGCAGCTGTCTCAGCGTGCTCTCACACGGCTCCCAACACATACCTGGTCCCCATATCTGGTCCCACATCTGGTTCCCACACCTGGTCCCCATATCTGGTCTCACATCTGGTTCCCACACCTGGCCCCATATCTGGTCCCCATACCTGGCTCCCTTCCCAGATTCCCACATCTGGAGGACGAAAGAGGAGACGCTCAAGATTGGATGTCTTTCCCTCTGTCCTGGCTAGAGAAAGCCTGTGTGGCACAGGGCAGGCTGGGTCACCCCTCTGCAGAGTGATGGTCTGTCTCGCTTCTGTCCTGTGCTTCCTTGGCCCCTGTGAGTCCCTCCCGGGCAGTCTGTGTGTTTAAGATGGGAGTTGTGACATCTTACTGTCCTCCCAACCCAATCCCGGCCTTTGGGGTGCAGGGTCCCCCAGCCCACCTCTCCAGCTTTGGGGGTGGAGGTGCTGGTGGGTGTTGGGCTGGGCCTGGGCCTCAGCCTGAGCCGGCAGCACTGTCCCTCCCTGTGGTGAAGCTGTTAGAACCTCTTGATGGAAGGCAAGTCCCATGTGCTCATCTCCGTCAGCTGAAGAGCGTGGCCCGGCCTCTGTCCGGAGGACCTCTGGCCATGGTTCCTCACCCTGTGTTCATCCTGTCAGTCATTCTTCCTTTCTGCAAACACTTACTGAGCAAGGGCTGTGTGTCAGGTAATTTCCTAGGTAAGGGTGTGTCAGACATAGTTGTTGTGTTTCCATGCAGTGCATCTTCCACTAGAGAAAAAAATATTTAAGATATTCTACCAGTTGCTCTGAGAGCTAGTAGGTTGGTGCAAAAGTAATTGCAGTTTTTACAGTTGTTTTTAACCTGTTAAACCGCAATTACTTTTGCACCAGCCAAATATATGCTAAGTGCTCTAAGAGAAAATGATTCAAGCTGCCTGAGCCATGGTGGGATTCGGGAACATTCTTTCTGGTGAGGTAGGAAAAGGTGCCCCAAAGCAGGCAGCCTGTGGACTGCATCTACTGTGGTAGGTAAGAACAAACGCTTTGGACAGGTAAACCCCTTTGCTTCTGCTCCTGACCTGTGTGCCTTTGTGCCCGGGGAAAACACCTGCCCGAGGCTGGACTCCTCACCTGAAAAGCAGGACATTCTGACACCTATGAATAGGATTGTGGGGAACATGAATGAGATACATGCAGCACTTAGCAAGGTGCCTGACGCAGGTGACCTTCGCTATTTTTAATATTAATGTTGTTTTTATTATCACCCAAGGACCCATGAGTGGGCAAGAACATTCCAGAAGATAGCACAAAGGCTTGGGGACACCTCTTCCTCATTTGCCTGTCCTTGGGTTATGGGCAGTGGCCGCTCCAACGAGGCATCTGGGTGTTGCCAGGGCAGCTGACAGAGGCCTGTTTTCAATCCTGACACTGACCGCCCAGCTATGTGGCCCGTTCCCCTCCTTTGCCCAGCCCTCACCCGGTGGGTTCTCCTGTTCTCTTCCGAGGCTAAGTCATCCTCCAGCCCCAGCCCTTTCATGAGGCAGCAAACGGGTCCTCAGATTGATGTTTCAGTATTAGGAAATCATTATCAGGCCCCAGCAAATTATTTTCTGCTATAGAGCCAGGATTATTTACTTATTTCCATACTGAAGAATCTGTTTTTCACTCAGTGGAGATGTCCAATTTGGGGCCCATAGCAATACCTGGCTGGGGCTGGCCGGGGGAAGGGTCTGAGAATCCTGTGGAGTACCAGGACAAGGCTGCCACAACCCGCAGTAATAACACGGTAAAATCAAACAGAACTCACTCTCGCTGAGTGTGGGGAAGCATTGGCGAGGTTGGTACAAGCTTAACTATGGGTGTTTTGAAAGGATCCACTGATGTTTAACACTGGGCGGAAAGATACCACCGCGAGCTCCCAACTCTAAAGTGCAGCGGGTGGGAGAGGCAACAGAGGTGCGGCGTGCAGAGAAGAAACCGTGTTGCTCTCATCGCAATTAAAAATGAAAGGAGCTTTTGGCCATGAGAGAGGGGGCAGAATGGAGCCTCGCGTTAGGGAGGCCCTCTCCGCCCTCCCCTGCCTCCACCAGCGCTGAGTATGTGATGCTGCTGGGGACCCCCTGGGGGTGTCACACCCTCACTGAACAGTCCCCTACAGCTCAAAGGCCCGCATGGAGCTAAACCCGAAAATGTTAATGTGTTTGGCTCCCAGGCAGGCACGCTGGAGATCTTGCAGTCTCACAGAGCTCCCCAGGCCACTCCAGCGCCCGGGGGCAGATTTGGGTTAATCTACTTCAATTTTATTTCATTCTGGGTTTTTTTTCTTTTTGTTTTTAGATGAGTTCCTTTCCTCCTTGGTACAGAAACCCTTGCTGTATCGAATGTCCTCTCTGGGCTTTAGAACTTCATTAATTAGCATCTTTTAAATGGTTGGGTAATATTCTTTTCTCCTTTTTCTGAGCCATTTCCCCAAGCCCTAATTTTAATAAAGCTGGTGTTCATGAACATTTGAATTTTAAAGCCCTTGGTTATAAGAAAGACAGAGGATGCATTTTAAAAGAGAGCCGATCAAGGATGACTGAAATGAACAGGACTCCTCTGCTTTTATGAATCTACTTTTAAAGAGCCAATATTATCTTAGGACATTTCTTTTTCTTCAGATATAGCAGAGAACAATGTTAAAAAAAACACCTACAGGCTTGATTAGGGGGCCAGGGACACTGGGGAAGGGAAGAGTGACTCTGGCTTACTCAGTGTAGGTGGCAATTTCACTTAAAATAGAGCAATAATAAACCTGTTTTTATTTATTTTTTTTATAGATAAGCACTATATTTCAGGTGGTAAAGGTGAGCCATTTAAGAGCTTTTTAAAAAAGGAAACATGTGACTAAAACGCCTTAAGATCCTAAATTGTTCACAGAATTTATGGAGAGATGAATGCATTTGCCAGGATAGACTGTGAACGGCGAAATGGCTGGAAATCAACTCCACGGGTACCCACCTGCCTGGGGTAGGGCTGTGCGTTTCCCCAGCAACTGGGATAACATCATAACCACTTACGGGGCCTCTGAGTGGCAGCCTCCTGGGCTGCTTCAGGTCCTAGGGACGCTATCAGCGGTTGCCAGGGCAACAACAAAACCTTGACCTTCTGGGACCTGCCAGGCGAGGAGTGGAGAAATACAGCTTTTGAGTCCTTGGAGGTCTGTTTTTGAAGAAAGGGATGTAATTATGTATCTAGCTGCCACTTATTAAATCAACATAAACATATAAATAAATACATAGTGTGTAAATGGTACATATATGTTTGCCAGTGGTCTCTCTCTTTTGGTAGGGAGAGCATGTTTCTGTATTTGCAAGTGGTAAATGTGTTGGTTTCCTCTGTGAAATTTACTAGCTGACAGGTGGTAGTGGTGGGATAGGTCCTCCAGGACTCCCAGCCTCACCAGCTCCTCCAGTCTCATTCCCTCCTTGACCCAGAACCTGGAGAGTGGATTAAAGTCATGACAGAGCAATTATTCTTATATTGGGTTGTTGGAAAAGTCATGACGTATTTTGTCTATGTTTTTCACAGGTCTTTTATTTATATAAAGAACAAAGATCAATCAAGGATATATTGCCCGTTTTGTTCGATAACCTTTTGCCATCTTTCAGTGAGCTTCATAATTCCTCTTTCATAGAAGGACCTGTCTTTGTGAAAAACTGAACAAGGTGCTGATTTACAGCCTCATCTGAACTGAACGTTATACCACGCAAGGAGTTTTGAAGAGAGCGAGACAAGTGGGAGTCTGATGGTGCAAAGTCAGGCGAGTATGGTGGGTGTGGCAACACATCCCATCCAAGCTCCAGTAATTTTTGACGGGTGATCAAACTTGTGTATGGTCTCGCATTGTCGCGATGGAACACAACTCCTTTACAATAACAAGCTCTGGACATTTCTGGATTATGAATTCATTCAAACTGTCCAATTGCTGACAGTACACATTTGAATTGATTGTTTGGTTCCTTAGTAGGAGCTCGAAAAACAGGACACCTTTAAAATCCCACCACACTGAGAGCATAACCTTCCTGTGATGAATGTCTGCTTTTGATGTTGCTTGAGGCGAATCATCACATCGGGACCAAGACTGTTTGTGCACCACATTGTTGTAAACAATTCACTTCTCATCACCAGTTATCATTCGCTTCAAAAAAGGATCATTTTCCTCATGTTTAATGAGCATATCGCAGATGTTTATATGCGCCGTCAAATGAACTTCTTTGAGTTCATGTGGAACCCAAATATCGAGCTTGCTTACATATCCCAGCTTCTTCAGGTGGTCGTGAACGCTTGAATGATGGATGTTCAATGTTTCTGCAATCTCTCGTGTCATGTAACATGGGTTTGACTTGATCAATGCCTTTATTTTGTTGTCATCAACCTCGGTGGGCCTCCCTGACTGAGGAGCATCGTTGAGATCAAAATCACCAGCACGGACTTTCGTGAACCATCGTTGGCACTGACGTTCTTGTAGAGCATTGTCACCATAAACTTTATGCAACTTTTCACAAGCTTGATGCATGTTCTTCCCTTTATGGAAGTAAAACAATAAAATATGGCCAAAATGCAGTTTGGTCTTCCATCTTCAACTTGTAAAATCTCCAAAACTCAACCAAATCGCTCAGTTGTTTTTTTTTTTTAGAATGAAGCTAGAACTGTCAGCTATTAAACGACATAGCAAATAACATAGATGCAAATGACTGTACCACTTCCAAAAATGAACTAGTGCCATCTGTCACAGACATGCGTCATGACTTTTCTGACAACCCAATACATTTTAGATGTTCCCGAGCATCTGAGAGCTGAGGTTCCTGAGAGCTGAGAGCTGAGGTTCCCGAGCAGTGAGGGGATTTGCCCAAAGTCACGCAGATTTGGGGAAAAAGAAGTGGGGTTGTGCTTCTCTCGTGTGTGTCTTATTTTACCTTAATCTACCTGTACTGGCTCCCTTGCCCTTCTGAGGTTTATACATATCTTGGAATTCTTTCATTTCTCCCTCCTGCCAAGTAGTTCCTCGACTTGTAAGGCACCATCATTTCTGAAGTTTTGCTACCCAGTTTTGACCAAATCATCATTGTCTTCTATCTTACGTGTTTGGGAAGGAAAGATGGAAGGCGTCTGACTTAGGATGACCCAGTTGCCCCTCCTCTGGAGCTGAAGGGGGTAGATTTTTCACTCTTCAAAGTGCACAGAGCCCCTTTGGCATGTTGATTATTTTGAACTGAAGGCACTTGAGAAACAGCAGATGCAGGAACGGCTCTGTGATCTCCCCCTTTGTCCCTAAAGGCAAGTCACAAAATGTCCCATGAAAAAGGAGACCTCCTTGTACCAGGAAGAGACCACTCTGATCAGTGGAAATTGGGCCTCAATACAGAAGTGTATGTGGACAAGCAGCCTACTAAAATAACCCTTATCTTCCATTACTATGCCCCATCTATTTCCTAGTCACTGTCTCACAATTTCCGGCCCCTAGTCCAAGCCCTTTTGTCTTATCGCAGCCCCACAATTTATTATTGTTTGTTTTAAAAGTGCTGGGGCCTACTGGCGTCTTTGCGTCTCCATCTTTCTCACGAAGGCTTTCATGCATGTGAGAATATTAAATCCAACCTCTGTGCTGTTCTCCTGTTAGCCTGCCTTGTGTGACTTTAATTCTTGGGCCCAGTCACAGAACCCAAAAGGGTGGAAGGAAGTTTTTCCTCCCATCCGCCATCATCGACATGTCCCCAGCCTGCTTCAGGAGGAGGTCTGTGCGACCTCTGGTGTCCTGCCTATTGGAGACCACTGGGGGTGACCCAGTCATGGAAACCCAGTCAGTGTGACGCAGAGAAGTCAGCTGGTTGATTAATATGCTAAAGGAATGTTTTCGGCCTTATAAGCCTCCATTTTAGCCAGGCACAGCCAGCCTCCCTTTGTTCTGGAGCTGTATTTTTTTTTTAACCTATCTGTAAATCTATGAATATATTCAACAAAATGTTTGCACTTTTATTTATCCCCGTATGCTTTCCCCTTCTGAGTATAGAGTATTTGGTTGGTGCTCAATTACTATTTCTCATTCATTCAGGGTATTTTTATGATTGCAGTAATGCCCTAAATAATGTGTTGTGAGGAGAAAAGGATTCTGAAAGGCTCACCCTTCTGAAAACATGAATATCGGTCTGACTTATATGTAGGAGCTGCATCTCAGTGCTGGGGCCGCAGGCTCTGCGACTGCCTGGGAGAGGGGAGTACGGCGGTCCAGTGTTCTGGATGCAAATGACGCGGCCCCCCCGGCGGGTGTGTCATGGGGAGGAGCGCAGCTTTCCTGGGCACGAAGACGGGAAAACCCGTGCTTCCAGCGTCCAGGTCCTTGATGAAAGGCCCCTTCATGATTCCATGAAAAAGAGTCGGTCCTTTTTCTTTCTTTCTGGTCGTTGCATTTTTGGCCACAGTGGCCTGCTATCTCCCGGCATTCCACAGGTGGGGATACTGGGTTCCATGGAGGATTTGATGCAGCGCCCAACTTGTGGCTCCTCCTTTGTGGGGCCAAATGCCCTTTGCCTGGTAACCAGCACGTTTTCTGAATGGATGTGGCCTGCCTGCCACCTGCTGTGTGTTTATTCACCTTCTGAGCGCCCTCCCTTCCAAGGTGAAGAGCAGAGCTCTTCAGCAGAGATTTGAAATGGGTTCTTCACAGAACTGTGCTTGTTACTTACTGAGGTAGAGACTATTAAAATGCAAAGAACTTGAAAAAAAAAGAAAAAGAACTGGTTACTTTGGATCCCTGATGATCGTCCTTGAATCCATGTGGTTCCCTTCGATTGCTGAGTGGAACTTAGAGTTCTGGGTTTCACATTCAGCTTGTAGCTACTTTTCTGGCCCTTAGAATCTCTTCAGAGCTACTGTGCGGCTTTCTAAGATGAATTCAAGAACGCCTGTTGATGAAAATCCAAATTTGCAATACAAATCAGTTAGTGGATCAGTGTTCCAGCCATAGAGGAATTCACAGCATGGCTCTTTAAATAATATGATGCTTCCCAGCGGGTTTGAGATGGAATTTGATTTTCCCCATTGTATAGGTGAAGAAACGGAGATTAGAACTGTCTCCCAAACATAGAAAATGGACCACACAGCCTTTTAGGAATGCATGTGTTATGTAAAGGACAATGTGCTTGGGTCGCAGTGATGTCAGTGACACCAGCTCTCAGTGGGAAAAGCATCATACGGTTTGAGATTGAGGTTTGAAATCCTCGAGTTCCCCAGAGTTATTGCAGCTCCACTCATAGACCTTTCACTTATAACTGAAGACTTTGAGTCCAGTTTCTCCATGCGCCACCTATCTAAGAAAAGCCAAACTGGCACCTTCTGGAAAAACCTCAGCATTCATCCACAGGCAGATACCCAGCCACGCCGGTAGAATTAAGAAAGTACATGAATAACAACACTTTATACGCAGGTGGTTGCTTCCTTGCCAACGTAACCTGCCAAAAATTCTTGTCACTGCCCAGAGCGGCCTTGTTTGTGACACGAATCCATTCTCCTGGCCGCGGCGAGTTGGCCTAGGGGTGGATCCCACTCCACATCAAGCCAATTATTTCATCCCTCTATCAAATTTGAATTAAGTGGCATAGACGGCAAGTCAGCCCAGTGGTTGTGGGCACTGGGAAAAGAAAGTCAGGGCAGCTTGGGTTGGGTAATTGTTTACAGTGATATGACTAGTGATGGGGACGTAGAGGCAACTGATGGCAGAGATGCTCAGACAGAAGCAGCATCTACGCATGTGGCTTAGAGGTTTCCTGCTTGAAAATTCTTAGTATTGTGAGATCCTGGCTCTCCTCCGTCTCTGTCTTTCTCATATACATTGCTTCACGCTGAAGGTACCTTTTCACTGGAGCTCTTTCTACATAAGTTTGTCCTCCCTTGCAACTCAAGGAGCTCCCAGCATCCTATGAGCTTTGTTCTTTTAGAAATAGCCTGTGTTGGGGCAGTTTGGTTTCATTATTGAGATATTCTGAATGTGGTGAACAAATTAAGAAATCACCCCATCAGAGATTTTCAGCTGGGTCTTTGTGGGCCCTGGAGATGCGTCCATTGGAGGAGGCCCTCAAACCATCGCTTGGGGCTACCTGTCCCTTCCTACATCGTCTGTGTGTGTCTGGAGCTTACGTGCTCCCAGGCCCATTGCGCTCTGATATCCTTGTATACTATTTCCTTCACGCCCTCCATTGGCCTAGATGTGAAAGGAGACTTTACGCTTTGCGAAGGCGATTCACTCACACTAACTCACTGTAGAGTGAATTTACTCAAGAACTGGGGGTGGGGGTGGGGGTTGCTCACCCTGCATAGCCAAACATAAGCAAACCCAGAACGCCAGCCCTTTCCAAACATCCGCTCGGACCTCACTGTTCTCCAGCTCCCTTCACAGCCGCTCGTCACCACAGTTCTATTTTTACAGGTATTTTTCACATACCACCTTCCCTTTTATCTCCTCGTCTCCTCCCTCTCTCCCTCCTTCCCTCCCTCTTACCCACCCTCTCTTTTCTCACCTGCCCTTCAGGTCCCCCAAAGAAACACAGAAATCCTTCCTCATTTTCAGTCCTCGTCTCCGACAACTTGGCAACAACCAAGGCTTAGGCGCTGGGGACCACACCTTCTCACCAAGGACTTCATGGGTATTTTCTCCATGCCAGCGTCCCCTGTAAATGGAATTCTCGTGTCAGCTGCTGAAATAGCAGAGGTGCCAATAGCTGTGGTCACTCGGCGTCGGTTCTCGGGTCCGGCAGTTCACGTTGTTCAGATTGGATGCCGTGAATGCTTTCCCACCAGCCTGTCAAGGTGCCCAAGTCGCAGCAGTGCCTCAGGGGCCCGGTCCAGGAAGGAGTCCAGTGGCCAAGCAGGGAGGACCGTGGTCCCTCCAGGTCCACCTCATCCAGAGCCGCGCAGCAAGGATTCACGTCACACAGTTGAGTTCTGTGGAAGAATATTTTTTAAGAGAAAGGCCGCACTGCCCGAAATAGCTTATAGCCTCCGGAAGTAAGAAACGACAAGCTTTCGTGTGACAAGCTTTAATGTGCTGTGGCCGGACCGGGATGCTCTGGGCTCAGGGACTGCAGTGAGGAGGTTAGTGTAGGAACCCAGCACAATGCGGAGAGTCTGCACCGAGAAGGTGGCGGTCAGGACAGAGAGCAGTTTCTAAGCAAATCGGGGTTGGGAGCTAGCGCAGAGGAAGGCGTCCTGTCTACACATTTCTAACCCAGTGACTAGGTGGACGCAGGTACCATTACCGAGTGGAGGGAGCCACACAGGAGAACCTGATGTGGGAGGGTAGGTGCCGGGTCAGACATAAACGTGCCGTCATGTGGCTGCAGCCTGGATTTGACACTTAGGATGTTGTTGATGAGATCTCGGAGGGCGATGGCTGCAGAAATCAGATGAGCAAAGGGGTGACAAGACGATGACAAAAAGAGAAAGGGAAGAAGAAGGGAGCATGCTAAGCATGGAGGTTTTGAGAGCGGTGTAGTCAGGGGGGGAGGGAGTAACGGGGAAAGAGAGATGAGTCAAAGAAGGAGGGGACCTGTGCGATGGTCAGGGGGTTTAAAGGAAGGTAGGACGAGTGGGGTAATGGACGTCAGGGGAGGAGGTCACCACAGACAGGAGGACATCCTTCTGAGGTCAAGATAAAGACAAATAGGGAGGGTGTGTGGAATTTTTAGTGTTCTTTTTTAATTAAGAAAAGCTCTCTCCATCGATTCATTTATGGAAGTCTATGACAGGCCTGAGGTCCACGCCACAGTGGTGCGAAAGGAGAAACTGAGGGAGGTAATTCAGTACCCATCACTGCACTGCAGGTGGGTGCTTCGGAGTGCATGGGTACACTTCATCCAAACAGAGGAGGCAGTCTCCGTGGCATAAGCCTGGTGACTGAAGCGAGCGGAGTGGCTGTCAGACAGCTTAGCACATGGCAGACCTCGTGGCGGAAATAAGCGAATTGGCTGAAAAAAGTCAGCTCTTTGAACTCATTCGGATAGACTCAGGGACGGTACCTCGGTCAGAACAGATGAGGAAAAATAAAGTCTGCATCTCTGCATCTACACAGAAGCAGCCAGCTGAAAAGTTAAAATTAAAATGAAATGTTAAAAAAAAACACCTGTGTGATAAAACACACAGTTCTGTGCAAGCCTCTTACTTGTTTGTCGCTGAGTGAAAAGAGGCAGCCAGTCATTTAAGTGCTGTGTAGATGTGGTCCAAATTAAATATATAATATACAAGGTCAGCGTGTCTTTGCTACCCACAGTCTAGAAAATAGATTTCACTCAGAAATGGTTATTCTCTTTCTTGCGGGAGAGAGCTTGGGGAGGCAGGTTGGGGTCGGGGTGGGAGGGGGAGTTTACCGGATGGAGGAGGGTGCTGTGACGGTGTACTCATAATGGAGGCTTAGTTGATGGGTGACATAGCACACTCGAGAGTTTAGTTCAGGCAGCAATCAGGTGACTAATGGGGATTCGGTTATGACTTCATAACCCACACAGCCAGGCATCCGCCCTCGGCTTGCTAACCGGCAGACATTAGCAGGCGTTTTCGCTTGATAATCTTTCATAACCAGAACCGACCACTTTATTAAAACAGCTAAGCGAGCAGCAGTAAGAGCCCTAAGTGTTTAAAGAATATAAATAGTATGATTTGAAAGAACCCAACACTTAGGTGTAATTGCATTTTTTTTGGACGTTTGCATTATTTTTATAAATACATACCTGGAGTTATCGAGTGCATAGTGTAACCGTGCCTTCGTGGGGAATACTGGTTAGGGAGGCTGCTCTGTGGACACGGCACCTACCAGTACCTTTTGGTCGTAGCCCGGTGCCCCTTAATGTGGGTGACAGACCCCCGTGCTTCACCCAGCCTTGTAACCAGTGGCTCTTAGACCAGCATCTTCTAATTAACTCTTGAGCATAACAGTTCCTGTCCCCTTAGGAAAAGTCTGATGGTTCTGGGGCCCGGGCAGAGCTGTAAGAACTGGGTTTAAACGTGCTTAATTGATCAGTGGCAGGTAGCTTTAGTGATCAGACATCTGGAGAGTAGCCTGAAATCAGCCAGTCGGCAGCAGCCTCACTCTGTCTTTCTGAAAGTCAGCCACTCAGAGCCACTGTCAGTTGAGGAACCAAGTTCCCCCTGCCGAGGGTCAGCCAGCCCCCAAATGCTGCTGCTGCTTCTGAAAGACGTCCAGCCCCGGAACGTACTCCAGGAGTGTTAGGGAAAGCTCCGACTCCCCTAAATCCTGCACAAACTCAGCTGTTTGCTTTGCTCCCTCTATTAGTCCGCTCGGGCTGCTATAATAAAATACTGTAGATTGACTGGCTTATAAACAACAGAAATATACTTTTCACAGTTCTAGAGGCCGGAAGTCCCAGATCAGGGAGCCAGCATGGTCATGTGACTGCCCCCTTCCGGGTCCCACACTTCTTGTGCCCTCAAATGTCAGAAGGGCAAGGGATCTAATTGGAGCTAATAGTATATCATAATACTTATATATTATTGAGGCAAACCGAGAACCTCAGTAAAGGTGGTTATATATTTATTACATAATTTACTGATCTTTTGCCCAAATCCACTGTCCTGTTACTCCTACCTAGTGAAGGATGCACCAGTCCTGGTGGCATGAGTGGAACACCGGGCAGTCGTGTTTGATGTCCCCTACCAGCCTCCTCCTCCACGTCCAGTGTCCCTTCTAGCACTTGTAGAAGTGACCATGTTTCCCTTGCCGTCATCTGGCTTAGGCCACGGGTGACTTTTCCCTGGACTTCTGCATGGGGTCTTGTTAAGTCTTTGAGCCCCGGTCTTAAGCTCATCCAGCGTGAAGCTCGCCCCCACACCCACCTTTCCAAACAGAAGACAGGGTCATCTCACTGCCCTGCTTAAAACCCCTCTGCGACGTCCATTTGTTCTTACGTATTGAATCGAACCTTGTTCCCTTGGCCTCGTGTTTGCCTCCACAAGTCTCAGCCCATTGACACCCTCCTTGCACAGTGAGTTCTGTCGGTTTGAACCTTCCGATCTCCCGTTGGGCCTCGCTTCTCAGAGCGTTGTCCAGTGCTGTGTCCTCCATCCGTGACACTCACTGTGAGTGCAGAATGGAAGTGCGTGAGATGCAGGAGGCGCGGAACCCAAAGGACATGTTGGTTATCTTAAGACCCGCCTCTTGTTCTAAATGCTCACACTCTGTGATAAAAGTACTTACCTCCCGGGTTGGTGAAGATGATGTTAGTGACCGAGGGTCTTTATCCACCCTTTCACTTGACCAGCAAGCTGTAGCTGCTGCTAAGATAGCGACTCTCCAGCCCCTTCAGTGTTTTGCTCTGGGCTCATGGCAGTCATTCCCAAACCCCCACTTGGTACCTTCCTGGCCCCTTAGGTGGGTCCCGTTTGCACTCACCATTTTGCCTGTGTGAAGCCATCTTTGATTCTTGCCTTTGGTTCCTGGATTTGACACTTAGATTTTTTTGTTACCACTTTATTTAAACCTTGACTTTTCACAGTGGACTTTGGCTGCGTTGTTGTTATGTTCAGTAGGAACGTTTTATTCCTACTCCAGCCCCGTGAAACCCAGCCCAGAGCCAAACCCTGGCAAAGAGTCCTGGGCCCACTTAGACTCCTCTTGAAGTTAGAAGAATAAGACATTAGGCATTGTATTCGCAGATAATTCTTCCAGAATATAATCGGTAATCAGCACCCTCAATGTTGGACTTAGTTTTCTTAACAGCAAATTAAAAAAAAATACCAAGTCATAAGGGTGTGTGTGTGTGTGTGCGCGCGCGCGCGTGCGCGTGCACGTGCGTGTGTGTGTGTGTGTAAACATGTAAATGACAAGAACAAGAAATACAAACCTAATTGTAGCACTAATCATGAAAGAAATCTTGCCAGACAAATTTCCACTTCATTATTGGCTTTAATTAGTGAATGAGAGGACGGATACAATACAGTGACTGTCCCTGCTCTTCACTTGATTAATACATTGCACAGAGCACTTCACGGAAGCGATAGCACATCAGGGCATTTAAATCAGCCTGGAGGTGAGTGGCTACAGCCCAGAGCGGCTGGTTACTTGAAAACGGAAGGCAGTAGAAGTGACAGCCTTTTGGAAAGACGGCGACATGGACCCTGTCTTATTCAGCATCTTTGCTAATGATGTGGCACGAGAGGCATACGGTGTATTAATTAAATTTGACAGGGCTGCTGATTTAGTTAGCAGAGTTGAACCTGGGCTTAGAGACTGGCAAGGAAATCGGAATTAAAAAAAATACAGTTTGGAAAAATGCAAATAGTGCATTCTAGGAGAAATAAGCCGTTAGGAACTATTCGGGGATCCCCAAAGAAGCAGTAGGGCACATTTAGGAAATTAGCGATGGGAAGACCACACTTCATTTTTTTCTCCAAGGAGGGCATGGAGCAAACACTGGACCACTCGATAAGGCTTCAGCCAAAGAATTTTATTACTGAGATTAAGACGCCGTGGAGTTAGTGGTTTCTGTGTCTTTGACTTAAATGGTTCTTTGTCTTAACTATATCTCACTCTCATTGTAGTTCTTAATAAATCATTTGTCAGCCTCCTGTATCATTGCTCCCTCTTATCTTAAGGACAAAAGACATGTCTGTAGGGTCAAAACCTTCCTTCATCTCTGTTCAGCTGGGGGGTTTTCTCTCAGGTTTGCAGCTGCCTGTGGATGGGGATTCATTTCTGCCTTATCAAGTACATTATAATAAGTTTCTAAAATAATCAGAACCATGCTTTCATATTACCTCATGGTCTTTAGTTTCCTGGCTTTTCATGATGACCCTTCACAGACTGTCCATCCTTGGAATGTCATAATGAACTTCAATTTGCTCCTCCTGTCTTTTGCATACCCTTTTGCAAACATTGAAATGGTTTTCTTTTTTCTTTTTCTTCTTTAAATTTTATTATTTATTATTTTTTTAACTAAATTTATTGGGGTGAAAATTGTTAGTAAAGTTACATAGATTTGAGGCATACAATTCTGTAATACAGCATCTGTATATCACATTGTGTGTTCATCACCCAGAGTTAGTTCTCCTTCCATCACCATATGTTTGACCCCATTTACCCTTTCCTACCATTCCTCTCCCCCGCTTATCCTCTGGTAACCACTAAACTATTGTCTGTGTCTGTGAGATTTTGTTTCTTCATTTGGTTGTCTTGTTCCTTTGTTGCTTTTAGTTTTATATCCCACATATGAGTGAGGTCATATGGTTCTCGACTTTTTCTGTCTGACTTATTTCACTTAGCATAATAATCTCAAGATCCATCCATGTTGTTGCAAGCGGCACTATTTCATCTTTTTTTATAGCAGAATAGTGTTCCATTGTGTATATATACACCACATCTTCTTTATCCAATCATATATCGAAGGACACTTTGGTTGTTTCCATGTCTTGGCCACTGTAAACAAAGCTGCAATCAACATCGGAGCATATATATATTTACGGATAAATGTTTTCAGATTTTTGGGGGTAAATACCCAGGAGAGGGATTGCTGGGTCATATGGTAATTCTATTCTTAATTTTCTGAGGAACTTCCACACTGCCGTCCATAGCAGCTGTACCAAACTGCATTCCCACCAGCAGTGTATGAGGGTTCCTTTTTCTCCACAGCCTCTCCAACACTTGTTATTATTTGTCTTGTTGAGGATAACTATTCTAACAGGTATGAAGGTTTGTGGTTTTGATTTGTATTTCCCTAATAGCTAGTGAATTTGAGCATCTTTTCATTTATCTGTTGGTCATTTGTATGTCTTCTTGGGAGAAGTTTCTGTTCATGTCCTCTGCCCTTTTTTTAATTGGATTGTTTGTCTTTTTTGTTGTTGAATTGTATGAGTTCCAACATATTTTGGATATTAGCCCCTTATCGGAGATGTTGTTTGCAAATATCTTCTCCCATTCTGTTGGTTGCCTCTTTGTTTTGTTGATGGTTTCTTTTGCTGTGCAGAAGCTTTTCAGCTAGATATAGTCCCATTTGTTTATTTTAGCTTTTACTTCCCTTGCCTTTGAGGTCAAATTCATAAAATCCTCTTTGAACTCAAGGTCCATAAGTTTAGTACCTATGTTTTCTTCTATGCAGTTTATTATTTCACGTCTTATGTTTAGGTCTTTGATACATTTTGAGTTAATTTTGGTACATGGTGATAGAAGGCAGTCTAGTTTCATTCTTTTGCATATGGCTTTCCAATTTTCCCAGCACCATGAAATGATTTCCTTAGTCCGTTCTCTTCTGCAACCCTATGAACCCATTTTTGTCTCAGGCTTCATATACCCTTGCTTAGCCTGTTGGCTCTCTCACATGTGTAACCATGTTAAACATGGTTTAGTTGTAATATTAGTTCTGTGCTCATGACCATGACCTTAAGGAAGGAAGGATTCTCCAACCAGCTGACCAGTTTCTCCTCAGCGTGAGTGTGAGAGTCGGGCCCGCAGGCTGGAGTGGCCTCTCCTGGGACGTCACCGTGGCCTCGTCGTCGCGCCTCCTGTGAGGGAAGGCGCTGCCTACAGTAAATAGCTCAGTGTCCTGAGGTCACCTCCGTAAGGGCCTGTAGGTCATTGTCAGTTGGCTCCTGTTCTTCTCTCCCTATAACTCTCCTTGTACCTTCCTCTCCCTCTGCCCCACAGAGGACCATTGGGAGCAGGTCGGGGGACCTCAAGCCCCGAAGTGTGCCTCTGGCAGCACCACATGCGTTTCTCTTCTTGTGATTTCAGCCCGGCACCGAGTGTCAGCCCTCCAGATGGGGCGCCTCAGAGGTATTCAGCGGTGTGCCAGATAGGGTCCCCAGTGCATTTGCATTCTTAGCCTCCTTAAGTTCTGCATGTGTAGGGGGCAAAAATAAATGCCCCACCTGCCCTGATTTAAATATAAAACCCAAAGACCCAGTGCTTGGCTTTTTGACTTAGCCTGAATGTGTTCGTTTTATGGGTTTGGCTTTCGGTAACTCTCTTAATTTATTTAACTTCTCAATTCTTCATCTGCCTAATGGGCACAATCACTCCTGCCATCAAGTTGTTACGAGGATTGAATGAAACCATTACTTAGAACCCCTTAGTGCAAAGGGGCCCCCACGAAATGCCATCAGAATGCCATCAGCTGTCATTTACCTTCTCTGAGCGTCATTGAGATCATTTTCAAAAGGCGAATAAAATAAATACTGTCTTCTTGTCTATTTGATATCGATTTGATGGCGTTTCAGTGGGAATTTAATGATCATAGAGGCAAATGCGCTCGGCAAACAGTCATATGGCAGAAATCTCAGGTGATTGGTTGTTCTTTGCTGGATCAGGGTGACTTGCTTACACACGTGGAGTTCACGCTGTCAGTTCGAGTTAAAAGAAAGATGTGGATTAAGTAAGGAAATAAGAATAAGCCTAGCTGTATTCTGCCAAGCCTGTATGTACACCTTCTGTGTTTCCATTACCGTGACCCCCAGACTGAGTCCTCTCTCCTCTAGGATTGCAGCGGGCCGGTTAGAATGTGGTACAGGCTTCGCAAGCCCTGAGGCCTGTGTTGCAGCCCCAACCCTGCCGTCCTAGTGCAAAGCTGCCGTACACAGTGTACAGACAAATGCGTGTGTCAGCCCTTCCTTACACAGCCAGACGTGGGCTCAACTGGTCTTGCAGGCTGCAGCCTGAGGACACTGGTTCTAGGATAATACTGACATGACGGCATCCTACAAGCATTAAATGCTTTTGAGTCAACCCAGGAAGCAATGGATTCCACCCCCTAGCCACACCCCTGACCCAGGAATGAAGAACTCTGAAAAGGGAACTGTGGTCGACAGACCATTTAAATGATTTCAGTCATGCAGGTAAATGGGCAGAAAGTCCAGTTTAAATGTTTGGTTTTTCTGTTTATAATAATCGTATGAACTAGATTGACACCTCAGCCCACCTTCCCAGACTAGTGCAGACAAAGCCCTGGGTCCCCGTTGGGATGGGCAAGTCACCCTCACCAGCTTGTTCTCCACGATAGCTTGCTCCCCCATTCCAGAAAGAGCACACTTCCTGAAGTTTGGGACTGCCTAGAACAAAGCAAAGGAAATGATTCAATCTCTGGAAAATAAGACTTGTGGACTATGTTCACAGTAATTGAGATTATTAGCATGAAAAGGAGAAAATGAAGTCTTAAAACTGGATGGCTATTACATAGGCCTCGTGTCTCCGGAGATCCTTTTTTAAGTCCCCACCCCCGTTAATTTTCTTTTTTCTTTACAGCCCCACTTCTAGAAAGAAATCTACTGAACTTAATGGGACGAGGGCAGCTCAAGTGCCCTAAGAAAATATTGGGTTGTCGGAAAAGTCATGATGCATTTTTTGCAACGAAAAACAGAGAAAAAAATACGTCGTGACTTTGCCAACAACCCAATAGTTTGATACTTTAGAAAAATCAGGACTCGGGAAAAAAAATTATTCTGCAGATAAGAAAACTGAGTCCCATAGAAGTTAAATAACTTGTTCAAGACACACAGCTAAGTTTGATGACAGCTGGAGTCAGATGTTGAGAAGTCTGATGTCAGAGCCAGGGGATATCTGCCGTGTCTGACTCCCCACATCTTACTGTTAAACAGCGATTTGCAGCTTATGGCGTTCTCTCTGTATTCAGTAGCTTTCTTGATTCTCACGTCAGTTCTGTAAAGCAGCTGGCCTCGTGTGCAGGGTTTTCATTGGTGTTTCACCACTAACTAGCTTTAAACGGCATTATTTAACCTCTCCGAGCTTCCACAATACTTCCCTTGTTATAAGAAATAAGCGATGAGGCATCTGCACGAACTTATGACGCTGGAAAGCGCCTTCCGAAGCAGGGCTATGATTACTGTTGTACAGAGAATTCGGAGACTCCGAGAAATGCCGTGACTTGTCCAGGGTCAGGAGGGGAGTAAATGGCAGGTTACGAACCTACCTCCAGCTCCCCTGCCTCTTTGTCCAGCGCCATTTCCACGCTCACCATCACGTTGCCTTTGTCCTGCAAGCAGGTCCAGGATAGACGTGGAGGATAAAACTGAGGTCATGAAATCTGTTTACGTGAAATATCCCTAATCTGGTCTCCATGTTCCCTATTTCTTACAGATCTTTGCCTCACTAATTCTATCCAGCTAAGAGTTTATTTAAATAATCAAACAAAAGAAAGAGAAGGCACATAAAAGAGAGAAAGAAAGGAAGAAAGAAAAAAAAAAAAACGATTTTGGAACACATGAAAATCTTACCCGTGGTACCCAGTTACAATGGGCAACCCACCAAAGAACCTTCAAAGAGCTTGGTTGGAAGTCCCCAGCACCCAAAGCCAGGAAGCCTTTAGGGCTTCGGACTCTGAAGCCCACAGGGTGGGGGACACCAGGTGAGCAGAGCCCTCGGCAGCTCACTGTGTTTCCCCATTTTCCTAAGGATATGTCTGAGATGCAGACAGTGCACGCAAAGGATTGTTCCGGGCCTCAGGCTGGCTTACTGGAGAGACAGCATGAGGGACCTGGAGTGACACAGCCAGTTTGTAATTACGGCTTTTCGTCGGGTCCGTGTCATGGGACATCAGTCTCTGGCCCTGTGCTGAGCTTGAGCACTCCGCCAGTCAGTTTGTTGGGAGGCTCCAGTGAGATGATGTCTGTAAATTGCCACACACTGTGCAAGACACTTAATGAGCCTAACGGTTACCATTCTCGAGCACTAACTCTGCGCTAGACGTCATTTCAAGTGCTTTCCGTGAGCCGTGAATTTAATACTCACAGCAACCCTGTGAGACAGGTTAATCTTTCCCCCGTCTCGCAATGGAGGAGACAGAAATAAAGAAGATGAGTAAACCGCCAGCGTCAGCACCACTCAGATCTGAACCCAGGGAGGCTGACTTTGGATCCCCGTTTCTTTTGTTTTAACTGAGACCTAGTTGATATTCACTAAACAGTTTCTTTAAGCGTACAGTTTGCTCAGTTTTGACATAAGTACATCCCTGTGAAAACATCCCCACAGGTAAGGAAGTGAACGTATATTCATCAGCCCCCAGAGTTCCCAGCTGCCCCCCTCCATCTGTACCCGGTCCCCCAGTTCCAGCCTCAGACAGCTTGCCAGTCTGCTTTCCGAGTCTAGAGATTTGTTTGCATTCTCTAGAATTTTGTAGAAATGAAATCACAGAGTGTACTCTGGTTTTGGTCTGGTTTCTCTCGCTTCGCATAGTTATGTGGAATTTCCCCGTGGTGTTGTGTATGTCAGTGGTTCATGCTTTTTTCTCCCTGGGCGATATCTCATTATATGGCTGTAGCCACAGTGTCTTTATGCACTCAGCTGTTAATGGACATGTAGGTGTTCCCGATTTTTGGCTAGTATACATGAAGCCACTATGAGTATTATTAGTATACAGATATTTGTATGGACATTTGTTTTCCCTGCTTTTAATCACAAAACCCCCGTAATGCCTCCCTCTGTTATTGAAATAAGCTAAGTAAACCTTAAAAGAATTAAAAAATGGTGGCCTAGCCTGAAATTCCTGTCTTAAAAGCGCGTATTGATCAGGGAAGAACTCTGTGGCCACGTGCTCTTGTGTCTTTCCCCAAGTAAGGGCGGAAGAAAAAGAACCCCTTTTCCGCCCCATTCCCCATATGGAGACCTTTGTGGGGTAGAGGAAACAGGCAAGAGGCCAAAGATACTGAGTTACTGAAATTTGCTTTACTGGAGAGCATAACCCAATCTGCCTGTCACAGTTTTCACCCTGATGTGTTTTCAGTGCAGTTTATTGGTGATGAATGACTGGGCCCAGCCACGTCACCTGCCAAAAGGTAATGTGAAAGCTCCAGTGACTGAGGCACGAAATGAGGTGCTGCGATGTTCTCAGAGTCAGCGAGACAATCAATCAGATTTACATCCATGGCATCTCAGAGAACTAAAATTTCATCTGCTGCTTCTAAGCATGCATCCGGGCTGAGACCACATTAGTTTAAGTGAAAGCCACCAGCCAAGCTGTTTATAAAACGCACAGTGGCTAACAAGGACGGGAAGCCAGTGGGAGAAGGCGGAGGTCATAGCGAGGGCCATGGCAGCAGGACGCGTGACAACTGCCGGCACGTGGAATAAATAAAAAAGAAAAAGAAAAAAACGGACCGCTTGGGTTCAAACTCTGCCGCACAGAGGACACAAGAGACTTGATAAGTTTCGAAGACCAGAGTGATAAACTAAGAAGTCCAGATGGCAGGAAGAGACAAGAGGTTGCTTTTCGAAGCCGGAAATGAAATATTCTTGGAGATTGAAAGGCAAAAAGCAGGGTGGTCTTACGGCAGTTTTTTTTTTGGTTTTAGTTGTCCTCTCCTGTCCTGTAGGATTTGTAATATGACACAGATAAGATGGAAGTGATGTCTAGACGGCAGGACAGAAAAGTAACTGGGGCTACAAACCCCGCATCTCACAGAAGGGGTAGAAGAACAGCCTGCAGAGAGCTTGCCTGTGCACAGCCTGCCGTGGGTTCTGGGACGCCGCTCGGTCGTATGGCAGCAATTCTCATTGCTTAGGGGGCCCGTAGTGAATCTTGAGACACTATTTCCAATAGTATTTCAATTCAGTTTTCAATTTCAGTTTTTCAAAATGTATGCACAATTATTTCTTACGTTGCTGTTACCTTGAAATCTGCTTCCTAAGGCACCGCTGACTGTTACCTGTGGCTGTAGCCACAGATGTCAAATCAATTTGGGGAAGGACATTCGGGTAGTTCTTAGCGGTAGATTAGCCATTCTTAAGATGCTCGATTTTTCTTAATCTGATCGCCATCTGTGACATTGAAAGGTGAAAAAGGCCAAGGTTGCAGCACTTACCTGCAGATGCTAATGGCAGGCGGGAGTCCTTCCTGGTTGCTCTGAATTATGTCCATGCTCTGGCCGGCCTCCTTCTAGGTAATTCTAAGTTACTAATTCCAAACTCCTTTCACTTGAGCCTTTCGGGAGAGCCTGTCTGTAGGCAGTACAGGCATGAACGACCCTGACACATGAGCTGTGTCTGGGAGTAGGTTCTCCGGGGGGTATTACGTAAGTTACAGACAGTCCTGGTGGGAAGCAGAATTTGGTGCAGATGAAAGCATTTTAATGAAGACATTGCTTACAGAGGGATCTTCGGGGTTAAGAGTGCAGATAGGGATGGTGAGGCAGCAGACACAGCCCAGCAGGGAGCCATCAACGCTCCTGGCTCCTGACTGAAGAGGGGAAAAGGGCAGAAACCCCATTATAGTAGCTCCAGGGGATATAGAAGGGGAGTGGCCTGGCCGAAACTGTACTCTTGGAAGGACCCTGGGATGTAGGAGGGGCAGGGCACATGGGCGGTGTCTCTCCTCCCACCCTCAGTCAGGTTCTCATGCTTCCTGTTGGCCAAACCCAACCTGAGGCCCACAGCAGGGGCTTTGCAGGAATTAGCTTTCACGGGCACAGAGAGGGGCAGAGGAGGAAGAACAGCCCTGGGGGTCTGGCAAGGAAGAATAAGTGAAGGATAACCAGCACAGTCTACCCTCTTTGCCACTCAGCTTCCATTGTTGCTTTTCGTTCAATAAAGGCACACCCATGTCCAAAACAGAAAAAAGTCCCATCAGCAACGCGTTGTCGGAGGATGATCAGTTCCGTCGCACATCTACCTGGAACTTATAATGGTGGCCACTTCTGGGATTCTTTATTTAAAGTAGGGAGAAAAGGTGAAAAAAAAAATCAAGGAACATTAAGTACGCATCATTGTTGTAGTCACCACTGCTGTAGTTGGTCGCGAGACCTAATAATTATTGCTTTCCGCTCCCTGCACCCATTCTTTCTCCCCACCCTCCTCTGTCATCAGCTCAAGGCTCTCTGCCCGGTGCACCGTAACTTCATGATTGTATCTGAGTCCTCAGTTGTTCTGTGTAGACTGAGTTTCCATAGTTTTCCACTTCTTATTGGACTTGGGAGGACCGAGAGCGCCCCGTGAGCCCCTGGCTTCCAGATCCGGTTCTCTTTGTCCCCTTGTGTAACTTGGTGTAGCTCTCAGCGCGTTTTTCTTATTGGCCTAATCCAGCTGGGAGCTACTTGAAAGCAAGCCTACTCGAGATGCGAACTGTGTCAGACCCCTGAGACCCAGAGCAAAAGGGGAATGCAAAGTGCCCACAACACATGAGCTCAGTGCTGAGATAACGTTGGTCTGGGCCACGATCCTGCCAAGAGGAGCCTAGGCTCAGACTCTGTCTGGAAATCAGGGGTTCTGTCTGGTGCGAAGGCAAGTGCCAGTCTGGGCAAGGACATGTGTTCAGGCTGCTGACCCCACCTACTCAGGAAGCATCAAGTCACCATCGTCACACAAAATGATCCATCATTAAACTCATGGCTGTATCGATCACACACCTTATTATTATAGTTCATAATGATAATGGGCGTGTATTAAGTGCTCACTGTTTGCCAATGGCTTTTACATGCACCCTGCAAATTAATATTCCAAATAAATCAATGAAGCAGGTGATCGATTGTTGACTCAGCCTTTCAGATAAGAAATTGAAACTTGGAGAAATGAAGTAACATTCCTTAAAAGAAAAAGGGAGCAAAAGGCAAAGAGAAGACTCAGATCGAGACAATCTGATAGAAAACACCTACTCCCTTAGACCCCTTCTTTATGCTGCTTTCTTTAAGCTTCACTGCCACCCTGCAAAGGAATTCTTATTTCCAGTTTATGGGCCATGAAACAGATTGCAAGAGGTCCGGTAACGTCCCTAAATCACAGCTAGTGGACAGAAGAGGCTGGGGATGGAGCCCAGACCTGCCTTCATCCAGAACCCAGGTTCTCTCTGCCCTGCAGAGCGTTAGTGTAAGCTACCGAGTATGTTAAGAGGGGCGGGGCAGAGAAGTGGGTGAACTGTTAGGAGCCAGTGGCAGACCCAGCAGTAGACATCCAGTACCCACTTCATGGCAGAGGACAGACAGGGCATGTAGGGCTGGGCTGAGTCAGGC
>NW_017731786.1:957449-958471 GCF_001890085.2 Hipposideros armiger
TCCCATCCCCCCAATTCCCCAATTAAAAAAAAAAATCTTTAAAAAAAAAAAAAGAAACTTTCCCTAAGGAGGGTGGGTGGGGATGTATCTTTAAATTAAAATGACACATTTCAAATAGATCCATCCTGATAAAATTCTAGAGCTCCAATGCTAAAGAGATATCTAACAAACTTTAGATACAGGTACAATGAAAAGAGTACCTGTATTATTAGCCAGTTTGGGCTGCCATAACAGAATATCACAGACTGGGCGGCTTAAGCAACAGCAATTTATTTTCTCACAGTTCTAGATGCTGGAAGTCCAAGATCGAAGTGCCAGCAGGGCTGGTTTCTAATGAGACCTTTTTTTCTGGCTTGCAGACAGCCACCTTCTCACCATGTCCCCATATGGCCTTTCCTCTGTGTGTGCATGGGGTGCAGGGGAGCAGAAGTGGGGAGATGTCTCTGGTTTCTCTTCCCCCTCTTAGAAGAACACCAGTGCTATCAGATTACAGCACCTCCCTTATGACCTCACAAAACCTTAGCTACCCCCTTAAGGCCCTATCTCCACATATAGTCATGCGAGTGTTAGGGCTTCAACATATGAATTTGGGGTGGTGGGGGTACAGTTCAGTCTATCACAGTACCTGTAAAGGGAAAAGAATCAGCCTGCCATTGACCTTATGACCTGCCAGGCTGGCGGCTAGATGATGGTGGAATAACCTTTGAAGACTACTGAGACTAAGGGCTGCAACCTAAGTGTCTTCTGCCTTGTCAAAGTATGCTTCCTCTCTGAGGGTGGAAAGGAATGTGGTTGCGCAGACATCAGGAGTCAAGACTCGATCACTCACTTTATCAGAGGAAAATGCTCAGAGACCAACTCCAACAGACAGACCCTATCAGAATAGAGATTCCCAAGGTAGGAGGTGTGGAGAAAGGGGAGCACGTACAGAGCCATGCACCTTGGTCCACACAGATACGTGTATCTCAATGGATAATGGATAATAAAGTAATAGAGCACTAATACGGATCATTAAAATAGAA
>NW_017731786.1:959823-964638 GCF_001890085.2 Hipposideros armiger
CCCCTTCCCCCAATTGCCCACCGCTGTTCCCATCCTCCCAATTCCCCAATAAAATCTTTAAAAAAAAAGTTATTGTTTGAAAAGACCATAAAACAACTCATAAGCCTGACAAAAGACTTAAAAGAAGAAGGTCCAGGAGGAGGAGACGAGGAAGGGAAAGAAGAAGAAATAAAACACAAGACCGAAGAAGTATTATTACAAGCATAGTGGTAAGAAAGAAACGGAAGAGAATAGATGACACACATTTGAAAATGCAGGGGAAAAAATGGATTATTTCCTAACAAAATGTAAATTACTAAAATTGATCTAAGAGTTAGTAGAAACTTCAATTGATCGTATAAAAAGAATGTAAAAACAATTACATATCTGACACTGGAAAAGGCACCAATGGATTTACAGTTTATTCTATCTAATCTTTAAGGAAAATATCCTGATATTATAAAACTATTACACGCCACCAAAAATATTAAAAATTTTACCAAAGTAGTTCAAGATTTCTTAACTTTAATCCCAAAATTCAAATATGTATGTTTTTTAAAAGGAAACAGATTTAGCAATAAAGAGAATGAGATAGTGAAACATGCCACAAAATTCATGAATTGCAAAAATATCATGTCAAGTGAAAGAAGTTAGACACAGAAACCACATAGTGTATGATTTATTTATATAAATTATTTGTAGGAAACAAGTCTGTAGACAGAGAAAAACAGTTCAGTGGTTACCTGGGACTGGGGCAGGAACCAGAATTGACTGCACAGGGGTGCAGGGGTCTTTCTGAGGTGACGGAAATGCTCTGAAGGTGGATTGGGGTGATGGTTGTACAACTCTACAAATTTAAAAGTCATTGAATTGTATACTTAAGATGGTTACGTAACATATCAATAAAGCTACTTTTAAAAACTCAATGAATAGTAGATAAAGCAAATCAATACTATTATGTATGAATATATTGGGTTGTCGGAAAAGTCATGACGTATTTTCCTATGTTCTTCATTGCAAAAATGCGTCATGACTTTCCCGACAACCCAATATTAACTAATGGAATTCATGAAGTATTATCCACGTGCCATGAAGAAATAGCATTTCTTCTAGGAAAGGAAGAGTGGTTCTACATCAAATACTTAATTGACATAATCCATTCCTTTGAGGAATTAAAGAAAAAAAACTTTTGAGCATATTAACTGATAAAAATCTCATGAGCAAAGACATTAGCCATTAGTAATAAAGCAAAAGTAGGAATAAAAATATATTGTTATCAACAGCCAATAGCAAACATTCTTTTCAATCACAGATCATTAAAACCTTTCAATTTAAATCAAGAACTAGGCAAGTATGCTATTGTTAGTCAATATTTTCTTGAAAATTCTAGAAATGTACTAAGAAAATAAATTGAAATAAGGATATAAATATAAGGAGAAAAGTGGTGAACCTTCATCCTTTAGATAATGAGATTATTTTAATACCTAGAAAACATAAAAGCTCATAGTTGAAAATGAAAACAAGGGCCGGCCAAGTGACTCAGTTGGTTAAGCTTGAGTGAGCTCTGAGCAACAGCGGTTCGATTCCCGGCCTGAGCTGAGCTGCCGCTGAGCTGCCAACAGGTGGCAGGATGGCTCAGCTAAAAAAAAAAATAAAAAAAGAAAACAAAGATTTCCTACAAGTGATAAGGGAATTTGGTAAGGAGATTCGATATATGATAAAATTCTGAAAAGTAAAGCTTTTCTTTGATACAACAATAAGCATTTAGAAATTGAAGTGGAACCAAAATTGTATTCACAATGCCAAGAAAAAGAACAATAAAGTCTTAGGAATAAACAGAGCATGAAATTAATAGAAACTTTTATAGATAAAATTTCTATAGACTTGTATTCCAGGATATAAACCAAGATCTGAATAAGCAAAAAGACGGTTGATAAAGAAAATGCCAATTCTTCTGAAATCAATATATGTTTAAATATAGTTGTATTTATTATCCTAACATGTCTTTCTCTTGATATGGGATAAAATTATCCTGAGAATATTTATATGAATGAATAAATGTCAGAGAATTGTCAAGAAAAGCATGAAAAGAAGAATGGAAAGGAAGAAGTTGAGTTACATAAAATATCGCTCAAAGTAGCCACGGAAGTCAGTTTATATAGTCCTGGCGCATAAGTAGACACATAGATTAGTAAAACAGATGGGAGAATCCAGGACTGTATCTGAAGATAAATGAGAATTGAATACACAATGGCAGTAATACTCCGGCCAGTAGAAAAAGCATGGATTATTTATAAACGGTAATGGTATAGCTGACTATCCCTCCAGAAGAAAGTAAAATTAATCCCCATCTTACCCAAAACACTGAAGAGCCCCAGATGGGTTAAAGATTAAATGAGAAAAGGGTAAGACCATAAGCTATTCAAAAATGAATATTTAAGACACTTCATGTTATTATTTCAGGGTAGGACAAAACAAAATCACATGAATATGGACCATGCAAAATTAAAAAAAAAACCCTTTGTATGGGAAATGATTCCGTAAATAAAGCAAATAGAGGAAAATGATGGATTGGGGGCGAAATCTTAATGTAAATGGTATGAGTAAACATCCATTTTACACGAATAGCTATTTGAAACATCCCAGTAGAAAGATTAGCAGAGACTATGAAGAAGCAATGCACAGAAAGACAATTCCAAACGGCCAACAAACGTTAAAATGCTCAACCTCACCAGTCATCAGTGAACGCAAATTAAAGTAATGGGATGTCCCTTTATGCCCGTCAGACTGGCGAGCCCTGAACAGAGCAATCCCACCTATTGCTGGTGGGAATACAGAGGAAAGGGGACTGGAATGCATTGCCGGTGGAACTGTGCCTTATTACAGCTTTTTTGGAAAGCAGTCTGGCAATATCTATTAAATTAAAAATATCCTTTGCCCTGGATATCCCACTGTGGGAAACCATCCTAGAAAAACAGATGCATCGGTAGATAAGGATCCGTGCAGAGAAGGATGTTTGTTGCTTCACTGTTTGTGCCAAAAAAAGGGGGGAAACTTAGTGAATTCCTATTAGCAGTGGGATGGCGGGGCAGTGTGAATATTACAGAACATTGTGCAACTTAGTACTGTGCTTCTCAACTTGAAATTTACGTGACATATGACTGGGGCGAGCAGGGTATAAATGGGTGGGTATAAAGTGATCGCATTTTTTTTAATGAAAAAAATACAAACATGCACAAGCATATATACAGAGGGTGCCAAAAAAATGTATACACATTTTAAGAAAGGAAAAAAACTGTGTTAAAATTACACTGATGGTGACCACTTTGAGCACCTCTTGTAATTGCAGAAGTCAAACATGACTTGTATTCATCTTTTGCTATCGGTACATATTGAGTATTGCAATTTTAATACAGTTTCCCCTTCCTTAAAATGTGTGTACAGTTTTTGGCACCCTCTGTATGTATATATGTGTGCATATCTATCTATGTGCGTGTCTGTCTGTCTGTATCTCTCTCTCTACCTGGCCAGAAAAAAAATATGAGTTTATACAAACCGGGTTGTTAAAGTAGATTCCCTGAGAGTAGAGATGGGGAGAAGATGTGGGTTGAGGGGCATGGAACAGTTAAGGGACCAGGGGGTGGTAAATACAGCAAAAATGGGGGGCAAGTGCAGCTAAACCCCTGTATTGTATTGGGGAATCGGGGAAGGGGAGCAGCGCTGGGGAATTNTCTTCTAAGATACCATCTCATAGAAGGGCAAGGAAATGGGGACTAATAGAGCACTGCCAAGGAAAAGAGTTGGTACCATGTCAGTAAATATATAGAGTCTGACTCTGAGTCTTTGGAAAGGAAAAAATGAGCAGCCAGAATATGGAAAAGTGTACCAACTTCCAAATGAAAAAGCCCAAAAGTGGAGTGAGGAGCAAAGCAACTCCATCAGACTGGTGAAAAAATGGCAAAGGGAAAAGAAAGAAATCACTAAAGATATTAAATAGTAGACAGAGATGGAAGGAATAACAAATATATGTATTTGGGAATGGATTGAATTCTTCCATTGGAAGAAAGATATAGATAGAGTTAAAATTGGGATGAACATGCTATTTATTTTTTTAAAAGTAAACATTAAAGTGTTTTAAAAGTTAGGAGATAAGAAATGTAAAGGAGATATTAGGCAAATGAGAACAAAACTAGCACCAAAGACAGTTAATTTAATCAAGGTGATTTTAAGATGAAAAGTACCAAACAGGGACATAATATCATGATAATAGATTCATTCAACTGATGGAGAAGGCGATACTCTCATAACCTGAAAATAACATAAGAGCTAAATATATAAATCCGTTAGAAAATAAAGAGGAATTTGGGAAGCACCCAGTACAGTAGATTTCAATATGCTTAGTTTAAAATTAGATGGATCTAGTAGACAAAAATAAATAAGGACCTGAAGAAATTTAGTGATACAATTAATAATTGTATTTAATAGTATAGACCCATATACACCTAAAATAAATAATACACATTTTTGTAAGTTCACATAAATTGATCTGAACCTGATTACAAAGACTTGGTAGCACACATGCTCTGATTAAAATTCAGTAAAATTAAATGTAATATTGAAAAGATTACCAGAATTAGCTCATCCACTTGGATACTGAGACATAAGTGAATAGATGTTCCCGGAATCAAATAGTAAATCAAACCTGACCATACAAACTATCAGAAAGCAATAAAAAGATTATTTAACCAAAACAAAGGGAGGGGGGACTTAGCATAATGTATACAATACCTTTGATGACTATAAATAAAGATAATGAAAGGTAAAATAGATATTCAT
>NW_017731786.1:969023-994476 GCF_001890085.2 Hipposideros armiger
ATTGGGGGAAGGGGAACAGACAAGTTGCTGTCCTTTTGTTCTTCAGTCTAGTTGTGGAGGACGTTGCTTCACTGGCCCATGTTGGTATTATCATTGAGCTCTTCCCGGGTAAGGCAGTCAGTCGCTGGCCATTGGACAGCTGCTCACGGTGGCTCATGACAGCTCACGGCAGTTTTCGCTGGCTGCTGGCCTCTGTGACTCTTTCTTGCTGGCTGTAATGATGTTAAGTTGCTGTACGGAGGGGGCCCCCTATTAAGGAACCGAGGGCAGCTTCCAAATGACAGACAGCAAAGAGGTGAATCCTGCCACAAACCCCAGCCCTTTCTCAGTCGAGCCTTCAAATGAGACCCCAGCCCGGCCAACACCTTGACTGCAGACAACTTAGCTAAGCGGCACCTGGACTGCCGACCCACAGAAACTGTGCAATAATAAATGAATGTCACTTTCAGCTGCCCAGTTTCTGGCATTGTCATATGTAGCAGTAGATAAGCAATTGAAGCATTTATATACAAACATACGTGTGTGTGTGTGTGTGTGTTTAGTTAGAAAAATTAATCAGAGCTACTATTATAATTATCGAAACCAGCAATCCTCCAGAAACTCTTATTTTCTCTCAAAGGCTCACAGAAACCCTGTGAAGCAAGTATCATCCTGTGTCACAGGAGTGGGACTTCATGCTGGGTCACGCGGTTGGTGTTTGGCCAAGCGGAGGTTAGAACCCTGGGTGCTCCACCCAGAAGTCCCTTTGCTTTGTGTGTGTGTGAGCCGTTTGCATCCACTCCGTTGGGAATCCTGCCAGGCACAGCGGGGATTGTCCCTGGTCTACTTCTCTGAGAAGCTGCTGGAAGCCTGTAAACCTCTAGGCACCAGAGATACAGGCTGTACGTGGCACATGGCCTCCCATCCGCGCCTCAGCACCCTTTCGGCCGAGGCCTGCTTAGAGCTCTGTCAGGCCAGCGGGACAGCTCACAGCGTGTCAGGTCGCACTGGGCCAGTCACCCGAGGCCACTAAGGAAAGTAACGCCACAGGCCCGGAAGACGAAGGGCAGAAGCAGCAAAATGTGGAGCTGAGCCTGAGGGCGGCCTGGAGAGAGTGTGGGTGCTTGCACAGCGCAGCCTTCAGTTTTCCAGAGTGAGCCTGAGAAGACGTTAAATGAGTGTTGTGCAGGGAGAAACATAAAAATAGGATCGATCTGTGGTCAACTAATTTGCAAAATGCTGAGCTGAAATTATACAAATGGCTTCACTGCAAGGCTTTTCAGTGACGTTAATGTGCTGATGGACATGGAGCAGTGACATTAACGTAAGTCATTTTGTACCTCGGTGTTACATTTTCAGAAAAGAAAAAGTGGGGCATGCTTTTCTGTCCCTTCTACCTACTTCCACCGGGCTTCTACACCCCCCACCCCCCACCCCCAAAGTCAGTTTGACATTATACTCCCTCCGTCTCCCTCTTAAACTGTCATGCAAATGCAGGGAACTACTCAGGTGGCAGAAATCCTGATTACCATTTTCTTTTTTTATTTAAAATTTTTTTTTTAATTATTAGTTTCAGGTATACAAAACAATGCAATAGTTATCCTTTTCACCCCTCACAAAGTGACAACCCTCTCCCCCATCCACTGTCCCCACCCCCAGTATCATACATATCTATTACAATTCCATTGACTCCATTTTAGAATACTCTAAATATGCGCCGAAGGGGTCAAAATTTATATTGGAATTAGACAAAATACACAGTCTAAATACAAAATCTAATGTGCCGTATTCTTCGGATGCTGTGAAAAAGACATTAGCTATACAAGAGCTCTAAAGAAGAGTCAGTAACTGAATGGAAGGTGTCTTGAAACTACTTACTAAAAGTAATACTGGTTATCATAATGATAGTGCTTTATATTATACAGTAAAACCTTGGATTGCGAGTAACTTGGTTTGGGAGTTTTCTGCAAACATTTCTAATACGTTTTAACTTGGTAAACGAGCAATGTCTTGTAATACGAGTAGTTCGTTTCCGGAATGAATTGTGCTCGCAAACCAAGGTGTTACTGTATGTGTACCTTTTGAATAACATGTTCACAGCCACCGTCTCATTTAATATTCACAATGCCTCAATGAAATTTAAGTTATCTATTATTAGCTCTAATTTAAGAGATAAAGAGAGACCACAGGAGGTTACTTGTATGCTCAGGGTCACAGTTCTATTAAGTGAGACAAAGAATTAGAAATAGATTTGTCTTTTGGTCAAGTTTATGAGGAGAACATTCTACATTCTAGGTGATTTTCTCAGATCAAACAATTCATGAATTCTGTCTTCAGCTATATGTAATCTACCATTCAAACTGATCCCAGAGATTTTATTTTCTTTTTCATATCTGTATTTTTATTATGTAGATATTCTGTTTGGCTTTTGCGACAGTCTGCTCGTTTTTGCTATCTGGTTTCCTTTCCCTGCCTTTCTAAAGACCATTTGAGTGTCTTAAGTGTGCTTATTGACAAGCCCTTCATAATGTCCCTGCAGCTCAGCTCCAGAGTGCATGTTCTCCTGTTTGTCGTCCGACTCTCCCTCATGGTGGCAGCTTTCCTCATGGGCTATGATATTTTTAAACAAATACTCAGGTGTCGCTTTAGTTGTTTTCTGTGGCAGCCTCACATGTCCAGCGGGGTTGGGGGAGAACAGAAAGGACCTTACAGATTTCCAAGACCAGGCTAATTTCTAGGCACACTTATTTGTGTAGGGTTTTCATCTCATGGGGCAAGCATACATTTAAATCGCAAAGCCACATGCGCTGTAACCCTCCACTTCCTATTTCTTGCAGCTAGTTCTTTTTATACCCCCAGTTCCTGCAAGATGTTATATTCCCTTACCTCTTAGGCCACTGAGTCATTTTTTGATTCATCCTGTTTCAGGTGGGGAAGAGCCCTTTGTGCAGGCCAGTTTTATGCTCCTCAGTAGGCCCAGCTCCCTGTCGGCATAGGTTCTGCCGTTTTATCCCCCAAGCCGAGGAGGCAATTCTCAACTCAATTTCCTCTGTGTTTCCTTCCCTGGGCACTTGAGGGCTTCCCTTCGTTTCTGGCTCAGCTGTCTGTGTTTAATAACTTTTTATTTATGTATTCACTCATTTATTCATTCCATAAGCCTGTTAGTCAGCTGTTTATGGTTTGAACTGGGAAGTGGAATGCCTCCTGCGTCCACCATATTAAATACGTATCTGTTCCCTGTGCCTCCCCATCACGTCACTGCTCGGTATTAATCTTCCACTTTGAAATCCATAAAATAATTGACGTGATGGCAACAGTAATTATGGCTTGTTGATAAAATCTCAGAAGACTGGAGCCAGGAGGCAGATGTTGGAATGGAAGGAAGCAATTTAAAATGAACGGAAGGACATGTGTTACCTGCCACGACAGGTAGCAAACCTATGACAGTGTTTCTGTGGCATTTCAGTTCAGTTAGTGACGTGTTGGGCATCTTAGAATATAATTTATGTGAAAGATTGTTCTTATAAATATTCCTTGAGCCCGATGCTGTGTTTGGCAGTGAGGATGCCGGGGTTAACAGATGACATGTGACATGTAAAATCTAGTGGGACTAAGCGGGAACCACACAGTCCCAGGCGATGGGGTCCCTTGGCGGGCCAGGAAGGACGTCTCTGAACAAGTGATGTTTAAGCCCAAGTTTGAAGGATAAAAGGAGACGGCAGTTTCCGTTTTGGCCATGGTGAGCTTGATGAATGCCTTTCAAGTGGGGATGCCCAGTAGCCAGTCAGATAAACATGTCCGGAGTTTAGGAGGTAAGCCTGGATTGGAGGTATCAATTTGCTGTTCCATTTGGATAGCAGTTTATTCCTCTGGGGTGTTAAATTTTAATTCAGGATATTTACTGACACATGAACAAGTTTGCAAAACCCAAAAAGCACTAAAGGGTATGCAAAACAGTTGCATCTCCCTTCAGTCCCTGACTCCCAGTTAACCAGGCTCCCTCCCAGGGGCAACTACTGCTACCAGTTTCTAGTAGAACCTTCCAGATAGCAGCATGTACACATTCATACTTGACACACATTGTGTCATATCATGTAAACTGCTCTGCACCTTGAACTTTGACTTAGCATTGTATTTTAATCCTAATTCTGTGTCAGTGCATATAGAACCTCCGTATCCTTTTTAACAGTTATCTAATAGTCCATTGCATGGATCAACGCGTTCCACAGTTGTGGGTTTTATAATCTTGGGTGAAAAGCTAAGGTTGAAAACTTTGGATTCTATTCTAAAGGCCATATAAGGAGCCATTGAAGACGTGTAATTAGGAGAGGTATATATTTGGCATTTACATATTTAAAATAGCATTTAAGATTATAATATACATACCCACAACCATAATCAGGGTACAGCTTATAGTCCAGTGTGGTCGTGAATGGGATGTAGGAACAAGGCCCCTCAAACGTTTCTCTCTCTGATTCCATGTTCCCTTCTGTGGCATGATTTCTATATTGCCTAGCTAAAGGCTGGAATGGGTGCAAGGAAAGGCAAGAAATCAGTGAACGGTTCTATAGATATCTGAACTATGATTTCCAATTTAACTTTGCTAGCCAATGAGGTACATGCACGTGGATGATGTGTTTTGTGGTTGTTTTCTCATTTCATTCATTCAGCCCACACCTTTCCTGCCTGCAACCTGTGCGGCACTAAATTACATCCTGAGAATCATGAGTAAGACACAGTCCTTGTGCTATACAGCTCACAATAGAAGAAAGATAAATGGTAAAATACTAAAGTTATACTATCGCGTGATAATTCCACAGTGGAGTTATGAAGTGTTTTAAAAGCACAGGAAAGAGAATAATGTACCGTGCCTTAAATTACGTGTAAGCATGGTGATAGCTACCCTTCACTCAGCTTCCTAACCTCCGCCAGGTCCTGTGCTGTAGACTGCATTTACACCCATGACTTCAGTTCATCTTAACGTCAGTGAAAGGTGGCTGTTTTCATTAGCATTAGTTAGTGTAAGAGTGAATTGAGTAGCACAGAGGATAAATAAGTTCTCCGGCTTCTCACAGCTGGTATGTCCCGGCACTGGCATGTGAACTCGAGGCTGTCTGATCAACAAGATCCATGAGTTATTTTCCTGCCGAAACGTGTGATGTGCAAGCTCGGCCTTATTTTGAACCCATAAGCAGATGTGAGATTCAAAATGACTGTGATCCCTGCTATGCTTCTGAGAGCTTTAAAAACCACCTGAGTGTCTGCACTGTTTTTTGTTTTTGTTGTTGTTTCTCTAACACTTTTCTCAGCCACGACGCTCTGCTTAGAAGCGTTTGTCTCCGGAGGCCGTGGCAGACATTGCTAATCAATCATGGCACTGGTTTCCATTGAGCTGAATGATCCCCACGCTCTTCCCATCTGGTACTCCAGGTAGGCATGATTAATTGATCCAACTCAACGGGGAAATTGAACATATTTGCTGTCTCTTGTTCTAAAGGTAAACTGCTGTGGTGAATACAAATTTAAGAGGGAAATATACTTTTAAAGGAAGGTAAGGTAGAGGAGGCCCATGGAAAAGAACCCGGATGAAGATTTAATGCACAGTAGATTCCTTTTGTGTTTAGTAGACTCTTGATAAATATAGGTGGAGAACGTTTTCAAGTCAGATGATCGTTTCCTTCTTTTTATTTTCTCTGTAGTATTTAATCTCTTGAATTTTTGTGACCTGTCAGGAGGGCTTGGAAGTAAAAACACTCTGTTTCTCTGTTGAGAATATGGAGACTTCATCAGGACTGGCTCTAGAGTGAGCACAGGAAGGGAAGCTGAATTGCTGTCTCTCAGGCTCCAGGGCGCCTGCCTCAGTGGAGCGAGGGCTTAGGGTAATTGTGCTGGTCAGCTGGAGGGCTTTCGCAAGCCCGTCATCCGTCACCCCTTGATGCCTGCCTTCCCCTGGAAAGTGACAGATGATGCATCTAGTCACAGTGCTACCATACACCCCAGTGTGTCCAGAACCCCACGTCTGCTGCTCTTACGACACACACTTCTTTTACTTACAATGTATGTCTCTCTGCAAAGCTCTGTCTAGACCCAGCCTTTGTTTCCAGGGAGACTTCCTTATCATTAATGCGGTGTCCCCAAGTTTGAGAAATGAAGTGCAGGATAGGCAGTGAGTCTGGAGGTCTGATTTAGGACCCATCTGGAACTGGAACTGTGGTCTGCTCTAAAAACAATCCCCCCACGCCTTGTACCAGAACCCCGGGATTTTCACACCCCCCACTCCTGTGTGAGTCAGTTTAACTCCACTAGTAATACTTGAAGATGGCATTTCTATATGCTTTCTCCAACTTATATTAATGGGTTGCAGTCTATCATTATGTGAACTATATTCTATTTCTAAATATGTAAAATGACACCTTCCCTCACCCCTCTGTTCTCATCCTCCCTCTTGCCTGGCTCTTTTTATTTTTTTCTCATAGCGCTTCTTACCTTCTGACATAGCACCTGTTTATTTGGTCCTTGCTTTGTTGTCTGACTTTCCTATACTAGAGTGTAATGAACGGCGACTTTGTCCTTTTGGCTGAGATAACCTTGGATCAGCGCGCCTCTTAGTACAAGTTTAAATAAATGACGGATACCAAATAGAATTCTTTAAAACAGAAAATGTCACATGATACAGCAGTGGGAATAGTGAATCTGTGTCCGAGACTTCTTGTTCTTTGGAACTCAGCAGGCCCATCTGTGTATATGGGGGCACTGTGTCTTTTTGGGACCCTGGTCTCCCATCGAAAAGTAGGGATAAGAATTCTCACTCTACCTATATCACAGGATTTTCCTGATAATAGGGCGTGAAAACACCTTGACAGTTTTCAGTGGTACAGATCCCAATTGTAGGCACACTAAAATCTGATCATCAACTCAGGGATGAAAAGCAGGCCGTGTTTTGGTGGTGCCGTCAACATGCAGAACTCCTAGGAGTGACACTGAGATCCCAGCTGTGGCAGGTCCCTTCAGACGTGCCCTTTGTCCAGCCTTCTGCTCCTGGCTTCCCTCTGTCCCGTTCTCCTTTCCTTCATTCCTTCCTTTCTCACTACTATACGTGCCTTAATTGGTTCAAAGAAAAAACTTTGCTTAGATAAAAATAGTTTATATATGCTATACAATCATAAATTTATTCTGTGAAGATGAGCCGGAAGTTGAATGTTTTTTGTTTTTTTTTGAAGTTAATTCAATGAGGGTGAAAAGTAGCTTTCTACGTCACTTTGCCAAATCAATCCATTTCCAGTCAAAACCTCAGCTGGAAGTTCTTCAGGAAGTAATGGGGGGTAGAATCCTAGTCTGTCTTATGCCACAGAAGCACTGGGCACGCCTGCACTCCGGGGTCTCCCAGCCAGACACACCATCCCCTGACGTCTCTCCATTTAAAGGACGAGGGTTCTCCTTAACCTGCATGGGTAGAGGCTGGAAATGAACGCTGTGTGATTGGGGAAAGAGTAAGAACTTTGCAGTCAGAGCTAGTTTTGAGTCCTGGTTCTGTCTCCTGTTAGCTATGGGTTCTTGAGCTAATGAGCCCCTGAGAAAATAATGGCCTCTACCTCATAGGGTACTGAGACTTAATTGCTAAGCCAAATATAAAGTGGACGTGGAGTATATGTCAAGAGCAATAAATGATCAGATTTAAGGTGCTGTGTAGAACAATGTAAATATCAGGTCCTGCCCTGGTAAGGTCCCTGCTCTACTCGATGTGACCACCCTAGCTTCCCCCCTTTGCTGGTTTCGGTCATTTGTGACATGATGGTCCCATACTCAACCTCTAGATACATACTACAGGCCATGGTCAATGCCATTCCCAACATACTGCAAATTCACAGGTCATGTCAACGTTACTTCTAAAAATCCAGTTAATAAATATGGGGAATGTATTCTAATCTGTTTTAGTAAGCCGATGTAATGACAATAGGAGCGAAACTAGCTCCGGAGTTCTCGCTTCAGGAACCCTCAGGGGACCCGTGCTTCCCAAAGGGCAGAGGACTTAAACTAGTGATGGGAGAATTGACTTCACATTGTACGTGAACCATACTTCCGGTTTTAATGGTCATGTAGTTTACTGTATCTGCTAGAACAAACAACATAAGTTTATCAAAATCCTGATTGGTTTTATGTCTCCTATTACTTATGTTGACAAAGTGAATTGAATTAAAATATTAAGTAATTATACAGTTATTAAGGAGAGATGGGAAAAGCAATAAAGGTGGAGTTTAATGAACTGAGGTTTGGAAATTCCATTTTAGAGATTCTCTTCATATCAAAGGAGTAGTTCTTGAGATAAGAATTTGCAATCCCCTAAAAAGGAGTGGTTGGTAGAATTATTATATAAAGTGGATGTACATATGTTGGTGATTTCAGAGCCATTTCTCATAGGATATTAATTAATCTTATAATAGTGCTAGGAGGGAGGGAGGGGGAGAGAGAGAGAGAGAGAGAGAGAGCGCGCGAGCGCTATATGAGAGGGCGGGCGGGATATTTGGGCTACGAATTCCTAGGAACCCCTGTGAAGCACCGTGTCAGATGGGAACAGCACAGGAGGATGGCTGAAATTGCGGTTGTTCACAAAGTCTTACTATTTGAGGATTTATTGCCAGACCAGCTGATGATTGATTTATCAAAAGATAATTAAAGGAAACATGGAATTTTTTTTTTTTTAGTATTAAAGGCTATTTTGTAGAAGAAGAAACAAACTTTTTCTGCATTGATCTTGAGAGAAGAACTAGGATTAATGGTTGAAGGTTTCCAGAAAGCAGCTTTTTAATCAATGTGAAGCTGACCTTTCTAATAATTAGAATTGCCTGCAGTCAGGCCCTGGTCACCTTTCTTAGGCTGCCCCTGTTTATTTGTGCTGAATTCACCGTTTTCCTAAATATTCAAGTTCCTTTTCAACTGTCCCCCATGCCAAAGTCACTCATACAAGCCTTTTTTTCCCATTCCATTTCTTCTGCATGGACATTAACTGAAATATTCTATCTAGAGCAGAATCAAATTTAGATGCTTCACCTCCATTACTGTTGGGCCTATACATTAAATGTGCACATGGTTTTTATCTGAAGATACGTTTTCCCCATGTTGGAAGAATCTGCAGTCCCTTCCCCAAAACTTTATTTTGAATCAACGTAATTTTGAAATTCTCTTATCTTTAGTGACATAAGTAGCTCAGGGAAAAAAAAAAAGTCTAAGCATGTGGTCTAGCTTTGCCCAAATGACCTTGAACAAAACATTTGCCCTTTCTGAGTTTCAGTATCCTCATTTTTGAAAATGAATCATTTGGACTGGACAATCTCTGGAGTTTCTCACAGCTCTAATTCTTCATGATTCCATTAATCAAATTTCCTCAGAGTGGAGAAGGCAGACTCTTAATTATCCAATGAAACCTTGATGGATTCTGTGTAAATAGTTGCACTTCTTTCTTTGTGTTGTACTCACTTAAGCTCCCCCTTAAATAAATAGCTGCCTAATTTAGAATTGTGTCCTTAATCTGCTTAGCGCTTGCATGTAGGTCTGAGTGACAAAAATAAAAAAGAGGAATGCTTTATTCACAAATGTGAACTTTATTCATAATGTTGGACTTGAGCACTGACAGGAAAATGTCTTCAAAGGTTTAAATCTTCGGGAGAGAAATACAACTTTTCGCGTCTAGCTGAAAATAGTGATGCTATGCTTTCTTAAGAAATTGATAAGTTCACGTCTTTCCTAGATGTTAAAGTATAAATCAGAGGAAGAAAAATTATGGTGGAGAAGAATTAATGTAGATATATTTAACAACAGATTTATTGGGATATAATTCACATACCATCCAATTCACTGATGGAAGTATACTATTCAGTGGTTTTCAGTATATTCCGACTTCTGCAACTGTCATCACCACAATGAATTGTCACACGTTTTCACCACCCAGAAAGAAACCCCATACGCATCAGAAGCTGCTCTCCACTCTCCTCTCCACGACTACCACCAAGAGCCCCAATCCTAGGCTACCAGCAATCTGCATGGTCTTTATAGATAATTTGCCTATTCTGCGCATTTTATGTAAGTAGGGTCAAACAATATGTGGCCTTTTTTGACCTGCCTCTTTCATTTAGTGTACTGTTTTCATGGTTCATCCATGTTGTAGCACATATCAATGCTGCCTTCCTTCCGATGGCCGAATAATATTCAATTGTGCGGATTTACCAACTTTAGTATATTGATTCATCGATGGACGGACAGTGTGTATTATTTCCATCTTTTGGCTATTATGAATAATGCTGCTAAAAACTTTCATGTATATGTTTTTGTGTGGACATAGGTTTTAATTTCTCTTGGCTGTACACCTAGGTGTAGAATGGCTGGGTCAAATGGGAACTTTATGTTTTAAGTTTCTGAGGAATTTCCAAAACGTCTACACCATTTTACATTCACACCAGCTCCAGCAATGTGGGTCTCAGTACCTCTACAGTCCAGCCAACATTTGCTATTTGTCTCTTTTGATAATAGCTATTCTAGTGGGTATGAAATGGTATCTCACTGTAATTTTGATTTGCGTTTCCATGATAATTCATGATGATGAGAATCTTTTCCTGTGCTTTTTGGTCATTTGTATATCATCTTTGGAGAAGTATCTCTCGAGATACTTTGTATATTTTTAATTGGATTGTTTGCCTTTTTATAATGGAGTTGTAAGCGTTCTTTACATATTCCTTATAGTAGTTCCTTTTCAGATACATGATTTGATTTGCAAATATTTTCTTTCATTCTGTGGGTTCTTTTTCACTTTCTTGGTGGTGTCTGTATTTGAAGCAAAGAAATATTAATTTTGAAGAAGCCCAGTTTATCGATTTTTTCTTTTTTTGCTTGTGCTTTTGGTTTCATATCTAAGAAGCCCTTGCCAAATCAGAAGTCATGGAGATTTATTCCTATGTTTTCTTCTAAGAGTTTTATCATTTTAGCGTTTGCACTTAGGTTTTTTAATCCGTTTTGAGATAATTTTTGTACACAGTGCACCGAGGGGGGTGAAACTTCAGCCTTTTCCGTGTGCGTATCCAGTTGCCCAGCACCATTGTTTGAACAGACTTATTCTTTCAACATCGACTAGCCTTGGCACCATTGTTGAAATCAATTGACCATGGATAATAGGGGTTTATTTCTGAACTCTTAATTCTATTCCATTGATCTGCATGTCTAATCTTGTGCCAGAACCACTCTGTCTTGATTTCTTTGATTGTTAATGTGTAGTAAGTTTTGAAATCAGAAAATATGCGTCCTCCAAATTGGTCCTTTTTTCCCAAGATTGTTTTGGCTAACCTAGATCCCTTGAGTTTTCCATATGAATTTTAGGATCAGCTTGGACGTTTTCACAAAGAAGCTAGCTGGATTTCTGATAGGAACCCGGTTAAATATGCAGATCAAAGTGGGGAGTATCTCTGTTGTTAAAAAGAAAATCACAAGACCAGTATGGCGTCATTCATGCTAAAAGCCCATGATACCAAACTTAGATGTAATACCTGATTTAATTGCCGTTTCAACCTCTCCCAGAAATATAACCTTAATCAACCAGTCTGGAATTTTCTGGTCTGTGATCAGTAAGGTAGTCTGTCACCTGTGTCCCCTTTACTCCCCAAAGGAAGAAGAGGCAATCCGTATGATAAAATCCTAGCTTTTCCGTTGCTCACCAAAAGAAGATGTCCTGGTCTAAAAACAAGCATTTCTTTTGCTTACAATTCCCCTGCCACACTCTTCTTCCTATAAAACCTTCTATTTTGTACACTCCCTGGACGCACCCTTCTACTTGCTAGATGCTGCCAGATTCAGGAATCACTTAATAAAACCAACTAGGTGTTCAAATTGATTTTGATTCAGTTTTGTTCTTTAACACTATTTTAACAATATGAAGTTTTCTCATCATTGAATATAGACGTCTTTAGATTTTTTTCACTCCTTTTAAGACTTTTGTATTTCTCAGAGTATGTTCTACACACTTTTGTTAAATTTATTGCTAAGTATTTAATTCTTTTTGATGCTGTTGTAAATGGAGTTTTCTTAATTTTGCTTTAGGATTGATCATCCATAGTTGTGGTATAATATAAAAAATGTATTCGGTTGTTGGAAAAGCCATGACATATTTTTTCTATGCTTTTCGTTGCAAAAATGTGTCATGACTTTTCCAACAACCCAATATTTGCTTTTTGTCCCCCCTTGGCCTGAGATCCTAAAACTCTTGGAGTTTCCAGATGATAGGCGTGCCTTGTTATTTATAGCAAGTCCCTTTTGATCACATCTGAGTTTAGGCTATAGGATATAATAGAGCTGGTCACTAGAGAGGCCAGGTGACCACCAGGAAGGAGCTTGGTGGGGGCTAGGGCTGGAGAGGAGCTCAGTAAAAATTCCTAAACTACAAAATTTGATGAGCTTAGTTGCTGGTGAGCACATCACAGTGCTGGGAGGATGTGCACCTATATAGGGCGTGGAAAGTCTGCACAGACCCCCCCACACACACACGTACTTCGATCTGTGTATCTCTTCCATCCCGTGGTTTCTGAGTTGCACCCTTTATAATAAACTGGTAGATGGAAGTCAAGGGCTTCCTTGAGTCTGTGAGCCATTCGTCATTCTAGTCAATTGCTGACCCTTAGGAGAGGGTCTCGGGAACCCATGATTTATAGGCAGAAGTATAAGCTGCTCCCAGGACTCGCCACTGGCATCGTGGGCCTGAGCCTGTGACCTGCGAGAACTGCGTGTCACAACCGGATCGACATATAGGACACCCAGGCGTTCTCTGAAGAGAGCTGATTGTTGGTCTTGAAAAACATTTTTGAGTATAGGGAAGAAATTGGGATTTTGGATTAGTAATATTACATCCTGCAGCATTGGACTCCTTAGGATTTCACATATATATAATCATGCTGTCTACAAGAAGATACAGTTTCACGTCTTCATTTCTAACCTGGGTGTGTAATATTTTATTTTCTTGCCTCATTGATCTGGCGAGAACCCACAGTGTAATGTCGAATTGAACTGGTGAAAACGGATACTCTTTTTCCTCAGCTTGGAGGCGTTCAGACTTGCACCATGAACAGTGTTGGATGTGGGTTTTCTAAATACCCTTTCTCAAGCTGAAGAAGTTCTTTTCCAGTGTGTTGAGTATTTTCTTTATCCTGGAAGGCTGTTGGGTTTTGTCAAATTATTTTTCTGCATCTGTGGAGATCATGTGGTTTTTGGTTTTTTTCTGTTGATGTGATATATTTTATTAATTGACTTCACAGTGTTAAACCAACCTTGCATTCTTGGCATAAATTGCACTTGAGCATGGTGTCTGTATAATCCTTTCTATATCTTGCTGATTTGGTTTGCTAGTACTTCCTTGAGCATTTTTGTGTGTGTATTTGTAAAAGATATTGGTAGTTTTCTTCTCTTGTGGTATCTTTGTCTGATTTTGGCATCAGTGTAATACTGACCTGAGAAAGGGCTGGGGATATTCCCTCCTTTTTTACTTTTTGGAAGAGACTTGAAGAATTGGTATTAATTATTTTAAATTTCTTGGTATTATTCATTGGAGCAGCCTTCTGGTCCTGGGCTTTTCTTTGTGGGTAATTTTTGATCACTCATTCATTCACCTTACTTTTTATAGGTCTATTCAGATTTTCCATTTCTTCTTGAGGCAGTTTTAGTAGTTCGGATCTTTCTAGGAGTTGGATCATTTCATCGAGGTTATCGAATTTGCTGGTATACAAATGTTCCTAGTATTCTCACAACACTTTCTGCTTCTATATGGTTGGTAGCAATGTCCCCTCTTTTATTTCTAATTTAAGTAATTTGAGTCTTCTCTCTTATCTATTTCTCTTTCTTTTTCTTTCTCTCTTTCTCTCTGTTTCTCTTTCTCTGATCAATCTCCTAAAGATTTGTCAATTTCTTTGATTTTTTCAGAGAATAAACTCTTGATTTTATTGGTTTTATCTGATGTTTTTCTATTAGCTATTCCATTTGTTTCCACTCTTATCTTGATTATTTCCTTTCTTATTCTTGCTTTGAGTGAGTTTGCTCCTCTTTTCCCAGTATGGTAAGATGGAAAGTTAGGTTATTGTTTCGAGATCTTCTTTAAGATAGCTGCCGATTTCTTTCTGAACACTACTTTTAGTGCATCCCATAAGTTTTGCTGTGTTGTGGTTTTGTTTCATTCATCTCAAGATGTTTTCTAATTTCCATTGTGATTTATTCTGTTTTTCCATTTTTTTTACGAGTGTGCTGTTTAATTTCCATACATTTGTGAGTTTCCCAAAGTTGTTATTTCAGCTTGAAGAACTTACTTTAGTATTTTTTATAAGGCTGATTTGCTAACAAAAATTAATCTCAGTTGTTGTTTATCTGGGAATGCCTTTATTTTTCTTTTGTTTATGAAAGATACACCCCCAGTATGTGTAGTTTGCAGTGTACTGTGGTGTCCTGTATTTCTCTGAGGCTTTTTTCATTTTTCTTCATTCTTTTTTTCTCTCTGTTCTCCAGATTGTATAATCACAATTGATCGCTTGCAGTTCACTAATTATTTTTTCTGTCAATCCAAATATACTGTTGATCCTCCATAGTGTATTTTTCAATTCAAGTTGTTGTGTTTTTTAACTCTGGAATTTCCATTTGGTTCTTTTTTAAATATAATCTCTATTTCTTTATTTAATACGAGATCGTCATCGTGCCTCCATTTAATTCTTTAATCATGGTTTCCTTTAGTTCTTTGCACGTATTTATAATGACTATGTTGAAATGCCTGTTAAATCCTGTTTCTACTCTCTGTGCTTCTGTTATCTGCTCTTTTTTCCTGGCTTTGGGTCACACTTGTGTGTTTCTTTGCACGTCTCATAGCTTTTTCTTGGAAACTGGATATTTTAGATCATACATCATAGCAACTCTGGATGCTGGCTCCCCATCTCCTTCGGGGCTTGTTATTGTGATTTACTTGTTTCTTTTTTAGTGACTGACTGGAGAATATTAGTGAGTCTGTTTCCCCTGAAGTGAGTTAAATTATAAATGTTGATATAGAATTATATCCCAGACAGAGTTGTAGGGAAATTATGAAAGCAGGTGCATAGAGCATGCTCCCAGTTACATAGGTGGAGACAAGTGGTACGTCTGTGCCTGTATGTGCAGTTGATTTCTAAAGCATGACGTAAGAAACTGGTAAAGAGGCTGCCTCTGGGAAGGAGGGCTGAGAGCTGGCGAGCTAGTGTGGAGAAAAACTCACTGTTTCTTACATACTGGTTTTTCCATATATTTCGTTTTGCCGTGTGTGCAACTCTTCATAAATTTGTAAGGGTGGAAAAACTGAGTTTTGTTTTTTTTTAAAGAGTCTTAGATATCTCCTCATGTTAATTTTATGAGAGCTCATTTTAAACAGAAACTCAGTTTCTTTACTTAGAAATTCTGCTTTGATTAGAGATTAATGTATTAATTTTACATATCATATCAAAGTGGGTGATCTGAAATTTATTTGATATTTTTCAAAAACATACCAGCCTTACACTAGTGTTTCATGTGGTGAAACCATTCATTAAATCAGAAGGTTTAAGGAAAGCAGTGCCTAACTTTTTGAAGTGAAACGGTAGTCTGGAGGAAACGCACGCACTGTTTGCTCATCGCTGGTTCCCCTGCTGTCTGACCAGCGCTCAGCGGTGGTTATCCGCCCTGCCCCGTGTGCTCGCGTCCCTGCCCCTCGTCACGACCCCACAGGGCTGCTTCTCCGCATTTAAGGAGAGTTGCAAGGTCTTTAACGGGGCGCGTGTATTTCTGGATAACGGCAGGCAGCTCCTCCTGGAACTTTATTGTCGGAGCTCGTCCCCCCGAGAGGAGACCGAGCCTCCTTCCTTCATAGGCCGGCTCCTCTCAGATCACGTTCATGGCCACAGGGCTAACCAGTCCTGAAAATGTGTCCCTGTACTTCCGTGTCCTCCCGTTCCTACATGGATGCTGAACGTCGCGCCCGAAGCCCCGTGCCAGGAAAGCGGCTGAAAAGCTCTTGGCAATAGGAAGCTGATTGTTTGCAAAAGTGAGACTCCTAATTGGAAAATGTGCTGGAATGAGAATAGCGAGTCCCCGGTAAGCTCCTTCTAACGTGATCGTGTGTTCCACTTAGTGCATATTAATGTGTGGTGGTCATGAACCCGGAAAAGTCGAACCTGGGAGGTAGAATTTCTTCTGCCTCGGAACCCACGGGCTCCCTCATTCACCTCCCCCCCCCCACACACACACACTTCACAGAGACAAGCCGTCATTCGTGATGGGACGCTGGTCACAGACAGCAGTTAGCACGTGCGCAGGCCAGTGATTGGTTGTGCATTTAAAAAAAATTTTTTTTTTGTCTGTTCTGCATGCTTTCATTTTGCTCGCACTGTTCTCTTCTAAACTCCTACCTGCCAATGGCCTTGTGTTTTACCTTTTCCTTTTTTCCTCGCTGCCCCCGGGGATGGTGCCGCATACCAAGGACCATAATGGTAACAAATGACACGGAATCTACACATCCAATTGTGTGTCGTCTCTGTGTCAAGACTAACTCCAGGTTCTACTCATTCCAATAATGAAGTTATTACTTAAAGCATATTTGGAGCTCCTCTTGGGGACCCTGTGATTCCCCCAGGAAAACGTGAAATCAGGAAGTCTGTGCAGTGTTTAGCTGGGTGGAGCCAAGTGAGATCCACTTCTTGTAAGACACAGTGTTTGTATAGTAATCAAGGCTAAACCCCGTCAGGGCTCTGGCATAAATAGAGCCCATCCTTGGTTTAATTCCACTTTTCCAAACTTGGGACTTTTGTTTAAAAAAATTAAAAAACCTTATTGAGATAGAATTCACATATCATACAGTTACCCACGTAAAGTGTACATTTCAATGGTTTTTAGTACAGAGTTGTGCAACTATCACACAGTCAATTTTAAAACATTTTTTATCACTCCAGAACGAAACTCCACACCCATTAGCAGTCACCGCCATTCTCCCTCCCCTCCCCCACTGCCTCCAGAGGCTCGCCAGTTCTGGACGAAATATGGACATGGAACTGTACAATCTGTAGGCCTTTGTGACTGGCTCCTTTCACTTAAGCACGATGTTTTCAAGGTTCCTCCATGTATCAGTCCTTCATTCCTTTTGTAAAATGTATTTTAAAACTTGGGACCTTGAAACAAAAATGCCAGTGACAGTGGAAGACTTATATACATAGGATTTATTCTGCAGTCAGTTGAACATATATATAAAGGAATACTTAAGTATAAAAATCTGTGACAAGAACAAATGCATTTTGTGGCAGGGAAAAATTAGATTGTGGCCCACCGTTTTCTAAGGAGAATGCAATCAGATCGTGTAGGGATCTTTTCTTTTGAGCCAACCCGTGTGTAATGGCTGTGCTTTCAGAGCTGGCAGGTCGGCCCTGTGTAAGAGGTGAGAAAATGCGGTGGAGCGGATACGTTCCTGAAGGGTGGGAGACGCTAGGGGCTGCGTGGGGAAGGAAGGTTCTCAGGCAGATGAGAGACCCAACAACAGTGGGAGGGAAGAAAGTGAGAAGGAAGAGAGAAGTCTGAGTGGGGATCTATTTAAAAGTAAAATGCTGTGTGATAGGTGACTGTGGGGGCTGACTTGTGTCGGCCCAGAATTTATGTTGTGAAACCCCAATCCCTAATGTGATGATTTAGAGGTGGGGCCTTGGAGAGATAATTAGGGTTAAATGAAGTCATGAATATGGGACCCTTCAGATGGGACTAGCGTCTTTATAAACAGAGGAAGAGACATCAGGTCTCCCTCTCTGCCATATGAGGGCACAATGACAAGGCCCCCATGTCGCTAGGAACTGACTGGGCTGCTACCTTGATCTTGGACTTCCCAGCCTCCAGAACCGTGAGAAACAAATGTCTGTTGTTGAAGCCACCCAGGCCATGGTATTTTATTATAGCCACCCAAGCAGACTAATACATATGTGTTTAAAAAGAAAAAAATCCATGCTGTGTCCTTATAAAATCCTTAATGAAAATTCAGTTTTATTTTGTGTCAATGGGATAAGTGTTCGGGGCTATTCTGAACGTTTTGTGGAAAGACCACGGAAGACTCGCCCCCAGGACAGCTCCGCTGTATTTCTGGGCTGGGCCCAGGGTAAGAACTAGCCGGATGGGGTCCTGCGCTTGCTCCAGCTCTCAGCGCCCTCCCCTGGGGTCCCGCACAGCTTGGCGCCCGCCAAGCCATCACTCCCTTCCCATCAGTGCCCATGTGTTAACTTCGGGGACATCCCAGTGCAGCCATCCCTGGGCAACTCACAACAAACACCACGGTTGGCCAAACTGCAGCTGATAAAATCAGTTTCATAGCAAATATGGGATTAGGGGAGAAATAATCAAAGGGCCAATGGGTGTACATTCGTGTGTAAAAATTAAATAAAACTTGCAGAAAGCATCCCTTCCCCCAAACAAGGCAAATTTCTCGTCATTCTGAATCTGCTCCGGGTGGCCAGTGTCAAACAGCTCCTTCAGCTCTTCCCAGGACTTCGGGGGGAGGGGCAAAGCGATCCTTGCAGGCCCGAAACCAAACAGCTGTGCACCTGCGTTGTCTGCTGTCATGCTTTCCTTGGACAGTGGGGAAGTGCCCGGACACTGAGGCTTGAACACTGAGTAGAGATGTGCCAGGCTTCTCTGTGTCACACCTGTAAAGGCACGTTAAAATCTAACTCCCCTGAGAGCGTCCTCATGAGGCATTAGTGACATGATATAAGTGAGGGACTACGCGGGTCCCTGACACATCATTGGAAGTACCGCGTGTTTCAGGTTTAGAACCTCCTTTGTTGGTGCAACCGCCGGCCCTGGCACAAGCGGCCTTACTGGTTTACAGTCATTCCGGGGGGCACTGATGCCCTGTGCTGACTGGAAGGATGGTGTGGTGACCGATGGCTCTGGGCACTACTCCAGGCCTGGCCCACTGACTCTTACCACACAAAACCCTCTCTCTGGCTAGGCAGGGGTTCCCGGAGCGCCAGCCCCTGAGGCTGAGCTGGGCAAATGCTGATCTCACACTCCCAAGTGCTCCCTCTGGGACAGTGCTGTCTCCGGAGGCTGGGGGCTGGACCTGGGACACCAAACTCGGGGACATTTCTAGCATCCAGAGTTGGGAGAGTCCAGAATTAATATAGGTGAGGAAATGAACAGTTTCATAATGTCAACGACAATAGTCTGTACGATTATAGGTACTTTTTATTTTCTTCTAGTTTTACAGTAATAAATGCCAGTGTAGTTGGTGGAGAAGACACATACAGGATTGTCAGTATTTTTAACCTTTCTGGGAGGAGAAATCTAAAAGGAAATGAGGTAAAACATAGGCGCAAACACAGAAATGATAGTGAAATTAATTTAGGAACACAAATGATGCTCTTTTACATTTTTAATACTTTCTGTAAACATTTTCTTTATACCTATACTCACTGGCATAGTTTTTACCAAAAACACAGAAAATAAACTTAGCATACATAGTATTTTTAACACAGTCTTTTATTCTGTTTTCCACTTATTCTCTTTCTGCACATCAGCCAGTAAAACCCCCTGCCTTCTTCACGCTTGTTAAAATCATAATAGGTGTCCTTTCGTATTTTTCTCCATGATTATAATGTCATAATCATTTACAGGTAGAGCGTTTTCTTTGTCTTCGCTACCTTTTTAAACATTGATCACTTTGTACTCACCTTTCTTCATCTTTGCTCTCTCAAATAATATTTCAAGACAAAAATCCAGTTGAGGACTAATTCTAATTTTTATTTTTAATCCTGCAAATAATTGAACGATGTGGATGTACAGTCATCAACCATTTCCCTATAGATGGGCGATCATCTGGTTTGCAGGATTTTTTCACTAAGGATGTCACAAGAAATATCCTTGTTTATATCTTCTTAAATATTGTGAAAATTTGTATTTTGATGCTTTTCCCTGCATTGCCCCAACAGTGATTATCTCTGGTGTGTGTGTGTGTGTGTGTGTGTGTGTGTGTGTGTGTGTGTGTGTGTGTGTGTGTATGCACGCACATGTGATTGGTGTAAAGTGATAATTTTGTCCCTCAAATTTGCATTTTTCTGGCTACCAATGAGTGTATACATCATTTCATAAGTTTGTTGGCTTTCTGGGTTTGCTCATCAGTAAAGTTGTTATAACTATTTGCACGTTGTTCTAATTCTTATGTGATTGATAGGGGCTCTTTGCTTTTCCCCACAAATCTAATATTTGCTGATTTGCTTTATTTGAAGTATAATTGATCATTTAGAGTTTATCAGTTTTTATATAGCCAGCTAAATCGATTTTTTTATATACCTTTGGGGCTTCTAGTCTGAGTTAGAAATGTTTTCCTGCTCTGGGATTTTACATAGAGTCTTCAAGACAGTGTCTAAGAGTTTTATTGCTTCATTTCTTACATTGAAGTCTTTAATCCACCTGGAAAATATTTTCACAATGTTGTATAAAATCGAGGCCCAATTTTATTTTCTTCCGTATGGGTAACCAGTTCACCAGCACCATTTATTAAAAAGCCTGTTCTTTTTCAACTGAACTGAAATAGCAACTGAATTTTTATATGGACCAGGATGTATTCCTGGGTCTTCTGTTCTCTTAGTCCCGTTGTGCCTTCAGGCCAATACAATATTGATGTGATTACGGCGTTCTTAGACGAGTCCGCATCCTGGCATGACCAGTACGCCTTATGTCAGTACGCTTTCCTCCATGCTTTCTTCTCATTAAAAAAAAAAGCTATTATCCAAAAGTTTTTTTTTTCATGTAATCTTTAAGAGTATTTTGCATAATCACAAAAAGTATTGTCTTGGGCTCTAACTGAATTGTTATTATATTTATTAATTTAGAAAGATTTTATATTTTGTGGTCTTATGTCTTTTATCCAGAGGGATAGCTTATCTTTCCATTTGTTTTTGTATATTGTTTTCTATCTTTCAAGAGATGGTATAACTTTATCATCTGTGTCTAATATCATTTCTGTTACATTAATTTCTAAGTCGTTTATAATTTATTTTTGCTTCTATAACTGGAATATTTTCCCCTCATTTCTATGTGTAGATGCTTATTGCTAATTTTCAAATCCTATTGTGAATTCTATATTTTTTCAGTCTTTTGGGATTTGTAAGAACTATGATCATTATAAAACAGTATTATTTCTTTTTTTATTTCAATGTTTATGTATTTGAGTTTAGTTAATGTTAAATTCTAATGGTTATAAAGGGTATCCAAGTCCAATTTTTAAATTTTAATTTAAATATTAAATATTGCCCATTTAGGATAATATTTTTTGCTATGTTTTGTAGTTTACATTTTGTTTCCCTCCTTCATGTTTTACTTAAAATTTTATTTAAAAGACTGCTAAATTTTATCAAACATCACGTCACATTGATTGATTTGCACATGTTTTGTTCTTTATTTTCTTCACATAATGAATTATGCATTAGATAGATTTCTTGATATTAATCATTTCCTAGTTTCCTGGAATAAACCTTTCTTGGTCATATTGTAGTATTTTTTAAGTAACTGCGGGATCAATTTTCTAATATCCCGTCTGAATTCAGATTGCACAATATTTTTCATTCCTGTAGCATCTTTTAGTATGTTTCGTTATTAAAGTGAAACTATACACATAAATAAATTGCATAAAGGTCCATCTTTTATCTATGGCTGGTTTGAATAACATTGGGATTATCTATTATATAAATATTAGATAAACTCAGCTGGAAATTCGCCTAATCCTGGTGCCTTTTGTTATCTCTTTTCTGATAACTAGCCTATTCAAATTTTCCACTTTTTAATGGGTCAGTTTTGGTAATTGATATGTTGCTAGGAAATAATCTGTTTCGTTCAGGTTTTCAAATGTATTGCCAGCGAGTTACATGCTTGACAAAATGTTAATGGGAAATGTGGAAAAGTGTAATTTGATACATAATGTTTCTTTAATGTAAATAGGTAAAATTGGATATGTACACAGTCATGTAAGTGCATGATATGAGTGAAAAAAAAACGGATTGAATTTGGTGGATTGGCTGTTAGGTAATTATTTTTGCCTTGGGTTACTGCTATTAATATTTTAATAAGATTTTAGCTATATTATTTATAAGGCGAAGCATTGTGCTATAGTGGTTATGACTGTGGCTATTGAATTTGGCTAGACATGGACTCAAATCCTGATCTGCCAGGCGGTCGTAAACCGGACCAGGTACTGGAAATCTTCTAACCTCAGTTTTCTCATCTGTAAGCTGGGACAGTGCCAGTGCCCGTCTCCTGTGGGTGATGAGAGGCTGCAGTGAGGTCACGCGAAAGAGCTTAGTGGGTCAGGCACAGTGCTAGCCCTGCCTTACTGTTAGCAGACTGGGGGAGAGCTTGATGGCTGTAGTTGACTTGCATCACCCTTGATACCGCTTAGGTTCCCTTCAGCCTTCCCAGCTTTAAGGCAGGAGAAGCAAAATGAATAGTCTCTGTGGAACCGCTCCTTTGTTGTTATTAAACTTCCAGTGGGTCAGGAGCTCAGTGCAATTCAGATTGATATGCAGATGGCGGAAAGAGCTGTGGCCAAGGGTGTCAGAGTGACCTGGAGCAGCAGAGAATAGAAACGCTGGAGGGATTTAGAGCAGGCAGCAGTGTCCTTGCTGGGGGGTGCAGAGAGTTCCAGGCTGTCTGGGTTTAAACCTAGTCTCCACCACTTACTAGCCGTGACCTCGAGACTTAGTATTTTCACCTTTAAAATGTGGCTGATCATAGCACTAGCCTCATAAGGTTGTTTTGAGAATTAAACTAGATGATGCATGAAAAGTGCTTGGCACACAGTAAGCAAGCACTCAATCAGGGTTTCCTAGTAAGAGGTGGTGAAAGCAACACCAAAGTTGAAGACTCTGAGACGAAACCCGGAGTCACCTAAGTTCCAGGATGGCCTCATGAACTAGACCTGCAGTCAGCAGGAGAGATGATAGAACAGGAATTTCTGTTTCCTGATTCCTGATTTCCAGGATACCATCATTTTCTTCTTTCCGCTTACTTCTGGATTTGAAAGGAGCCCGTGTTGGTCAGGGACCTGGTATTCAAAAACAGTTGGATTTTCTGGATGCTAACTGGTAAGGAAGGCAGTGTAGGTTATAAGAAGTGGCAGTAGGTGTGCAGATGTGAACTTAGAAATGACCCTTTGGGCGCAATAGAGAGTCTTGTCCCGGGAACGGTAATGTGGAGGTTAAACTGGGCTGATAAGAACAGATGTTGGGGAAAGGCTAGGCTGGGGAAGAAAAGTGACGCACGTGCATCATGGAGATTTGGGTTGGAGAGTTTTAATGTAGGTTTTAAATTCTTCTTCTTCTTGGAGTTGTTGTTTTGTCACTGTCTTTTAAGCAGGTTAGGGTACGAGGGAGCTGACCCTTACAGGGAGACAAAGGTTACTACAGAGGGAGTCGAAGAGAAAGTCAAGACCAGCTACAGAGTCTGTCTCTCGGATGCGACGAGAACAGTTTGATTGATAACTGAAGGAAGAGTTTACACCCGTTAGAAGAAAGAACCTGCCTCCCCAAAGTCGGGAGCATATTGGAAAAGAGGCCTTTGGGAAGAATAGAGAAAGGACTGGCCAGGTAGGCAGGCTAACGGGGCTGGGAAGGAAAAATAAGTTCGGCCGTGAATGCTGACACTCTAAATACTTACAATTTGCCCAGTTTGGTTGCAGTTTGTGCCCTGATGTTTCTTTTGCAAGAGTGAAACAGGCTGAGCACTTTAAAGGGATGGCCGAGCATGCTGTGCTGGGAAGATCAAGTAGACAAGGAAAAGAAATCTGAGGAAATAAAATAAAATCAAAGAAATACGTGGAAGACAAGGCAAGAGCCCCTGGGCACATTGTCTTTGGATCAAAAGGCCCCACTTTGTAGAATGGAAAGCAGAGGGATATTAAAAGAACAGCCAAAAACCAAGTGACACATAGTCAGGGTGATGCTTTTCACAGAGATGGGTGTCTGAATTCCTAGGGAAAGAGAGTTATGCCAGGGGGATTTAAAAGGGAAAGGGGAAAAGATTCCAAAGAATGAGCCGGAAATGCTAATGTAAACAAAGAGATACTATGCATCAGCTACCAAATGGACAAAGACTTAAAAAGAACTGTAATACCTGCATTACCCGGGATAAGTGGAGAAAGGTGCTCTAACCTACACATGACTGGTGACAATGTCAGCACAGCCTTTCTGGACTCACATTTGGTGATGTGTAGAGAAAGCTTTAAAGGCCTACAAACGTTCAAAGCCATTTATTTTATTATTGCAGTTAGGATTAGTTCAGCGGTATATGATGGAAAATCAGCTTCTAAAGTAAGTCAAGATAAAAGTGTATTTCTCCCTCTCGCTGGAGGTGGGCCATCCAGGGCTGCTGTGGTGCTCAGTGGGAGGTGCCAGGGACCAGCTATTTCTGCTCTTGTCTTCTCCCTTTTAGAATCTTGCAAATTCCCTTAATCCCAGGCCTCCATGCTGTTCTCTTTGTGTCCCCCTCCCACCTCCCCATGCCTGTCACAGAACCTTAAGCACAAGGGGCCCTCTGCCAGGGCTCATTGAACTAAGTTTAATTGAATGAAATTTACATACGGTGATAAAGAGACAGCCACTGCCCACAGGGCAAGGAGACGAGGAGGAAATGGTAAGGTGATGTGGAGAAGACGTTTCAGAACTGAAAGAAAAGAGGCAGAGTGAGATGATCTAAGGGTTTCCAAAGAATAAAATGTCACTGAACCTTAATTTAATGAAAACCGTAAGATTTGGGGAAATGAGCAATAACCAAAGTCTTTTGTTCTTATGCATACATTCCTCACTAACATTGACATTTGGTCTTATCTTGAACATCTCTAGTGACAAGGAACTCATTACTTTACATGGCAGCTTATTTTTTGTTTTTTAGAGGACAGTGCTAATTGATGGAAATTCCTTTCTTTGTATTGAGACAGAGTAAGCTGTTATCTGTTCCATTCTTCTTATTTCTCTGCAAATTGTCCTTCTCTGTAAGAACGCTTCAAGTAGAGACAGAAACAAGAAAAGACGCCCCGCAGGTGCCCTGCCAATAACATTATTCTACCTACAGGATAGGAACCCCAATAACTTCAGCAAATAGAATAAGAAACAAAAAACAAATGAGAATACTTTAGGGCAACACAGGAGGAAGAGTTACAACTATATTATTTTCGTCTCAGTAGTGTCTAACACGTATGGTGTTAATTTCATTAATCCATTTAACACCGATTTAGTAATTAAGGGAAATGAAGAGATAATCCAAGCCCTCAAAGGAAACAGACCAGCTGCTCCTGGCAGTATCAAGCCAGGCTCATTAACTGCCATTTGTAACCCTTGAAAAAGGCCCCACCGGGCCACACTCTGTGGATGGGTCAGTAACTTCCTAGTGTTAGGTTTAAGGCTCCTAAACAAAACTTGTATAAAAGAATTTT
>NW_017731786.1:995701-1019739 GCF_001890085.2 Hipposideros armiger
TGAGCTGTTGTTCAGCATCTTAGCTGTAGAGGGCAGTGTCACTGGCCCTCATATGTGGGATCCGAACCGGGGCCCTCTGGCATCCCAAGCGAATTCTTAACCATCGCGCCACTCGGCCGGCCCCCAACATGTATTCTTAACATTTCTGTAAATCCCCGTCACATGCTGTCAAGTTCACCGTTCAGGGGCCCCTGCTGTATTGTCCACAGAAGGGCAGTCGAGTTCAGACCACGTAGTCTCTGCTTTTACCATTCGGTGATCTTTGTCTATTTCCTCATCAGTAAAGGAATAGATAGATATATTGGGTTGACAGAAAAGTCATGACGCATTTTTGCAACAGATTTCTATTTCGCAACATAGAAAAAATACATCATGAGTTTTCCGACAACCCAATAGCACGAGTGTAAGAATCAGCCAGTGGAAGGTAGGCACTGCCTTGCCGCGTGTTGTGCTAGTGGTCAACCCGCCTCCCCCAATGTCTCATTGGCTAAAGAGAAAGATCAGTAGATCCTGATGACAGCAGGACTCAAAGAACAAGCCCATGAATATCACCAACCCCCATAAAGATGGAAGCCACATTTATAATTAGGTCAAAGCCTGACCCTCACCCAGCACAGCTGGCCAGAAATTGGCCCAAGTGTCCCAGGAAATTCAAGAGAGCACCCCATTATTTGAAGCTAGAGTATCATGTAATTAAAAGAGAAGTTACCCGTAACTTGTGTATTGCTATGGGTGCCTTTTTTTTTTTTTCTTTTTCATGCCTTGGATATAAATTTGCCTTAGAGACTCACGGCCCATCAAGCTGTATTTTTCTGGCCGGTCCAGTTTGCAGAGAGGCCTGTGTTGGGGAAGTTCTGTATGCATGTGTGCCAACGTCCAGGACACATGTCATCGTCGGGACAGGGGGCACGCAAGGGTATTCTTGACCTTTTTGTGCATAATGTGTGTGTCTTGGTCTTGACAGAATGTGATTAAGATAGAGAAATTAAAGGGCAAAAGTGAAATCCAGCTATTTCAAAACAACTCTAATACAGCAGGTCAATAACACATGGCTCGTTTTTACACCATCCTTATGGTTTTTGACAGATCCCCCACTGCATGAAGTGCTGTGCATGTCAGCTGACCCACAGGTCAGCTGGTTGCACTGGGACCGTTTCATACTGGGGTGAAGCTAAGTGGTTGGTTCTGGGCCTGTGGAAAGGCAGGATTTGTAGCAGGGTGCCAGACCAGTGATTCACTGCTAAGAGTGTAATGATGAATGACTTGCCTGAGGGGCAGACACAAAATGCTGTGACAGAAACCAACGAGTTAGCCAGGCCTTCTGTGGTGTGTTTGCCTTGTTTGCAGCTGTGGATGCTGCTTGTTGTTTGTTTGGTTTTTTTGTTGTTTTGTTTTTGTTTTTTGGTGGTGGTTTTTTGTCAAAGATGGGATGAAGAGGAATCTCTTGCTGGTAAAATGCTGGAGGTACACAAAGATGGAGCATGTTTTCAATCTAGAATTATGAGGCAGAAACACATCTGGTGACATAATCTGGTCAGAACTTTGTTTGAACTATCAAGAGAACATGCTTTGAATATATACATTATGATACGGTATAACATTACTATTGATAATAGATTTCTCGAACTTTTACTAATTGTCCTTAAAAGGGAAACTCCAGAGTTGTCCTTTAATAGATCATTTCCATGTCTCAGAACTACTAAAGTCAATTTGTTTTCCCTAATATCTTTTTTATTTTATTTTTTTAAAGATTTTACTGGGGATTTGGGGAAAGGGAACAGCCAAGTTGTTGTCCTTCGATCTTAGTTGTGGAGGGTACAGCTCAGCTCCAAGTCCAGTTGCTGTTTTCAGTCTAGTTGCAGAGGGCACAGCTCACTGGCCCCTGTGGGAATCGAACCAGTATCCCTGTTGCTCAGAGCTTGTGCTCTTAACCAACTGAGCCACTCGCCCGGCCCTCCCTAATATCTCAATAATTCTACGTCATCTTGTTCTTCTTCACTGATAGCAGAAAAGCAATATTCATGCCAACTCTTAAACTCTAACTTCAGTGTACCCAGAATCTTGAGTAACTCTGTAACAATCAAGGTGAACACGTTTTCCTTACGGCCACAGATAAATTCCACAATGTCAGGGCCTTAACACAAGAAAACTTAACTTTTTTGGAACAAGCAAAATTCATTATTCCTCAGAGACCTTACTCTGTCTTGGAGTGATGATTTTTTAACCTGTATTTAACAAGACTGCCCTGGAAGGAAAGTGAGGGCTAAAGGCAGGAACTAGAGGGTCTTTTGGGGGGGTGTTTGGCACCGCTGGCTCCCCGTCCCACTGGACAGCCATATTGCCTCACTGGGAGATGGACAGTAACACTTTGATATTTGGTTCTTTGCAATCCCCTCTTTTCTAGGCAGATACGCTGGGATTTATTTGGTTTTTTTGTTTGTTTGTAATTCTTTACTGCCTGAAATTTATCTCCCAACCTCTACTATTTTATTTCTCTCTGTTTCCCCGGTTGCCTAGAACCACAGAGGAGAATGTTCATCCCTTTTAAATAAGGGTTTGTGTTATCTGCGATCCCTGGGTCCATATCAAGGCCCAAAGCAAATATTCGGTCTCAGTTATCTAAGCTGGCTGCTGACGTTGTTTGTTTCAAATTTCAACTTCATTCGAAACCGCATAGGCTTTACCCATCTAGGCGTTGTTTTGTTTGTTTGTTTTTAATCTCATGAAATCACCCAAAAGGCTTACATATACAATACACTTTTCTGTCTCATTCTTTTTCATTATTTTTTTGTTGAAGTATAGTTGGCATACAATATTATGTTAGTTTCAGGTGTACAACATAGCGATTCAACATGTATATACCTTACGATGTGATCACCATACTAAGTCTAGTCACCATCTGTCACCGTGCCAAGTTATTGCAATATTATTGACTATATTCCCTGGCTGTACACTACATCTCCTGGGCTTATTTATTTTATAACAGAACTTTATACCTATTATTCCCCTTTAGCTTTTTCACCTACCTCCCTCCCCTCTGGCAACCATCAGTTTGTTCTGTTTTTATGTTTGTTTCTGTTTTGTTCATTTGTTCTGCTTTCAATTTCACGTATAAGTGAAATCATACAGTATTCATCTTTTTTCTCTGACTTACTTCGCTTAGCATAATACCTTCTAGGTCCATCCATATCGTCATAAATGGCAAAATTTCATTCTTTTTTATGGCTGAGTAATATTTTACACACACACACACACACACACACACACACACACACACACACACCCCATATATTCTTTATCCAGTTGTCAGTTGATGGACAGACACGTAGGTTGCTTCCATATCTTGACTATTACTAGTAATGCTGAAGTGAACATGGTGGTGCATGTATCTTTTCAGATCATTTTCATTTTCATCAGATAAATACTCAGAATTGGCATTGCTGGCTCTTCTGGTAGTTATATTTTTAATTCTTTGAGCATCCTCCATACTGTTTTCCGTAGTGGCCGCACCAATTTGCAATCCCACCAACAGTGTGCAATAGTTCCCCTTCTTTACCTCCTCCCCAAAACTTATGTGTTGACTTTTTGATAATAGCCACTCTAACAGATGTGGGTTGGTATCTTATTGGAGTTTTGATTTGCATTTCCCTGATGATGAGTGACGTTGAGCATCTTTTCATATGCCTGTGGGCCATCCGTATGTCCCCTGGGGAGAAATCTCTATTCATATCTCCTCAAGCAAAGGAAAAGAATTGTAAAAACAGACAAACGGGACTACATCAAACTATAAAGACTGCACAGTGAAGGAAACCATCCACAAAATGAACCGACAGCCTCCTGAATGGGAGGAGATACTCGCAAGTGATATTCCCAGTAAGGGGTTAATATCCGAAATGTATAAAGAGCCCCTACAGCTCCACGTCAAACAAGCAGTCTGTCTGGTTCTTTTTGTTCGGTGTAGACGTCCCACCGAGGCCTGCCGCACTGATACCCACTGATACCCGTGAAGAGATTTTTCTCCCTGAGCCAGTTTGTCCCAAACAGTCTAGAACAGGAATAGCTTCACTTTTCACTCAGTCGTTTTATTTCATTATTTTCCCTCTTCCAAAAAGCGTGTGCCCTCTGGGATAAATTCATATTAGGAGGCAAGAACTAAGCTCAACGCATCCATTAAAATGCACATGAAATGAAACAGCGGAAGATTAAACGAGTCTGTGTTTTGAAATAGCAAACGCATGCCAGTTTGCAAGGAGAAGCAAATGGTTAATTAAATGTAGCAGCTGTGCAGTTACCAGAAGGTGGCCTTCCTCTGGGCCTCCATCGCCTCCAGGAGCCCCTTTGTATAAGCGCCCTGTTGCACTTCTTCCTCAACCTTTCACTTAGGAAACAAGTTTACTACGTTCAAAATTGTTTCAAAATCACTAGAAGCTCGTGAATAGAATCCTATGTTTCGTGCTCTCCATCCAAAAGGTGGATGAGTGAGAAAGTTCCCCTCTCTCCATCTCTGAAAGAAGCCCATCTCAACTAGCAAAATGCTTCCTCTTGGGTCTGACAGACCCCGGGCTCCCCTATCCCACACATTCGCCACTTTGGCTCTCCCCATCTTTTCAGTCTGTTCCCTAGATCACTGCAGTGCTTAGAGGGTGGAGCGTCACGAACGGGGTGTCATGTAGGGTGGAGCGCCCCAGACAGCTGGAGAAAACGCGCTTTCACATTGCATCGATGAGGGTAAGACCGGACATTGCTTCTAACAGCAGCGCCCCCTAGAGGAGGAGGCTTTACTTTCCCCATCAGAAAAATGGACATTGAGTCACCTCAGTCATAGGATATTTGTGGGAATAGGAATAGATGGGCATTGGCCAGGTACACAGTCAGAGCACAATAATTGATAACTCTTAGTAGCTTTTCTGTACAGCCTTGAGAGATTCTTCCAGTCGATTGCTCATTTTGGGTTTCCTGGGCCCACCAATCTCTCATATGGTAAATCCTGGCACCATTTAAATTAGCTTTCACTTGGAAACACAGATAAGACACAGAAACCCACTCTGGCTCAATGCCCTGCCCGCCCAAGGGCACAAAGTTATTGAAACCCCGGAGCCAAGACATTCATCCTGGTTCCCTGAGAAGGATGCAAATCTCGAGGCATGTGGCTCCTTTTTTTGTTTTTTTCCAGCTGGAAGGTAACTTGGATGTCACTGAACCTCCACAGGCAGCCTAGAGGGACTTGGTGAGAAGAATGACTATTAGGGAATATTATTCTTTTTGAGCTACCAGGGATCTTTGGCTGTTACCTCATTTCCATTAGCTTTGCTAGGTGAGGGGCTTTCCCTACCCACCCCAGAGGTTGTCAATCAGCCCGCAGGAGCAGCTGTTAGCGTTTCCCAGCCCCTCTATCAGGAAGTTCTGCTGTTTCCCCATCTCAGGGCTGTCCTTTGGAGAAAAACATGAAACCAGGGAAATACTATGAGCTGAGTAAAAACTAAGATGTTTAAGTGAAAAATTGCTATTGTTATGTGGTGCATTTTATTTTAGAAACTAATCCGTGAGCGTTGGGAATAAGGATCATGGAGCAGCTGTAAAACCTTGTTTTATCCGGTTTGAATTCTCAAAGTGCATTGAGTGCTTCCTCTGTGCGTAGCATCGCTACTGGGACCAGGGGATAGGAGGAGAACAGGCGGGGGTCCGTGCCCTCACACTGCATAAAATGTGTTGGAGATAAAATTTGCAATTGTAAATCGCTTACAGAATTCGCATCAGACAATTAATGAATTGTCAAAACTTGGGCTCCAGATAATAAGTGTTATAGAAGATTATGCAGAAAGAGGAGCCAAACTTTGTCAAACTATCTGGGGAGTTTGTTTTAGGGGAACGACAAGGAGGTCTTACCCACATGATGTGAGAGAGTCACCAGCTCAGGAGAGAAAGCTCAGCAGGACTGAAGGACAGATGAGGTCAGGACCAGACATGAATAGAAACACCCTTGGCCCCTGCGTGGAGCTGATGGACATGAGAGCGACACTGCTGCAAAATGTTCTTTAAACACATACCAACAGATGCAGGCGTTCTACAAAAAAAAGGGAAAAACTGTATTAAAATTGTATTAATATATACCAATCACAAAAGATGAATACAAGTCACGTTTGACTTGTGCAATTACAAGAGGTGCTCAAAGGGGTTCCCATCAGTATAATTTTAGTAGAATTTTTTTCCTCTTAAAATGTGTACACATTTTTTTGACCCTGTGTGTGTGTGTGTACACATGTGTATATATATATATATATGTATACACATATATGTATATGTATTTATATGTACATACATATATGTGTATACATCTATATGTATTTATATATGTATTTATATATATATTCAATATCTTATTAGCTATTAGGGAAAAAAATCAAGTTGAAAACAAACCATCAAATATGTTCTATACCAAATTTTAACATATTACAAAATACTTATGCTTTAACTATGTTCCCAGTAAAATTCATTTTGTGCAGATGTTGCATTATGTTTTTTTCTATTTCTGGATATATATTTGATCTTTTTGTACAGGAGCCATGGATTTGTCCTTTTTTTTCTTATAAGTTTTGGCGTTTCTGTGTCCAACATGGAAACTAGTACAAGCAAATTCCATCACGCGTCCGTAGTGATAGTATTGTGTTGTGATAGTATTGTGTTGTAAACAGTTCTGATACTTCTTGGTAGCTTTGTGTGATGTTGCAAGCGATTCAGCTGTGAAACAAAAGTGTCCAGGTATGCTTAATGCTCAGGAGAAACCGCTTCACAATTCAGAAACCAAAACTGTTACTGTTTGCAACAGTTTATCTGTGAGAATCTGGATTATCTACATAATATGGAACGAAAACAAAATGCAGAGACAATTGAAGATGAAAACAAAATGCAGAGACAATTGAAGGTGATGTCTGAGGCAGCAGTCCCCCTCCCCAAAACTCATCTGGTAACAAACATTTCAGTTCCTTGAAGTTGGCCTTATTATTCTCGTTGGTGTCTTTCTAAAGCAGCAACGGCTATTATGTGGAGTTTAACATACCTCTATGCTGGACATATAAGCCTTTTCAAATATACATTGAATATCTGCATTCGATTTTTTGAGGGTAGAAAGGACTGTGAGTCACAGATATTTGGAAACTGTTGATTTAGAGGCAGAAACGTTGAGGGTTTGGTTCTGAACCTTGGGATCTCCAGGCCTTAAGGAAATGTAAGGAAGAAGTAGAGGAGCGGGGACACGGAGAAGACAATTAGCCAAGAACAGAGTCTGCTGCTCTTACATTTCAGCAGCTTTAATTTTATGTGGCCATCCTCTTGACGAAGCATTAAGGGGTCTAGAGTATCCCCGCATTGGATAATCAGCTCCTTCATAATTGTTAGATGACTCATGCTTTAGTGTAAAACAGAGGCCTTTCTTGCAGTTCGCATGTGTGTCTGGGGTTATCCCATCTACCTGTGGCCATAGGTACCATATCACCCCTAAATGCAGGCCTCTGGGTGGCAGCCGCCGCTGTCTGGGAAGAATCAGTGTCCCAGAGGTGGCAGGGGCTTGAGCCCTGAGCCCTTGGGAGAGGAGGGGGAGGTGACTCAGAAGAGGCTTCTGGGTAATACGGGAGTTAGGAAAACTGGAGAATAGAGAACTTGGAGCTGTTAATAGCTGCAGTGAGAGCCAAACAATTCTAAGAAGACGGTGTCTCGTTTCTGGCTCCTCAGAGGAAGGAAGTCCACGTGAAAGGCTGTTCATCCATGAGGGCAAACAGGTGCCACTGAGCAGGATGTTCAAATGGACAGAAGTCATCTCAACCTGGAATGGCTCCTCTGTGACCAGAAGTTTGCGGAACTCACTCGGCCCTGCGTGCGCGTGGAGAAGGTGAGGGAGGAAAGCGGCCCGCCCAGCTCGCCCCTCTGTTGGCGAGCCCTCAGCCAGGCTAACCCGGGCCAGGCTCCGTCCTCCCTCCTGTGGCTGCGGAGATGAACATACAGCCCTCGTCCTCCAGGAGCTTTCAGCCTGGAGGGGACAGAATCAGTAAGTCACGACGATATTCTGTGATGGGAGCTCATGTGACGTGAAGCATAGGACGGGAGAGGAGCCAAAGGAGCTGCCAGGGCAGGTTGGTCAGGCCTTAAAGGATTAGATACGAGTCCGCCAAACAAGGGTGGACTAGTAGGGCATTTGCCGATGTGACAGATGGTCACGCAAAGGCAGGCGTTGAGGGAGGAAGCAGCAGACAGAGCAGCCTAGCGGGCCCTTGGTTGGAGGACTGGGAAGAGGAAAATGGAGGTTAAGGACAGGCAATAGATAGCATGGATGAACCACAGCCCAGGCCTCAACCAGCATATATTCAACTGGTGGAAACAGACAGACAAGTAATTAACATACGTCATGCCGCGGAGACGCAGGGCTGGCTCTTCTATCGCTGGAAACCATAATCAAATTCAAGAGCATCAGCGGAGAATTTAAGAGGTAATTTCATCCGTGGGCCTGCCTGTGAGCTGATTTGAATAAACAACATCACTGGACTCCTTGATGAATTGCATGTATTGGAAGTAAGCGGGCTCTCTTTGATCGTGCTGGGGGGGAAATGCCGTGTTGTGAGCACAGTGATAAATCCTGAGAACTTGATGTAATAGGGGAAAACAACATTTACCTTCATAAGAGAGAGGAGAAAAAAAGGAACCTTCCCAGAGGAGGTGAGATCTAGTTGTGTCTTTAAGGATGAAGAGACGTTGATTAAGAAGCCAGAGATGGGCTGGCCGAGTGGCACGATGGTTGAGAACTGGCTTGGGACGCCAGAGGGCCCCGGTTCGGATCCCACATATGAGGGCCAGTGACACTGCCCTCCACAGCTAAGATGCTGAACAACAGCTCAACCTGGAGCTGGGCTGCCTGTGAGTCGTCGGCGATGGTGTAGGCTGCAGCCCCTGTGGCAGTGGGTTGCCATGGGCTACCATATGTAGCCAGCAGCCAGCGTGAGCGGCCAGCAGCCACAGTGAGCGGCTGTCCAGAAGCCGGCAACTGATCTGCCTTGCCTGGGAAGAGTGCAATGATGGTGCCAGCTTGGGCCAGTGAAACAACATCCTCCACAACTAGACTAAAGAACAAAACAACAGCAACTTGTCTGTTCCCCTTCCCCCAATTCCCCAATAAAAATTAAAAAAAAAAAAAAAAGCAGAGAGGGTGAAGGGCGTTAGCAGCAGACACCAGCCTGCACGGAGCCATAACACCGAGGAGCGGCAATGGGGAGAGCTGGGGAAGGAAACTTAATTTGGGGACTTCGGTTCGGGGGCTAGAACGTGTGTGTGCCGGTAGAGAGGGAAAGTGATAAAGGGGAGGGATCATATTTTGTCTGGGTTGAGGAGTCACTGCAGGATTTTTAAACCAGGAAGGGACAAGAAATAGAGAGTTTCCGGAACAGCTTAATCAGTTCCTCAAGCTACGAAAAGTTACGCGTAATTACGAAATGTGAGAAAATTGCCTCTATCATTTTCTCAGCCTGTACATTGTTGATGCTTGAAATTTTGTTGACATATAGTTTCCTATGTTCTCTCTCTCTCCGAAAAGGTAAATGGCATTTGCCAAACTGCCTACATCTGGTTGGGCGAGTTGCCTGATTAGTTACTGGAAGTGTCCTAACTCAGGAAGCTCTTTATAGGGTTTCCCGCCAGTGAAGGGACGTGAGAGTAAAAAAGACACAGGTGGGAGGGGGGCTTCCATCACGAAGATTTCCTTCTCTGAATAATCAGAAACGAGAAACTTTTCTCACAGGTGTTTTTTGCTGTCATTTTACCGTCGCCTCTTTGGTATTGCCACCCATGCATGTATTACCTGCCACCATGTTATTAACTTAATGACCTTTTTGCCCAAAATCATGCCATATAACTCTGCACAGTTTTATGACACATGGATTTCGTTTTCTGATAAGCACAGATTTTTAAAAGAACAAATTTTTCAAGAAGGGCTGGTAACCAAGGAAAACAAGGCAAGCGAGAAGCCCAGAGCCCAGTTCCTGGGTCATTAAGACTGAACCTTGGAACCAGGGGAAGCTTGCAGGTACCAAAGGAACACAGCGGGCCTTTTAAGCTTCACTTGTCGCAGGGCGTGCTGGCCCCCTGGCCGGTGATGCAATTCTAACAGGTGGTAGAGGGAACAGAGAGGCATTCCTAAATGATTTTGCTGTGAGCTGTTTAGCAATTGATCAAGGCTTTTAATTGGTAAGAGCAGAAGGAAACCATGTAAAAATGCACTTCAACTCAAGATAGAGAAGGGAGCGGGAAGCAAGTTTAAGGAAGTTACCTATTTCAAGAAGTGTGACTTCCCTCCGTGGTGCCAAAGGAGCTTGCAAATGTGACCTCAGGGTCACTGAGCATAATCTTGGAGGGTTCTTGTCAATCAGAGGGTTACAGACAGGCAAAAGGAAAACCCTGAGTTTGAAACTGGATGGGGAGTTCGTTCCTAGGCCTTATAGGTATTGACATAGGATGTTTCTCTCGGTTGAAAGCTGACAGCGCGATGGTACCACATGGACAGTTCTCGCCGGAGGCTGTCTGGACCCTGAGTTATCTTGAGTTGACACAGTCCTTGTGGAGAAAGACTGCAGACTCAAAACTTCCGAGAAGGCCCCGTTTGTCAGCGTGTGCGTGGCCAGGAAGGGCGCGAGGGCTGGGTGTGCGTCACGGATCCTGTAACCCACCAGCGTCACGTGTTTGTTTGTGTCTGAGAACAAACTAACACCCCTCCCACAGCTGCCCTGTGCTCAGCAAGGGACGAGTGTCCTCAGATGGCTGGCAGGAAAAACAGTTATCCTGAGGTTTGGCGCCATGAATCAGCAAACTTCAGAAAGGCCATTTGACAGGGATGAGGATTGAAAGTGATAGGGGTTTGCAATGGGTCACATACGGGGCCGGTACAGCATTGAGCTATACATGTGCTTATGCGTGTGTCTACGAGGGAAGAATGCTGAATATCGGACTCTTAAACAAAATCTCAACTTTTGGGAACACGAATGGAAGTCCTGTGGGTGACGGGGCTGGTTTAATGATTGCAGCATACGGAGAGGGGGATTTTGTGTCTCTTTATAGGGTCTCCCTTCCCTCTCCTTACCCCCACCCTTGCGTCCTTCCTTCCGTATTTATAGATTGTCCCCTCTGTGCTAGGCACCATGCTGAGTGCAGACTCAAGCTTTGTCGACTCCCGGCACTCACAGCCTGGTGGGAGAGCCTGAGGTGTAAGCTAATATCTGCACAAAAGGCAGCTCCAAAGAATGGAGAGAGAGCAAGGAAGGACTTGTTCGCCTTGTGCCTTTGGTACGTGTTTGCCAGCAGCAGAAGGGCGGTGGGGTCCTTCAGCCATCATGTGCAAAAGCCTGTGCTGGGACGAGCCCAGAACACTGCAGAAGGCTGCGTAGTTTGGTGTCACAGGAAGTTAGTCCAGAGAGACGACCCACAGGAGAGGACAGCTGTTGGAAGCGGCACCTAGCAGGAAGGATTCAGAAAGGCCGTCTTCTGAATGGGACACTGGTCTGCTCTCTTGGCCATGAAAATCTGAACTTGTTTTTCAGTTCAAGACAGCCAGTCCAGACAGTGATAATGATATTTGACAGTGCAGTGCTCTCCCTCCCTCCATCTCTCCCTTTCTCCTCTCTTCCCTCTAGGCCAGCGGTTCTCAACCTTCCTAATGCCGTGACCCCTTAATACAGTTCCTCATGTTGTGGTGACCCTCAACCATACAATTATTTTCGTTGCTACTCTATAACTGTAATTTTGCTACTGTTATGAATCGTAACGTAAATATCTTTTTGTTCTCCGATGGTCTTAGGCGACCCCTGTGAAAGGGTCGTTCGACCCCCAAAGGGGTCGCGACCCACAGGCTGAGAACCGCTGCTCTAGGCGTTTGTAAAGAACTTAAGTGGTAGGAAGAACTCAATCAATGTAGGGGAAGTAAACAGTTTAATGTGGCATGACTTCCATGAGTGATCTGTTTATTCAGAAGACAATGCATATTTGTTATTTCTTCATTCATCTACAGAACTAGTCCTTACCAAGCACCAACTGACTGGGCCCTGTCTGAGCCCCTGGGAAACAGGAGGGAAGGAGGTGATCAGAGTCTGATCTCATGTTCTTTTTTTGTTCTGTGGAAAGGAGGCAGCCTGTAGGTAACAAGTGCACAAGTAAATGGGTGGTTTCCACGAGTGATTCACCGAAAGGCAGCATAATGGTGTTTGGTCCTTTGCCCGTTGGTTGTCAGCCTCTCTTAGGGCCTCTCAGCGCTGTTATATGTCGGCGGTGGGGAGGGGAGGGAAAACCCCGCTGGGTCCTTGCTCTTGCCAGAGGCCCCCTGTGAGGCTCTGGGAAGGGAGCCCTGCTGGGAACTGGGGGGCAGGAAGAGGGCCCTCACTGCTGGCTCTTAGCAGACTCCACTTCCTGTTCTCTTTCCGTCTGTCTGTGTGATGGGCAGTCAGATGCTGCCACACGAGCAGACGCAGGAGAGGCCCAGGAAGCCAACGTGCTTATACTCACAGGCCCTGGGGACAGGGGGCATGGTGCCAGGCAGGACTGTGTGAGCAAGCCCCAGGGAGGTCACGGGGGGTGGGGTGGGCTCTAGGCCAGAGCCTGTGTTAGGGTTTGTGTGGGAAAGGCCAGGCAGGGCAGGGTGAGCAGGTTGGCACTGGTTGGAGTAATTTCCGTGGCCCCTAACCTGTAGGGGTGCCCTCGAGCTGCCCGGTACCTGCCCTGGCATGGCTAAGGCAGAGGAGTTTTGCCTGCTAAGATGCACTGGCCAGACAGAAGTGGTTTGGCTCTGAACTGGTTAGTTTGCCCACAGAAGGCATCCCCCTGGCTGGGCCCTGTGCTGTGTGTAAGAGTTGGGTAACCCTGAGAGGGACGGTCTCTCCCAAGACATAAAGGGTTTTAAAGATGTCAAAACAGAGCCAGCCGAGTGGCGCATTGGTTAAGAGTTGGCTTGGGACCCCAGCTCTGAGCAGCAGGGCTGTGGTTTGGATCCCACATGAGGGCCAGTGACACTGCCCTCTACAGCTAAGATGGTGAACAACAGCTCAACCTGGAGCTGGGCTGCCAGGAGCCACCGTGAGCAGCCGTCGAATGGCTGGCGAGCGATCTGCCTCAGCCGGGAAGAGCGCAATAATAACAACATGGGCCAGTGAAGCGACGTCCTCCACAACTAGACTGAAGAACAAAATGACAGCAACTTGTCTGTTCCCCTCCCCCCGATTCCCCAGCACTGTTCCCATCTCCAATTCCCCAATAAAATCTTAAAAAAAAAACAGATGTCAAAACATCACAATAAGAAATATAAACAACGTACTGCCTTCTTACTGAACCTTGTCCTGCCCTGTGCCTCGCCCACCCACCCGCTTGTCGGGCCCCTCCTCAGGGTCCAGCACAGGCTGCGGTGTGTGTGACGGAGTTCCTTCTCCATCCTGCTTCCGGTAACCCCTCCTCCTCCCAGCTGTCCTCCACGTCCTGGGGACTCACAGGGCACCTCAGTTAGTCATACCTTTTCCGCCTTTCTAATACCTTTTACCCACTTTCTTCCATTCTGCTCCCCCTGGTCGGCACGTAGAGTGGCTTCTGTCACTGGTCCTGTGGATGCAGAGTAATGGAGGGGGTGCTCAGGCAGACATGGCCTGTCGGAGATCACATGTAAACTGACCTGGGAACTGGGTCTCACCTAGTGTGTGCATCCGGGGACGGGCACTCCACACGTGCCAGGAGGAGGGACCAGGTGGGTGCGACAGAATCGGGGCGGTGAGGCTCTGATCTTAGCCTGTCCTCACCCCTCCTGAGGTTCTGGCTTCAGTTTCTCTAGCCAGTCTGAGTATCCAGGGCAGTAATGCTCCCTGGCCTATGAGGTGACCAGGCGTCTGTGCTGCCACGTCCCCAGTATTTCTCTTCCTCAGGAGGCTTTGGTCCCTATCTGTCATCCTTCATCTGGGCAGTGACCCCTTTTGTTTTACAGGTTTCAAGTTGTTTATTCTCGCTCTTGCTTATTTTGTTTCTTTTTTTTCCCCCACTTCTGATCTTTTCTTCTGTCACCATCCCCTTTGGGAACTCAGCCGTGCTGAGGAAGGGTGTGAGGTGACGTATTTGTCCCATCCTGGCTTCGGGCAGGGAGAGTGGCAGTGGGATTCCCTGATCACGGCTACTTCACCTTCTCTCTCATGCAGCCATGTTCTCTTCAGGCATAGAATTAATTCATGACCAATGTCCTCAACGTGGTGATGACACCTCACTAGGCAACATGGTGTCCTTTCTCAGGAATGGGTGGAGGTTTGCACCTCACGTGACTTTCCTTTGGTTTGGAAAGCACCACCCTGATGCTCTGAGCCCTTGGGGGTAAGCAGTAGCCTCAGCTGCTTTCCCAGGGTAGCGGGTGCTTTGGGGCACAGGTCACCCCGCCTCAGAAGGTGGCCACGTGGGTGTCTGTTTAAGGCTAGAAAAATGCAGCGAGCTATTGCTTGCAGGTGGGCACCTCTAATCTAGAAAGCCTTTCCCATTTGCTTTGAGGAATTAAAAAAAGAAACGATACCACTGGTTAAAGGTTAAAGTGTATCCGTTATGCGTGGCTTAGTGACAGTGCAGCTCCGAATATTTTTATATGAAAGGGCTGCCTGGAGAACATGACTTTGATCTCTGCCTGGCTTGCCTGTTGGGCCACAAGTTGTTTATCCAGGGTGAGGTTTAGTGCGAGTGGGTCTTGGCACAGAGGGTACGGCCTGTGAATGTGAGGCCACTCATTCATTCTGTGTGCCCTTCGTGGACTCTGCCACTCAGGACCAGAGGTGGTGTCAGATTCTTACCTCCAGCCATAGAGAAGCTTCCAGAAGGGCAGCGAGCCTGAATGGGACCATATTCATTCTTGTACTTTTAATGAAGGCGTCTGTGGCTGGAAAATTATGCACAACAGCTGTTTAGAGGCTCTTGACTGATTTCACCAAGTTTACTTTGGTTATTCCCAGTCTCCGTTCTGTTTGTCAAAGAAAATGATGAGTGTTCCGTTTGAGACCAGAGGAAGGACTGCATATGGCTGTAGATTATGTGTCCTTGCCTAGAATATCCTTTCAGTATTTAATCAAATCTTCCTTCCACCAAAAGCACTTCCCAGACTCCCGCAGCATGCAGGATCGCCTGACCTTGGCAGTCAGCTCTTAATCTGCCCTACTCTGCCCCTATCACTTGACAGTTTGCACAAACAGCCATAGGGCATTTTTTATGGCATGCTAAATGCCTTATTATTTTTATCAGGTTTTTTTATCATTGTATTGCTACTTATGAATTTCGAACTTATCTCCTCAGTTAGGTCAAAAGCTACCACCATGGTGGTAGCAAACCAAACTTAATGTAAGTAGCTAAGCTTGCTCCTTTCTTTCGACTAGGACTTTGTAAAGCAAATTGGTAGGAATAGCTAAACCAATAGTGGGGAATAAAACGGTTTAATGTCGAGTCAGCCTGTGGGGACAGCAGTCAGTCTTTTATCAATACGTGTGATATTTATTGTAGGCTTCTTTGTAAATGACCTTTATCACCCTGAGGAAGTTCCCTTCCACTCCTAGTTTGCTGAGAGTGTTTATCATGAATGGATATCCAATTCTGTGAAAGACTTTTTCTGCATCTTTCAAGGTGGTTGCATGGTTTTTCTTCTTTAGTCTATTAATATGGTGAATTACAGTGATTGATTTTTCTAGTGTTGAATCAAACTTGTATTCCTAGGATAAACTCCCTTGGTTTTGATGTGTTATTTTTTTTCAAATCTTGCTGGACTCAGTTGCTAATATTTTGAGGAGAGTTTTTTTTTTAACATTTTATTGGGTAATTGGGGAAGGTGAACAGTGTTGGGGAATTGGAGAAGGGGAACAGCCAAGCTGTTGTCCTTCAATCTTAGCTGTGGAGGGCGCAGCTAGCTCAGCTCCAAGTCCAGTTGGCAGCTCGCGGCCGCTCGGCTCAAGGTGCCATGTTCAATCTTAATTACAGGTAGTCGTAGCCCACCATCCCATGCAGGAGTCCATCAGGCAGTCTTGTTGTTAGGAGCACGTGCTCTTACCAGCTAAGCCATCCTGCCACCTGTTGGCAGCTCAGCTCGGGCGCAGCTCACTGGCCCATGTGGGAATCGAACCGATGGCCCTGTTGCTCAGACCTCACACTCTTAACCAACTGAGCCACTCGGCCGGCCCTACTCATTTCTTCTTAAGTGAGCTTTGGTAGTTTGTGTCTTCTAAGAAATTTGTTCATTTCACCTAATTTATCAAATTATTGGCATAAAGGGTTTTTTTAAACTTTTATTTTGTATATGTGTTATCCGTTTAATGTCTATAGGATCGGTAGTGCAATCCCCATTTCAAAATTCTTGATATTGAAAATTTATTCTTTATTTTCTTCATCAGTTAGGTGAGAGCAGGATAGAATTTGACAAAGTTTTTGTGTAATGGGCTGTATAGTAAATATTTTGTGTATGCAGGTCACGAGGTCTCTGTTTTGACTACTTGACTCTCTTGTTGATCTGGAAAGCAGCCAGAGGAAATAAATAAATGAGCATAGATGTGTTCCAATACAACTTTATTTACAAAAACAGAAAGTGGGCTGGATTTTGTCCCTGGGCTACATACAGTTTTTTGACCACTGGGCTAAAAGATTATCAACTTTATTGGTCTTTTAAAAACACCAGTTATTGTTTTAATTGGCCTCTTTCCATTGTTGCTCTTTTTTTTAATGTGTGCTCTTGTTATTATTACGTCCTTCCTTCCTGCTTGTTGTAGATATAATTTGTTGTTCTTTTTCTAGTTTCATAAAGTAAAAGTTTAGATCCGAGATTTGAGAATTTTTTAATTTTCTAATATAACCCTTAATTCTATAAGTTTTTAAGCTCTGCTTTAGCTGTACCCCACACATATTAATGTTTTATTTTCAATTCCATTCAATTAAAATATTTTCTAGTACCCCATGTAACTTCTTATTAGACTTATCGGTTCTTTAAAACTGTGTGTTTAATTTTTAAATTTGGGAAGATTTCCTATATATTTTTCTGTTGTCAAAAACAGTATTTAATTCTTCCTAGTCAGATAACAATTTCAATGCTTTAAGTTACCTTGAAGTTTTTGAGGCTTTTTTATAACACAAACTATAATTTATCTTGGTGCATGTTTCATGTAGACTTGAAAACAGTATGTATCCTGCTGTTTGATGGAAATTTGGTCACTGAGTGATGCTCTCATTTAGGTCTTCCGTAGCTATAGTGATGTTTAGTTTACGTGCTCTGTGTATTCCTGAGAGAATCTGTGAAGTGATAAACTCTGAAGTTTTTGCTTCATTTATATTGACGCTTTATTTAATGTTATGTGCATACACTGTTAGAATTTTTTTCTTTTAGTAAATTGACTCCTTGATCAGCCTCTTTTTATCCTTGCTAATATTTCTTGTTCTGAAATCTACTTTGTCTGATGTTTCTATAGCCACTTCAGTTTCCTTTTCATTAGTGTTTTCGTGGCATGTGTTTCTCTACCTTCTTACTTTGTAAGTGTAATCTATACTTGAAGTATGTTGCTTACAAACAGCATATAATTGGGCCTTGCTTTTTAAATCCAGTGTTCATCTTTTCAGTGAGATGTTTAGGATACTTACATTTAATGAAATTATTGATGTGGTTGGTTTAAAATATATCACCTGCCTATATATTTTCTGTACATCTATTCCATCTGTTTCTTGACCCTTTTCTCTGCTTTCCTGTTTACTGAGGCATTAATTGATTACAAACAATCCTTGCTTTACATAATAGTGTGAGAGTATAAAAATGACCAAGCAAGCTGAAATCACCTAAAGCGATTGTAAAAATCAATGGGATACTCTATAATTGTTCTGTGACCTGTAATTTTTTTCAAAACATTAAAAACCCTCGTACCATCAGTTATAAATGTATAGAAAAATGAAAAGTGGCAAAACTCATATTTCTTTAGTACACTGTAATTTAAAACACTGGAAACATGGAGAATTACGGGTTTTATTTGTTTGTGAAATTTTTCCCAGGAGTTGGCTGATGTGCATGCCTCCCTCTCATGGTGTACAACCTACCATACGGAGTGAGGATCTTTTCTGTGTCATGGCCACGTGTCATGCCATTTCCTACGTTGGAGCAGTGTTCAACATCTTGTCCTTTGTGCTTCCAATGTCATGAAATCTCTTGGAAAGTTCGTTTAATGTTTTTCTTCTGGGAGCTCTAACTCTTTCCCCCACCTCCCTCCTTTGTGTCAGTATGTTCGTCTTCATTAAGTTCTTTTGGCTGCATATCTGTAGTCTGCTGGCTGACAACAGTATCACTATACCCATGATCAGCTGCGTCCTCCATAACTTCACTCGGGTTCAATTTGAATTTCACTTGTAGAATCCTCACTTTTTGTTTATTGGCTGCCCGTTTATCTTTGTGGAACAGTTCTCTCTGTAGATCATCTATCTTTGTAAAATGTCATGTGGGTTTTCCATTAGGTGACAATACAGCTGCACACTTTGCTGTCTGTCTAAGCACTGAGTAATAGGTGCGTAATGCCACTTCGGGGTGGACTTTGAAGGAAGCGATGTGGTTGATCCTGGGTCATGGCACACATCGGTTATCCGCAGAGTAATTTGTTGATGGGAGAGTTGGCAGTGAGGTTTTTACTGTATGCAATTGTTTGCAGCTATTATCCAATGGCAACTGAAATTTGACGTGCTTTGAGGGAGTCAGCAGTACCAGGTAACACATTTCTCCATATCAGAAACATGCAAAGAAAGGATCACCTGCATTTGACTGACTCCGTTTTATTTTTATTATTGGCTTATTATCCATACTTCTTTTAAAATCTGTCTTTAATGTTTTCTCTGTATTTTATAACATTTATTACTAGATTATCACAGTATGCTTTCAAGTGATATTATATAACCTCATGTAAGGTGTAAGAACCTTTAAACCATATACTTTCTCCCTTTTTTGGTATTGCCCTCATACATTATATGTTTACGTATGTTGTAAACCTTAAATTACATAGTTATTGTTTCTCCTTTAATCAATTACCTTTAGAGCCATTACAATTAAGAAAATTGTCTTTATTTAAAAAATATTTTATTGGGGAATTGGGGATGGGAAGAGCGCTGGGGAGTTGGGGGAAGGGGGACAGACAAGTTGCTGTCCTTTTGTTCTTCAGTCTAGTTGTGGAGGACGTTGCTTCACTGGCCCAAGTTGGCACCATCATTGCACTCTTCCCGGGTGAGGCAGATCAGTTGCCGGTTTCTGGACGGCCGCTCATGCTGGCTGCTGGCTACACACGGTAGCCCATGGCAACCCACTGCAGCAGGGGCTGCAGCCTATGCCATCGCCGGTGACTCACNGCAGCCCAGCTCCAGGTTGAGCTGTTGTTCAGCATCTTAGCTGTAGAGGGCAGTGTCAGTGGCCCTCATGTGGGATCCGAACCGGGGCCCTCTGGGGTCCCAAGCCAGCTCTTAACCATCGCGCCACTCGGCCAGCCCAATAAAATTGTCTTTTTATATTTACCTTTGTTTTTAGCATTTCCAGACTTCATTCTATTTTTGTGCAGAATCAAGATTATATTTGATACCATATTTCTTCTCAGTGGAAAGCTTCCTTTAATATTTCCTGTAGTGTAATTCTGCTGACAATAAAGCCTTTCAGCCTTTTAAATTGTGTTTGCTTCCTGAAAAAGTATCTGTTTCATCTTAAGTTTTGAAATATATTTTTGTTGGGTGTAAAAATGTAGGTTGACAGTTCTTTTTTTCTCTCTTCCAGAATGTTAAAGCTGTCACCACATTTTCCTCCTGGTTTTCATTTTTCTGTTGAGAAATGTGTTGTAATTTTTATGTTTGTTCCTTTGTATGTAATGTGTCTTTCCCACTGATGTCCTTCATGACTTTCTCTTTGTACTTGGTTTTCATCTGTTTGAAAAATAGGTCTTGGTGTTTAAAAATCAGTTTTTATTTTTAAGTGAAAAATTCCTGCTTAGATGTTCTCTGAACTTCTCAGATCTGTAGTTTGATATTTTTCATTGTTTTTGAAAAAGTCGTGGTATTTATTTCTTCATATATTTCCTTAGGGCCACTTGTTCTCTTTTATATTTATGGGAACACAACTACACACGTTTTAGATGAACTGATGTGTCCGTACAAACTTGGATGCACTCTTACTTATTTTTCTCTTTGTTTTTGTTTGGGTAACTTCTACTAGCTTATCTTCAAATTCACTGAATCTTTCCTTAGCTCATTTGAGACTATCGATGAGCCCATTCAAACGATTCTTCATCTTTGACATAATATTTTTTTTATTTTAAAGCATTATTTGTAGCATTTCTATTTGACTCATTTTTATGGTTTCCATCTTTGCTGAATTTCCCATCTGTTCACACATACTGTTTATGTTTTCACTGGACCCTTTAACATGCTAGAGCCTTAGATATTTTATAATTCAGCTTCAACACCTGTGTAATCTCTAGTTCTAATTGTGTTGATTGATTTGTCACTTTTAAATACAGTAAAATGGGCCAGCCGAGTGTGAGCTCTGAGCAACAGGGTCGCTGGTTTGATTCCCACATGGGCCTGAGCTGAGCTGCCAACAGTGGCAGGATGGCTCAATGCATAGAGCATGCGCTCTTAAATACAGTAAAACCTTGGATTACGAGTAACTTGGTTTGTGAGTGTTCTACAAGATGAGCAAACATTTCTAATACATTTTAAATTGGTAAAAGAGCAATGTCTTGCAATACGAGTAGTTTGTTTCTGGAACAAGTTATGCTCGCAAACCACTGCATTACTGTAGTATTTTTTCCCTTGATTATTTGTATGTTATTTACACCATTTCACTATATGGCAGGTATCTCATGCAGAATAGATGGAAGTAAACAGTATTTGCATTTGGAAATGGGTATACCTCCTCTTAGGCGGTTAGTGTGATCAAGTCAGCCTAGTCAGGAGCTGAAATAAGCTTGTTTGTGGTTGCTATTATGGCTGCTTTCAGTGCACCATCGTCTTCAAATTCTTCTGATGCCTATTTCTTAAAGTGGAATCTGGGGTACCGGTGCCTGTGCCTCACTCTCAGCTACCACTGTGTGTCGGCAGCACAGAGAGGGTAGGTCTCCATCCCGTCTCTCCTTGCTTGCTCGGGTAATACAACTGATCGAGAAGGGTCTATTTTGATCTGATGCTTCATCACTTAGATAGGCTGTCTGTGCACGAACTGAAAGGCAGAGAGATGCTTAGAATTTCTCGCATCTTCTCTGTGGCAGGAGGCAAACTCGGCCTTGTTTCCGATGGGTCTTGTGTGGGAGCGCTTCCTGGCTCTCTCCCGGGGTAGGAGACCTCCATCAGTGCTGATTCGGATGCTGGGCTCAGAATAGCTTGGTTCCCCTCCTGCAGGGATAGATGCTATTTTTTCACATTTTCCCCCCGATAACTGAGGATGATAGCCTGCTGCTCTTTGCTCTCTTGCTCAGGGCTTTTTGCTCCACATGACACAGGGGTCTGTGCAGGATCCCAGGGCTTTCTGCCTTTCCAGCAGTGACAGCCTCCCCGCTCCTCTAGGTCAGTACTGTTCTGACAGGCTCTCTCCAGTCCCCCGCTCTCCCTCCCATCTTCCTTGCTGTGCCCGGTGGAGGTCCGCAGAAAAAGGATCTGGGACGGGATGCCAGCTTAGCCTGTGTGTGTAGCTTCCAGGAGTGCTGTACTCACACTCTAACCCACACTTGTCCGACAGCGGTTCATTTACATCGTAACGCGTTTCCTCTTCCTGCTGACCCATCCGCCGCCCATGCTGGTGCGTTGCATCTCTCCTTGGGCGGGGAGTGGAGTCATCTTCTTCCATGGTTTCTGAGGTCACCTGATTGCCCTGTGACCTCAGCCATCATTTTTATAGCTTAGCTGACCTTTTCTTGTTTTTTTTAAGGTGCAGATGATGCTGTTTGCAGCTGTCTACATCCTAGATTATTTTCTGTCCCCTCTCATTGTGTATATTATTTGGCTTATAAAAAAAGGAAATATGTACATAATAACACAGGAGGGGAAAAAAGGACCCTTTCTGATCCATGATTTACACACATCACTCAGTCTGCTTTATGGGGTTTAGATTGTAGAGGAGGAAGAAAGAGAAGGGAGGTCATTTTGCGGTTTTCCAGCGGTGTGATGCCGTGACATGGACAAGGGCGGAAGGGGTGGAGGTGATGAGAAATGCTTGGACCTCGGCTCTATTTTAAGGGAGTACTCGTGGCTTGTTGGTGGACAACATGTGCGTTGGAGAGAAATGAAAGAATCAAGATCCCCGTGAGGCCTCCAGCCGTAGCCACTGGGTAACTAAGCTGATGACTAGAGTTATTCTACAAGAATGTGGGTACAGATTTGTTTTACATGAAAAGTAAACTTTCCGCCAACGCCCACATGCACAGCTGCTGTCCAGATCGGCTGAGACAATATGAAATCATAAAAACAAAACATCAGAAGAGAGACACGTGCAGTGCACAGGAAGCCATTGTCAACACTCCCCTATGTCATTGCATTAGCTTAACTGAGAAAGTCTCGTGTTAGGGCAAAGAACGCTAACTGAGCCCAAAGGTGATTTATGAGGGACATTTGTCTAAACTTTGTTTTTTTATGAAACACCGGCTGGTTTAGAACTTTACGTATTATAAATTGTTTTAATTTACTTTTGTGCATCCCTTCACATTTCCATGAAAGACTCTCTCCTGTTGCATCTCATTTTTCATAATGTAATGTCTGGCCTAAAAAAAAAAATCATGTATGTAATAACAGCAAGAAAAACAGGAATAAAAAATGAGAGGAGGACTATAAGTGACTTTTAACAAGTGCACTATTAATACCTAACAGAATTGTAGCTTCTGCTTGATGCACTTACAGGTCTCATTTTCTTTCATATGTTTCTTAATTTTCCCTGCCATGCTGTGAGGGCATGGGGGCGATTTGGTTGGGTTAGTGGTTCATGGCCTGAAATCACCCCTTTGGGGCTGGAAGCAGTAAGTTTGTTTCAGGCCCCCACTCTTCCCAGTGTCCTGCAGGTCCTGTCGCTTCCTCCATCCTCGTCCATTGTTGAGGGAGAGGCGAAGGGGACGTGTTATTGGGCTTGATGAGAGAGGGTTCAGGTTGGTAGGCAGTTGGGATGTAGAGATGGAACCATACAGAGAACTGTGTCTTTGATGACAGGACAAGCTTTATCCAGGGACTGAGGTGGCCAGCAGGGACCGTACCATCACTGTCCTCTTTGGCTTAATCATATAAATCACACATGGACATGTGGGAGCTATGAATATTTACCTGGCGTGTCCTGATGAGAGTCTTGGTGGCCTAACTATGCAAAACTGAATCTTCATTTACTCATTCAATTAGTATTTACTGTGGACAATGCACCGAGACAGAATTTTAAGAGAGATGAAATCTCACCTCAAAACTCAATCGAGTACCAAAATGATGGGCTAGTTTTCAAAAATCAGATTGGCTCTGGCTTTAAGCCTCCTCTTCCTGTCTCACTCACTAAGGAATTTCAAAGAGACTCCTTCTCCTCACCCCAGGACTTGCCTGAGGTTGCTCCTTACTCACAGAGGAACTTTCTAGAATGGCTTTGTGGTCTTCAAAACATCATACTAGTCAGTGCTGAGGTGCTGTGGTCCAGGCCAGTGTGTGTGTGTGTGGGGGGCTCCAGTTTCCTGAGAATGCTTTGCAAAAGGTGAGATTCCCCGTCTAGACTCCCAAGGCAGACGACACAGCCACTGACCTCCTGCCACATCCCTGGAGAGGGAGGCAGGTGTCCTTGTCCTGCTGTTCATGCGCCCAAGACCGATAGATCGATCGGTGATTGGAAAACTTACCTCTCAGCTCTCTGTGCTTGGTCCTCCCTCTCCCCTAAATCTGTCTCCTCATTCACCTCTTTCTAGAATAATCCTCGCTGTGACCTGTCTTTAGTTTTGATCACAGAGGGTAGGGCAGACATTGGTTCTTTCCCTGCAAGTTCGGCCATCGGTCCTGTGTAATAA
>NW_017731786.1:1020814-1023694 GCF_001890085.2 Hipposideros armiger
GTTCGGGAGCTGTGTGGGAATTAGCGCTAGTAATGATCTGTGCGTGAAAGATGACCTGGAATATAATGTATTAATAGAATTCGCAATAAGATATGACTGCACCATGAACTCGGCAGGAGCGAGGCACTATATTAATAGAAGGCGGCATTATTTTTATAATAATCTAGCACGACTCACATTCCAGCCCTCATAACACTTAATCGTCCTCTGTTTTCCAAATTGTGTGGGTGGAGGTTTGCTTGGCTGATGTGCGTCATCTCGTGTGGATATAGACTGTTTTTTAGCTGCTGAAGTCGTCGATTCCTGAGCAGGACGGGGAAAATTTAGGGCACTGTCTCTGCTCTGATTTGCAGGGTCTGGCCCTCTATGATCCTGGAAGAACGTATATATCCCATCTATTCACTTGTATAGTTTTTCTTAGAGTAGCTTGCAGATATTATGTAGATACAGACACACAGATATTTATGGCAAATTATGTTAGAGGAAAACATGCTTCATTTGAATAGGATTTTCCATGGATACAGTAAGAACTTGGAATTATATTCCTAGTAAGCGGGCAGAACGCCCAAATCCACTTCATTACTTTACAAGAAAAACGAGGACCAGCAATTTATTTACTCACCTGAAAATTAGTGTTAATTTCTATGAAGTTGAATAATATGCTTCAAATTACACTGAGAAAAGCCCTTGTTATCTTCGTATTTCACTCTGATGATAAATAGGAAACTGAAGGGACACTTCATGAGGCTCTGAAGGTTTCCTCCAGAAAGGTCTTACATTCTAGAAGGCTCCTGGGGAGGCTTTAGCCCTCACTGGATGACTGTGCCCCCCCCCAAAAAAAAGCCGCTTAAGATAATGTCTTTCATTGCTACCGTTCCACATGTTCCTCTAGCAAGACTATTTACAGCAACCCCCTTATCTGAGGGGGGTATGTGCCAAGACCCCCAGCGGGTATCTGAAAGTGTGGGTAGTGCCAAACCCTGTGTATACTATGAGTTTCCCTATACATGCACACCTATGATAAAGTTTAATTTATCCATTAGGCACAGTAAGAGACTAACAGGAACTAATAATAAAATAGACCAATTAAATTGTAGCAGTGTGCTGTAACACAAGTTATGTGAGTGCGGCATTAGCGGTACCTTGAGTGAGGCCTGAGCGCTGCAATGGCGGGCCTGGTCGCCGAGGTGCTTGCTGAGTGACTGATGGGGGCGGTGTCTGCAGCTGGGCCTGTGCTGGACAAAGGGGCTATTTACACCCCGCGCGGGTGGAACAGGATGGCATGAGATTTCATCACGCTGCTCAGATCAGCGCACAATTAAAACCTTCCAAGTTGTTTGTTTCTGGAATTTTCCATTTAATATTTTGGAACCACGGTTGACCCGTGGCTAAGTGAGACCTCAGAAACCAAAACCATGGATCGAGGTGCTGGGGGGAGCCTCCTTCTAATGGTCCGTTCTGGTTTCTTGGACACCTCCTCCTCAGCTGTCCCCTTTCCATTTGTACCTTTAGCAACAGAAGCCATCTCTGCCTTTATCATTTGGCACCAGCCCTGCTTTGCTCTAAGTTCATCAGCCTTCCTTCCATCCTTCACTCTGGGGCTTGGGGAAAATGTCAGACGTATCAACACTTTGACGTGAGTGGTGGCCCAGCTCCAAAGAGCCGATCCACAAGTCCCCGTCCACAGACACACGGTCACAAGCCCCTTTCCTCTTTGGCGCCACAGCTTGTGGACAAGCACGTCAGCTGTTTCACGTCCATCTTTGCTTCTGTCAGACACACAGCATGATCGAATGCACTGTTTGGTATGGGAAGGTTTATTGTTGTAATTATTACGGGTTTTTGAACAAGCCCGTCAGCAGCTGTGCATGAAGAAGACTCCTCGTTTGTCTCCTTCTCGGGCTGTGCTCTTATCCCGACAGCACCCAGTCGTCCCACAGACATTTCAGACTCTTGGCGTGTCGCTTCATAAATGAGTCTACTGAACCTGGGAGGATGTAAGTGTTTACCAGCGGTGGGGACAAAGACAGATGTATGTCTGTGCTCTTTTAGTGAGGCTGTTTGTAGGGTCAGGTCGTTAATAGTGAATTTTGGAGACAGAAAAATGCCCATTAGCAGCGTGACATTGGGGGATGCTTTCTAACTCCTGGGAGGCTCCCATGTCCTCATCTGTACAGTGGGGACAAAAATAGGACCTAGCTTACAATCTTCTTGAGATGCTTATGTGAACGCAGTATTTGCATTTTGAACGTTCACCATCAGTGGCAGTTTTTATTATGGTGAAGCCCTATCTGAGATGTCACCACATATTTTCAGGAAGGTCCCTAGGTGTTTGGAGAGTACGCTCAGTGTTATGAGTCATTTTATTATCACTGGCACCTAGTAGTATGGTCTCAAATACCTAGTACTTGCATAGAAGATGATATTTTAATATAAGGACAAATATCTCAGGGGTCAAAACCACAACCTTGGGGTCCGAATTATGTAGGATATCAATTCAATTACAGTCGTAGAGCAGAGAGTCAAACTCATAGTGACATAAACAAGGAAGAATTTATTTCTCTGCCCGGGATATTACTGGGCTAGCAAAGCATCCTGTAGTTTTCAAGAGCTCAGGCTGCCTCTGTCTTGTTGCTCTAAAGACTCCTGTCCTGTAGCTGCCACTCGCAGCCCTAGCGGGCTGCTCCAGCTACTGCTGTCACCTCTGCATTTCAGCCAGCAAGTGGGGGCAAGAGGGGGAGGGACATTCTATTTCCCTTTAAGGTACAGACTCAAAGTTACAGGATGTACTTCTTGCAACCATATTTCCGTCCTCATCGGCAGAGAAGTTGGAAAGTGTACTTTTTAGCTTGGCAGCTTCCATTTTTTTGGGGGGGAAGT
>NW_017731786.1:1026874-1033004 GCF_001890085.2 Hipposideros armiger
AGAGCTTTTCTGTAAAGGGCAAGCAGGCCACACGATCTTTGTCGCAGTGCCTTGGCTGTGCTGTTATCGTTTGTGCAAAAGCAGGCATAGGAAACACGTAAACAAATGAGTGTGGTGCTGCCCCAGCAAAACCTTATTTACAGAAACAGACAGCAAGCAGATGTGGCCTGTGGGCTGTGGGCTGCAGTCTGCCGTCTGCTTATCTAGACGACCTGGGTTTCGGTGTTGCTGCTGCTTAGGTTGTGGTCTTCACTTCTCCACGACCCCATCTGTCAGATGGGGGTAATGGTAGCGCACAGCTGGTGAGGGTGGCCTGAGATCCTCCCCAGACTCATAAAATCTGTGGTGCTCTGCACAGTAGGTATTAAAGTCATACACTTGTAGAATCAGAAGGCGTCTCATTAATATTTCCCAATATCCTTGTTCTTGAAATAATAAGGCCAAGATTCAGAGAGCTTACGAGAGATGCCAGAGGTCACACAGTTAATTGACAGCAGATGCAAATGTCACTGTAATGGGTGGGAACAATGATTATGTGACAGGGGTTCATGCAGCTACCTTCCTACATCCACACTCCTTCGTTTGTAACGTGGCAATAAGTGTCAGCTGATTCCTCTCTAACTTCGGAGCCGCCCTGGGGAGCAGCGAGCTTAGTTTTCTCCCTGGAGAAGGGTGCTGCCCTGGGGGTGTCTGAGCACAAAGATGCAGCACGGGACTGGACACGTCCCCGGACCAGGTACAGGCAGGAGAGAGCGCCCACGTAGGGGATGGGCCGCTTGCTCCTGGAGCTCCTGGCCATCTGCGGTTTCCACAGCGGTTTGGGTGCGGAGCCAGCCAGAGCAGATCTGCCTGGGATCTGCACACCCTCCGAATCCATCCCGGCTGTTTAATGGGAGGTGTGTGGCCTGGAGGTTTTGCAGATGACACAAGTGCAGTCATCGCAGGGCACGCTTCCTTCACAGGCAGCCACCTCTGCACGAGAACAGGCAGCATGCTTGCTCCCCCGGGCCTCGGTAGCAGAGCGGGACGGCCTGTGAACAGACTGAGGAAATGCGGCCATTTATAAATAAGGCGATACTACTGTAGAGGAAACACTGAGATTTAGCAACATGTTTGAGTGGGGAAAAATGAGTAGGGATAAGGAAATTGGAGCCTACTCGTACACTTGGCTCTGCCATGGAACAGTTGTCAGGTCTGGTGCCCATTTCGTCCCATCTCTGGACCTCAGTTTCCCCAATTGTACAATATAACGATTAGGCTAGATGACATATGAAGGTCTACACCCAACATTGTTTGTTCTCCTGCAACTCTACAGTTCAGTTCTGTTCATGACATTTGTCTTTGTGTCTTCATAAACTGTTTTTACTGAGCGTTCACCATGTCTGTAGAAGCTTTTCTCAACAGTGTAAGTCAGGGACACTTATTGAAGTGCCTGAAATCCACTGGTGTAGACGAGGCGGAACGTTATCCACTGAATACTCACCAAATAGCAGAGCAATAGGTGCGAAGGGCAAGTCAGAAATGACGGCGGCCAGGAGTGGCCAGGAAACGTTTCCTGGAAAAGGTCCAGCTTCATCAAAGGCAGAATTTAATCTTGGCATCAAGTGGCAAAGTAAGAAGACGCTGCATGTTTCAAGACGGCTAGAACGTGCGAATGCTGAGAGGAAGGCAGGGGTCAGAGGTAGATACAAATCTGCCCCATGGGGCAGTCCACCGGGAAGAGAACACCCAAGGAGGAGGAACAGGAGATGATTAGTTAGGATAAGCGGCTTGGCACAGAAGGAAGGCTGTCCTCGAGTCCTAAAAATGCCCTTTTCCTAAAATAAGGAACTTGGACATTTTTTCTAGAGGCAGTGACAGCCTGAATATTTCTGGATAGTTGAATTACATGATAACAGCCTTGCATTAAGATCATTTGACAAGCAGCATATTGAATAGGTTAGAAAACAGGAAATTATGTAAAGCGGGGCAGCTATGGGAATAACACAGGGATGAGGCGGTGCGATACTGGCCTTGGTGAGAACGGGGGAATGTTAGAAGCATGACTGATGACGAATTGACAGAGCTGGGCTGTCTTCTTAGGTCTGGAACTTAGGTCAAGGAAGAGAACCATCCCAGAGCTTTATGATGACAGCAGTTCAATTGCCCTGCACGTCGTTTTCTTATTGTTTGGTGTGGGAAGGCTGTTAGTGTGCAGCCCGAGGTGTTAATGTTGTGTGACAAGCATTTATTTTATCTGCAGGTGTCACCACATAATACCACCCAGAAGAGAGGGATTCTAGCAGGATTTATTTCCCTATAAAAATTTAAGGACTCTATTGATTTCTAATTTGAAACGTGGACTGAACTGCACCTATTTCTCAGGCTATTAATTTGGGGATCATTCCTTCCTCATCTGTATCAATACCCCACTAATGTCTTATGACTCTCCCTCGTGACGAGGTCACTTGGTCCATGTCATTTTTTTCTGTTAATCCTTTTAAAGCCACAATCTCTATTTTTCTTTCATACATTTCAGCGGCTTTTAGTATATTTACAGAGTCATGTAACCATCAACACAATTAATTTTAGAGCATTTTCATCACCTCCATAAAAACTTCATAACTGTTAGCTGTCACTTACACCCCAACCCTCAGCCCCAGGCAGACACTAACCCAATAATACCATCTCCGTGGATTTGCCTGTTCTGAATATTTCGTACACATATACAATCATACCCTGTGTGGTCTCTTAGGATTTGCCTCTTTCATTTAATATTTTGAAGGTTCATCCACGTGGCAGCATGATCCGTACGTAATACCCTTTTCTGGCCAAATACCGTATTTCCCCATGTATAAGATGCTTCCATGTATAAGATGCACTTTAATTTTAGGGCCTGAAATTTGAAAAAAAAATGTATTCCATAAACTTATTGAACTCAAGTTTTATTCGTCATAAAATTCATACAACTCCTCATCACTGTCAAAACTCCCAACCATGGCCAGTCTCGGATTGTTTTCTCAGTTGGAAGAGGACCAAACTTATGTTCAGGATCATGATTTCCATTCACTTTTGCAAACTGGATCACTTTTAACTTGAATTCAGCACTGTACAAAAATGTTTTCTGAGGGCCGGCCGAGTGGCTCAGTTGGTTAAGAGCTCGCTCAAGAGTTTGAGCTCTGAGCAACAGCGATTCGAGTCCAGCCCGAGCTGAGCAGCCGCTGAGCTGCCAACAGGTAGCAGGATGGCTCAGCTANGATGTACTTCTTGCAACCATATTTCCGTCCTCATCGGCAGAGAAGTTGGAAAGTGTACTTTTTAGCTTGGCAGCTTCCATTTTTTGGGGGGGAAGTCGGAATCTGTTTTCTATGTAGATGGCTGGCAGAATGCCACAGTATCTTCTGAGGGGTCCAAGCTGCCACAGAGAGCTGCGCAGAGCTGCTGTGTTCAGGGGACAGCTCTAGTGCATGAGATCCAAAAAAAAACCCCACTCAAGCTCAGCCACTGCCCTGAAGGAAGAGAGAGCCTAATTCATCTATTTCAGTTAACAGAATGATTTATCTTCCAATCACCCAGACTGGCCTCCTTGGACTCTCCTGGCTCCCTCGACAAAAAAATCCAATAAGTTGCTTTGTCTCTTCTAATGCCCCTTACACACATTTCCTCTTTTCAACTCGCACCACCACCCTAATTTAGGCCTAATTATGCATCACCCAGACAATTGCAATTACATCCAAATTGGTCTCCCTCCCCCACCAGCTCCTTCGTTTTCCAATCCGTTGTACAATTTAACTGTCAAGTTAATCTTCCTTGAACACAGCTCTGATCATCTCTGCCCTGCTTAGAACCCCTCAATGGCTCCCCACTGCCTGTTTCACACAAGCTAAGTGCTGCTTTCAGGGCACCCCCCAGTCTGGCGCAGGCCTACCTCTCCAGCTATATTTATCCTTCTTCCAGAAACCTCGGGGCCCACGGATCGCGCCATATTTTCCTATGTCTGTTCTTTTGCAAGGAACGTTTTGCTCATCATGGAGTGCACCGTCCCTCTCCATGAGTTTTAACCATTCCCGTTTTTAGAGCCGAGCTCAAACGCCACCACTAGAGGCTCTGTTTCCTGTTGGGAAGGGCTAGCCCCTGTCCTGTGAGCTCACTTCAGAATTTACTGTAACTCTCTATTGTGAAATGGCACATAAGCAGTTACAATGAAACCACTCCTATGTGTACAAGGTAACAGGTTTTCATCAGGTGACTACACTCCCGGACCCAGCACACAGAAGGAGAGAGCGAGCGAGCATGCCTCCCTCTGTTAGACAACGAGCTCATGATAGCCACCGAGGGTAACCGCTATCCTGATTTCCAGGATCGCAGTTTCGTTTGTTTTTGATCTTAAATAAGTAGAATCACACAGTCATCAATCTTTGCTGCCTGTTGTCTCCTAATTGAACGTTTTGTGTTTGGGATTCACCAGGATTGGTACATTTAGTCTCTTTGCTATATAATCCTCCATTGGGTAAACCTCCCGTAATCTGCTTATCCCATTGTATTGCCAAAGAAGATTTGGGTACAGTTTCCAATGTGGAATTACCACCAACAGTGCTGCTGGGAACAGTCTAGTTTGTATCTTGTGGGAACATAGGCATGCATAGGACATGCTCGGTCATGGGCGCTTGCTACTTGAGTTGATACTGCCAGTTTTCCAAGGTAGTTGTACCCAACCAGCACTGCTACCAGCAGTGAACTAGACTTTCAGTAGCTCCGTGTTCTTGCCAACACTTAGTTGTTTCTGGATTTTTCATTTTAGCCTTTCTAAAATGGATAGGTAGTGATTTCATCATGCTGTTTTGATTTGCCATCCTCTAATGACTGATGGAATTGAATGTTTATTTCTAGATTTATGAGTCATTTCTCTGTCCTCTTTTGTAAAGTGTCTTTTCACATACTTTGCCCATTTTTCAGTTGGGTTTTCTATCTTTTTCTTACTGAGTTCAAAGTTCATTATCCTAGGTATGAGTCCTTTGTTAGTTATATACAGAGGGTGCCAAAAATATGCACACACATTTTAAAAAAGGATTAAAACTGTAATACTCAATATATACCAATAACAAAAGATGAATACAAGTCACATTTGACTTCGGCAATTACAAGAGGTGCTCAAAGTGGTTCCCGTCAGCGTCCAGACCCTTCTGATGATGGCAAACTACTGCTTGAGCAACGCTGACCAAAGTGTCCACTTGTATACATGTTTTTGGCACCCCCAGTATATTGTAAATTCTGAAACATTTTAAAAACAAGCTCAATAAGGGCAGGGAAATATATGTATACACACACATATACACAAGTATATATGTATATATAGTTTTTTAAAAAACTATTCTCTCTGCAGTGTCTGCACAGTGCATGCCATGGGGTAGGTCCTCTACAAACACTTGCAAATGAATGAATGATGGAGTGACTACCTTAGTAGGCCCAGATATTAAAGCAGGGGTCCTTTTTCATTCATTTCCTGCCCTCATCCAGGTGCCTTCACGGTGGCTGTTCAGTACACCTTTGTCAGGTAGATGACTGCACAGCTTCCATAACCGGAAACGTGCCACCGTGTGAGAGTTCCTCAGGGTGGGGCTCTCGAGGCCATGGCCCCGTGGACACCCAGCAGGCTGGGTCCCTCATGTTGCTCATGTGAAGGCTTCCAGAATACCTTGTTTCCACCTCAGGGGTTTCAGCCCGTGAATAACTCCAAAAGTCAGATTTTAAAAATGCAAAATGCCCATGTGCTCTGCTAGCACTGAGAGATCGTCGCATGAGTGATTAAAACCAGTTCCAAAAGCAATGGAGTTGCAGCAGTGGAAATATCACACATATGTGTGCACCAAATCAGAAAACCCGGTAAGACAATCACCGTGTATTTCTGTGATCGTGGGGTTTGTACAGAGGGAGCGTCCTTATTCAGTGCTTACATCTGAGCGCCAGTCGCACCTCTGGGAGTTCACCAGTTTTCCTAGTGCTGGCTTCTGTTTCTAAGCTCTGTGCTTTGCTTCAGTCAAAAGCCCTCAGGCTAGCGATTGTGGCTTTCTGCGTTTTATTGCCACGAGTACTCAGCCACCCAACCATAATGATGAAATCAGCATATTTGAACTGGAGCGCCTCTTTTCTC
>NW_017731786.1:1041344-1045012 GCF_001890085.2 Hipposideros armiger
CACACAGTTGTCCTAGTGGTTTTTTTAAAACATAATTCAATTGTTCCTCCTCCTTCCTACCCTTACACTCTCCACCCACAGATTAATTCCTTCCCCCCCCCCCCTTCCTTCAGCTGGGCTTTACTCAGACCTAGTAGCTCTGCCTTTATTTCTTGTTTGACTTTCTGACAAGCTTATAAGACTCTCTGAGGTTCATTTTCTTGGGTCTCTAACACTGGGAAAGTAATAACCCGTCTCATAAGGCTGCTGAGACTTTTAAATGGAACACGGTATGAAAAGACATACATAGTCTTGCATTGTTTTTCGTCTTAATAGGTGCTCAGATTAAATGAATTCTTCTCTCTTCCAAAACGGGACACTGCCGATTATGGAAGGGGGGACATCTGTGGCCTGATGTTTGAACCCTGTGGGGACAGAAATTAGGACATCAGAATGGTAATTGTCATATGCACAGGTGCACCCACTGTCCCCCTAAAGGTCTCTCTGGAGACGGGAGGAGTGGTTAAGAATGGAGAACAGAATTGGCTTCAGGGCCATGAGGCCTCCCAGCGTTCTGAGCTGAACTATGTCCCCGGCAGACCCTGGCTGCCAGTGTTTCAGCATGCGACCGTGTTTGGAGGAAACGTGACCGTATTGGAGGTAGGCCCTTTCAAGAGGTAATTAAGGTAAAATGAAGTGTTTTTAGGATGGGCTCTAACCCCCATGACTGGAGTCCTTATAAGAAGAGATTAGGACACAGAAGCGGGAGCACAGAGGGAAGACCAGGTGAGAACACAGGGCGCAGACAGCGGTCTCCAAGCCCAGGAGCGAGGCCGTGGGAGAAAGCAGAGTTGTCAGAAAGGGGGCGTGGCCTCCTTCCGGAATTGTGAGAAAAGGCGTTTCTGCTGTTGGTGCCGCCCAGTCTGTGGCGCTTCGTTACAGCGTCCCCAGCAAACTCATACAGCTTGGGCTCCGCAGCCTGCGTTTCTTCCTGTGACTAAAATAAGGCTCAGCTGTACGAGGAGAAAGCCTACACAGTTCGGTTATGAAAGGAATAGAGTTTAGAAATGCGAGGGGATTCTTGGGCGAAAGACGTTGTTCAGTAGCCAGTGGATGGTCTGACCGACGGTGCTGGTTACGGAACGTAAGCCGAGCTGTTGGAGACGGGGCAGCTTTGACTGAAAGCTGACAGGCAGCTGTCAGTCACGCCTCTGCTAAAGGCCTTGTCAGCAGCCACTGAGAATTCTCTCTGCCTTCCAATCCTCTCGTTTCAGAGCTGTCTCAGGCCGATTAGTCCTAAAAACCACGTGTAATTAATATCAGTTATTTAGACCGGCTGCTTGAGTTGCTGTCAGACTTTCCAGCACAGGACACGATATTATTATTATTACTGCTAATTACTGTATCGACAGTTAGACCTAGAAATGGGGAAATCAAGGTTTAATTATTGTAGAAGTTTACGCGTAGGAAAACTTGGTATTGGAATTATCATTCTTTATCAAAGGGTTGCCTTCTGGTAGTTTCTTGGGCTGTGGGATGTGGGCTTTGGAGGTAACATGCCTGGTTCGATTTCCAGCCTTGCCTCATATTAGCTACCTGGCCCTGGCACACACTGCTCTCCCTGTGTTTTATTCCCCCCATCTGTAAAAGGGGGTCAAGGTTAGGGTCTGCTGTGTGACGCTGCTGTGAAGTGCAAATGAGCTAATACATGGAAAGACCCCATAAGGAGCTGGGCACATCGTAATTCCCAAGCACATAAGATGTATCTTTATTGATCTTGTCTCTACTACGGTACATTTGGGAAAGGACCCCAATGGGGAACTGCAGTTTGGTAGCCTGGAACTGGGCACCTGAGACCTGCCTCCCAGCTCACACACTCACTGAACAAACAGCGCGAGTTCCTGGAGCCTTAGTTCCCTCCCTCACTGCAGCGCCAGGTGTGTGGTGAATGTGAGTGGCTCCAATTTACCCCGTGCTTATGACCTCCCAGGTACCGCCCTGAAAGTTTTACTGCATCTGCCCAGTTAGCACTCTCTTTACATCTATGTGGTAGGTGCCATTATTTTCATTTCCTCGACAAAGGAACTAAGGATGGAAGAGGGTGAGAGGTTGGCTTGGGGCCACTCACCTTGACACTGGCAGGGCCAGGCCATCCGATTCCCAAGCCCAGTTGTCATACTGTATTGCCTAAAACATCTATGAGAGCGTGGGTCTTGTAGGAGGTGGCTAATAACTGTATTTTATTTTGGTTTGAAACCGAGGGAGAACCACCCACTTCCTCGAGCTCGCATCCTACAGAAGTGAGTTGCTTCATATTTAAAGAGGAAGCGTGGGTGCAAGTTAAAATTGGCACAGCCTGTCAGTGTGAATGTATTAATAGGTAGGCCCTAACTGTGGAAGCCTTTCATTGTGCCTAACTCCCCGGACCAGCCCACGTACCACATAACACCCAGCCCTCAAGGCCAAGTGCAAGTCATCATCAGGCCTCCCACTAGCTGTCCTTGACCCCGTTAAGGCTTGTCCACCCTTTTCCCACTCCCATCCAGCCTCGTATCTGATTTCTAGCTCTTGAGCCCGGCTCCTTGGGAACTGAAATTTACCTATACTTTTGCCGCAACCTCTAGCAATCATTCGATTGAATGAATGAAATATTCACCCCCTTATTTATCTGCATGTTGATCAGCATTGGAAAGAAATAGAGGTTTGATAATAATGGCCCATCAAAATAACTCTAATGGCAGCGCATGTCCCCAGAGTGCCTGTGCCACATCGAACTCCTGTACAAAGGTTCCGTTCACTCTGGAATTACGTTGCTCTCTGCTGGTGCACTCAGCCATCTTTCATGGGAGAAATACTGAGTTGCTACTATGTATAAGAGGCTGTTCAAGGTCCTTGGAGCATAGTGGTGACAAAGACATTAAAACATCCCTGCCCTTGTAGAGCTAGCAGCCTAGAAGAGAAAGACAGCAAACAAATGAATGATTAAAATATATATAGCAAATACTTTGGAAATGTAGCATGGAACTTCTCTGTGCCTCCATTTTCTCATCTGTAGAATGGGGGTGATAACAGTATCTCTCTCGTTGGGCTGTTACAGAATTTCAGTGAGGTAATATTTGTAATGGCACTTGAAATAGTGTAGGACCGTATTCTGTATACATATCTGATAAACAAATGAGGAGAACAGTTGACTAGGGAAGGACCTAGGGAGTTTTAGAAGTGATGTCCTACGGTCTGTGACAGGGAAGTCGCTAAGAGGTACTGTTCAGCAGTGAAGGAGCTATTTATTTCTAAGCAGAGGGAACTAGAAGAGCTGCGACTCTGATGGGGAAACCTGCTGGTCATGTTCGAGTAGATGGGGGATGTGAGAGAAAAGAGAAAAGCAAAGAGGACCTAAAGAGGAAAAACCGAAATGAGGAAATTGGGGTACAGCATGTTTAGGGTGGGGTAAGGTGAGGAGCACGTGTTAGGCTTGAGGTATGCCTTTAAAATCTGTAAAGGGAAAATGGGAAGTCAGTTATAGGAGTTTGGGGTTTGAGAGAGGCTCTTGTTGTAATATGAAAATTGGAGTCCTTGCATACAGATGGTGTTTAACCCTCTGTTGGGCGCAAATGATCTCACAGATTCATTGCACACACAGATGCCGCTATGAAACACGTCTTCTCTGTACTAAGTCACAAACACGACTG
>NW_017731786.1:1045727-1055713 GCF_001890085.2 Hipposideros armiger
GTGAAGTGGGAGTCGGGGACCTAAGCCAGGAGTGGGAGTTAGGGAGAAGATGCTGGAGGTTTGAAGAAGAAGATAAAAGTATACAATTATTCCCCTGGACAGCAAGCGGGTGGGTGGACCCAGAATTTGGCGTTAGCTGGGCGGACACTGTTGAGCCCACCTGAAGCTCGTGTGTATGTATTTAAAGTGACACAAGTCACAGTGTTGGTGTGTTTTTCTGCAGCCATGGGGCATGTGCAAGAAGCAGGCAGACAGCTGGACTTCCCTGGGGTTGGGTTTTGCTAATTTTATGTGATGAAGGGGGAAGAAGAACAAGATAATTAAGGATACCTGTAAGAAGTCTGCTTTTAATGAAAGACAATGGACTTGAAAGTAGGAAGGACAGAACACAATGAAAGGTGCAGTCAAGGTTTTGTTGGCGCCAAGCTACATGATGGAATGATCTAGAATACTAGGAATTGAGGGTCAGAGAATAGGGTGCATTGAAGCGTGATTGTAGGAGGGTGAAATGGGCAGAGGGGGTCACAGGGGACAAACTTCAAGTTATAGAGTAAATAAGTCCCAGGAATATAATGTACAGCATGGTGACTAATGATACTGTATTGCATATGTCAAAGTTGCTGAGAGAAGAACTCTTACAAGCTCTCATCACAAGAAAAAAAACATTTCGTAACGTTGTGTGGTGACGGATGGTAAGTAGACCTACTGTGATGGCCATCTTGCAGTGTGTACAGATACTGAGTCATTATGTTGTACACCTGAAACTAATATAATGCAGTATGCCAGTTATACCTCAAATAAAAAAAGAAACGTAGACGTAGGTGGCCGAGGTAGGCTGAAGGAAGAAAACCCACAGGGAAGAAAGTTCCAGGAGCTGAGATGCTGAGGTGTTAGTTGGAAAAGTCATTCCGCGTGGGTCACAGGTATCAATGAGTAAGAGCAGTGTTGGAGAGCAGGACAGCCTGGAGGGAAAGAATCTTCCAGAAACTAAGGGGAGTGGCACAGAGGGCAGGGAATGACTGGAGCAAGTTGTTCTTGATGGACTCGGATGTCTGAAGATTGCAATCTGGAGACTTTCGGGGGAGAAGGGAGGGATGGATTGAAAGTGGTGAGGAAGGGCAGGGAGGCTCGGAGGGTGCCTGGCCTGGGGGAGGAGTAGTCAGCAGGGAGAGGGCTTCAGGGGGGGCAGCTCTCAGGGGAGGCTCCGGTCAGCGAGAGCGAGACGTCCAAGAGGAAAGTTGAGAAACGCTTGTGGGCATAGGCGATCCAGCTGCCAGCGGGCCCAGGAATTGTGGGGGTTCAGGGGGAGGGTTTCAGAAGCTGGGGAGTGGCTGAAGCCGGGACTAGAAGAAGAGACGTGGAGAACGAATGGATGGGGACAGAGTGAGCTGGTGAGGGTGACCAGTAATCCTGGAGTCTCCTGTAATATAGACAAAAATGTGGGGCAGCAAGAGATTAATCCTGATGGACTCGAGGTGGATGAGAGTGAATACTGAGCGGGGGCAGGTGTGTGTGTAGGCCGGGACGCCTGGATCTCTGTGGGTGGAGGTCTGGAGGCGGGGAAAGCGCCATGTTAGTCTGTTGCCACCCGCGTCAGTCTCAGTCACCAGTGGGAGATGTGGGTTGACTCAGTGTGCGGGCTCCCCTCTCCCACGGCGGATGGAACAGAGGCGGCTCAGGGAGCCTGGGCCCCAATCCCGGCACACAGGCCCCTCTTAATCCTCACCAACGGCATGTGAATACATTCACGCCAACTCGCAGTGACTGGCAGAGCTGGGCCCCCGGCGACCTACCTGCTGCTGGCTTGGCGTCTGAACGTTTTCAGCGTCCTTAAATGTACTTCCCACGTCCCCTTTTGGAGAACAGGGGTCACTGGCCATCAGTCAAAAGCAGAAGCCTGTCTGTAGTTCTGGGGACGGGTGTAAGCAGATCCCTTGGATACAAGACAAGAAAAGCTCTGCTTGCAATGCAGTGCCACAGGCCTCCCGTTTCCCCGTGTCCCAGGCCCTGACTCCCGCTGGTCTCACCAAGCCCCAAGCTCAGGAGATGTTGCCGCACCTACTTCTCCTGTGTGTCTCCTTGTTGGCTCTTCGTGGATTCCTTCTGAGCGTAGAAACAGCGGAAGGCGCGGTGCCCTGTGCTTGCTCCCTGTGCCGATCGGCTGCCATGATGCCTGCGAGTCCTCCTGCTCTGCAGGATGGAAAGACACACAGGTGGACGGACAGGTCGATGACAGGCGGGAACACCAGGCGGGCTGTGCAGTGGCGCTGTAAGTGGGAGGACAGCCGACAGAGAAAGCTGACACGCACCGAAGATAGAAAAGTGACACAGACTGAATTCCCCAAGGGACAATTAGCGCACGATGCAAACACAGCCTCGCAAAGCAACAGCTCTGAGTTCTAAAGACAATTCTCAATTAAGTCCTCAGACGGCCGACTGCTAAGTGCTGATAAATTGGTTGATTCCCCCTTGCTGTCTGCGGAGTTCCTCCCGACACCCATGTCTCCATCTGTTCCATTAATAAATTAACTTCAACCCATAAGATTATCGAGGAGACAGAGCAACTGGCCTGTGAGAAGTGACGAGACTTGCTTCTTGGAGCAGCCTTTCTAGGAGCCTGGACAGGGGTAAAAAGCTGAGGAATCAAAGTGATTTTCAATGATAAAATTTGCTCTGAGTTTCCTCGTTTTCTCCCCCCTCCAGTACATGAATATGAGTAAAAGATAGGATTAGAGGAAAAATAAGTTTATTGAATTGTCTTTCCTTGTCCTACTCAAAAGGCAGCCATGAGGACTCTGATAGGATCCTGGCTCCCAAGCAGCCTCACAGGGAAATGGACTTTCACGTGGAAATGCTTACAGTGGCCCCTGGCCAGTTACTCCTTAGCTCTGTAAAGACACAAGTGAGTGCAGATTGGTGCTGAGCCGCATTCACTCTGCTGGGCCTGCGCCCCGAGACCAAGGGGCTTTGGAGGAGAGCCAGAGCCCCGCAATGGCCATCGTCGTCGGGGTCCCTTGTCCTCTGCTTTGTATGGGAGGCCAATTTGGTCCCTCTTAGCAGGAGGGAAGTGTGGTTGGTTTTGTTGGTCCTGCCAAGTGGAGTAAAATGAAAAAGGAGAAACGATTGCAGGACGTGCCAAAACGGCGTTCTTGGGTGAGCTTGGCAGGAGAGAGTTTTATGGAGTAGTAGGGACTGGAGTTGATGAGAGGGGGCTGGGAAGCGTGGGGAAGGGAGGGCTGGTGACAGCATGTGTGCACACCCCTGGAGAGGCCTGGCTGTGAACAGAGGGCAGTGAAGCAACAGCCTGGATGGGAGNATGGGCCAGTGAAGCAACGTCCTCCACAACTAGACTGAAGAACAAAAGGACAGCAACTTGTCTGTTCCCCTTCCTCCAATTCCCCAGCGCTGTTCCCATCCCCCAATTCCCCAATAAAAATCTTAAAAAAAAAACAAAAGAATCACTTAAAAAAATAAGTTTACTGTAAATGTGATTTGTTCTGTTTAATTTTTAGCATATGATGTTTTAGGAATCTAGGAAACTGCTGGTGACAAAACTTTCTCACATAGAGACCAAGTGTCAAACCAAGGATACCTAGAGTCTTCTGTGTCCCAGAGACATGCTCTGTACAGCTGGCATCTGGTTCCTTTTCCTTCCTTCCTTCCTTCCTTCCTTCCTTTCTTCCTTCCTTCCTTCCTTCCTCCCTTCCTCCCTTCCTTCCTTCCTCCCTTCCTTCCCCCCTCTTTTCCTCCCTCCCTTCCTCCCTTCAGCTTAATTGCATCTTCCAGGCACCTAATGAACTGGAGAGTTAAAGTCAAGAGGAGTAATAGTACTAGTGATTCTAGCAGCAGGAATAATAGCTGTGAGTGTTGAGTACCTGCTATGCACGGACTCCTCTAAGCATAGTCAGGTAGCACTGCAGAAAGAGGAATGGAAAATGTGGTGCAGACACATGGAGGATTTTGCCCAACGTCACTCGGCCAGGAAGGGGCAGATTGAGCATCAGAGGCTGACAGTGAAGCTTTAGACAGAGATTGTCCTGTCAGTCACTACCCTGGGCCCCCCTCAAATAATCAGAAATGCACCAATTTCCCCCAGTAATGAGTTGGGTTTCTTTCTGCTTCATGCCCACAATGCTCCCTCGCCACTTTCTGACTCGGAGGCGGGGAGCCTAGTATTCAGGTAAACCGTTTCATCTTAACCAGGGAGAGAAGCCGACTGCAGGGCCCTGAAGAAGAAACCATGACTCCGTCCTCACAGAGTTTGTCAGGTCAGCGGATAGAAATGTCCGTAGCAGCGCTGCGCTTGTAAAATCTTCTCTGGATATGTGTTTTGGAAAGATCACGGCTCATGGAGGCAAATGGTCGTGAATTCATTGTGTGACACGGGATAGACTCTGACTTCTGTGAACTCGCATCTGTGGGATGGAAACAATAACGCAAACATTCGGGATTGTTGCGAGAATTGACAGATAATACGACTGCCTGGCACAATGCCTGCCACGCAGAACAAGGTCAGTGACAGCTGTTTTCACTTTTACTATGATGGTGGCTCCTTTCTCCAGATGGGGGATGGGTTCCAAAGGATGGCTGAAAACATGTGGAACTCACACATGGCTGCACTGTTGTCTGCCTGTCAGTAAGGCTGAGAAAATCTGCTCTCTGGAACCTCGACCTTACTTTCCGTCTGCTCTATCTCCTGTCTTGAATGGTTGGTGCCCACAGCCCGTTGGCATCCCAGTTTACGTTGATTCTTATGGCCCCGTTGTGACGGGTGATATCTGAGTCCTCCCATCTTCTCAGCCCTTCTCTGTCCCCCTCTCTGGCGTCGTAGGAAGTGAAGTTCACATCACAGCAGCATTAGAGTAGATGGTTCGGCCAGAATTCAGACGTGGGGGTTACCAAGTAATCATCTGGAGGACATTCCAGAAATGTATATTTCTTTAGGTCCATATATAACAACTGCATTACATGGAGGGCAAGCCAGAACATGTCCCAGCTTGAGTTCCCAGAGTTTATGGCTTCATAATGTTGTCCTTTGTCTCCCTCTCCACTTGGAAAAGAAACAATCAGCAGAGCAGAGTCCGTAACCGAGGTCTTGGTTGGGGTTCGGTCCTCAAAAAAAATGGAACTCCTTCCTTGTTTCTTCCTCCCTCCCCCTCTCCCTCTCTCTCTCCTCCCCTCCCTTCCTTTTCTAGAACACACACGGGAGGCTCTCCTCTGAAATGGGTGCCTGTCTTTAAAGACGGTCTCCAGGACCCACATCTGGGCCCCATTACAATCCAATCTTTGGCCCATCTGTTTTACGTATAAACCCTCCAGGGGCTTTTCATGTTGGCCCTTAAAATGAGCTCAACATGACATGAGGGAAGGATGTGCAACTCACTTTTGCTCCTGGAAGTGTCCAGAATCACTCACTACTCTGCCTTCCATCCCTGTGTACCCGCCTGGTATCCACGCGGCCGTGTGTGCCCACCTGGCATAATCTGGAGGTTCTTGGCAAAACTAGATTCATCGGATGTAGGGAGACGGTCGCTCTGAAGTTAGAAGGAAGCCTGGGGACCACCGAAATCAGCGTTTACGAAGCGGAGATGCTCCTGTATCCCGTGGGATGGGGAGCAGTCCATGGACACCCGTGCTGATGAGCGTCCCCAAGGGCTCCCGTTTGTGCAGCCCCCATGCTCACCCGCGAATGCAGTGGGCCACCTCCTCCAAGCCCGGCCTCGCGTCTGTCCAGGGCTAACAGAATGGAGACCGCACACACCACATCCTTCCTGTGTGCTGTTCTACCTGTCAGTCCCTCCCGCCCAGCGGGCCCGTAGGGCAAGTTCACCATCTCCGAGCAGAACTAATTGGTCCGAAGCGCTGACATAAGAGGGACAGGCCTCCAAGTACTTCACCTCAGCCTAGGGTGGTCAGGTACCTGTCCCACCTCACAAGTGGCTGCCAGAGGTGTTTTGTGAGAGGAAGGCCAGCGAATGGACCTGTGAAGGATTCTGGGGCCCCATGATGGGTGTCTGGGGAGGCTGTAAGGATGTAATGATTAAACAAACGGTTTTAGATTGTATCACATGTCTCTGTCCTTTATTGTGCTATAAAACGGCTCATCTGGGGGAAAATGTGGATTTAAACGTTTCTGCTGTGATCACACAGTTGTCCTAGTGGTTTTTTTAAAACATAATTCAATTGTTCCTCCTCCTTCCTACCCTTACACTCTCCACCCACAGATTAATTCCTTCCCTCCCCCACCTTCTTTCTCCCCCGCTTTACTCAGACCTAGTAGCTCTGCCTTTATTTCTTGTTTGACTTTCTGACAAGCTTATAAGACTCTCTGAGGTTCATTTTCTTGGGTCTCTAANCTGCTCCTAAAATTTGCATGCATATCTTGTGCGCACATTTGATTTTGCTTTTCTTGGGTTTATACTTAGGAATGCTAGGTCCTGTGGTAATTCTGCGTTTAAATTCTGAGGGACCGATAGACTGTTTTCCAAACAGGATGCACCATTGTACGTTTTCACCAGCACCAAGGAGGGGTCCCGTTTCTCAGCCTCTCCCCACCACTTGTTATTACCCGTCTTGTTTATCATAGCCACCCTAGTAGGTGTGAAGTGATGGCGTATGGCTTTCCTTTGCATGTTCCTGGGTGCTGATGATCTTGAGAATGTTTTCATGAGCTTATTGTCCATTTGTGCATCTTCTTGGGAAAATTGTCTATTCAGAACTTCTATCTATTTTTAATTGTGTTATTTGTTTCATTATTATAGACTTATAAAAGTTCTTTAAATATCCTAGCTACCGATATATGATTTGCACATATTTTTCTGTGGATTGTCGTTCTGCTTTTTTGATGGCGTCCTATGAAACACAAAATATTTTAATGCTGATGAAGTCCAATTGATCTGTTGTGGCTACCATGGCTTGTGGTTTTGGTGTCGTATCTAACGAGGCTCTGACCAACCATGGGTCCTAAAATGTACTCACATTTATTTTTCTTCTAAGAGTTTTCATTTTTATGGTTACATCTGTGATCCATTTTTAATGGATTTTTGCATGTGGTGTGAGGTATGTTAGTCCAACTTTATTCTCTGACATGTGACTATCTAGTTTTCCCAGCGTTGTTTGTCAAAAGACTCCCTTTTACCCATTGATTCATCTTGGTGCCCTTGTCAAAAATCAGTTGACTGTAGGGCTGGCCGAGTGGTGCGATGGTTAAGAACTGGCTTGGGATGCCAGAAGGCCCTGGTTCGGATCCCACATATGTGGAGCTCCTGGCCATCTGCGGTTTCCACAGCGGTNGGTCTGTGACAGGGAAGTCGCTAAGAGGTACTGTTCAGCAGTGAAGGAGCTATTTATTTCTAAGCAGAGGGAACTAGAAGAGCTGCGACTCTGATGGGGAAACCTGCTGGTCATGTTCGAGTAGATGGGGGATGTGAGAGAAAAGAGAAAAGCAAAGAGGACCTAAAGAGGAAAAACCGAAATGAGGAAATTGGGGTACAGCATGTTTAGGGTGGGGTAAGGTGAGGAGCACGTGTTAGGCTTGAGGTATGCCTTTAAAATCTGTAAAGGGAAAATGGGAAGTCAGTTATAGGAGTTTGGGGTTTGAGAGAGGCTCTTGTTGTAATATGAAAATTGGAGTCCTTGCATACAGATGGTGTTTAACCCTCTGTTGGGCGCAAATGATCTCACAGATTCATTGCACACACAGATGCCGCTATGAAACACGTCTTCACTGTACTAAGTCACAAACACGACTGGCGCTAGGTTACGGTAGAGGGGAAAGATACGGAAGCTGTGAGTCACGATACTTAACTGTTAGATATTTGAGAATTTGTGTGCGATGAACCTGTGAGATCAGTTGCGCCCGGCGGAGGGTTAAAGCTGTGAGATAACGTGGGAGCCAAGGAAGTGAGGTTCGGTAAGGAAGAGGGACGATGATGGAGTCCTGGATCTCCCCCCCCCCAAAGTAAGTGATTGGATGCAGGAGAAGATGTTAGCCAAGGTCACTGAGAAATGACCAGTGCCGTGGGGAGAAAGTGTAGCACTGTGGAGGCAAAGTGAGGCGGGGAAAGTGCATGGATTTATAAGGGAGCTAGCAGTTCCCTCAACGCTACCAGCAAGTCACGTAAAACAGATGCTGAGAACTGGCCGTTGGAGTTGAGAATGTAAAGGCCATCATCCGTGGCCTCCAGCATGGTTTTGGCAGAGTGGCGGGGCAGACACCCCACTGAATTTAAGTCACTTCTTTTAAGAGATAATCGGAGGAGAGGAATTCGGGACAATGAGTATAAGCACCTCCTTCAAAGAGTGTGGCTGCCGTAGCAAGACGTGGGCAGGCAGAGTATGAACGCCAAAGACTTGACAGCCAGGGCCGTGCAGGGGGGTCTCCTGGGGTCCCTCTACTCTTCTCGGTGAAGTGGGAGTCGGGGACCTAAGCCAGGAGTGGGAGTTAGGGAGAAGATGCTGGAGGTTTGAAGAAGAAGATAAAAGTATACAATTATTCCCCTGGACAGCAAGCGGGTGGGTGGACCCAGAATTTGGCGTTAGCTGGGCGGACACTGTTGAGCCCACCTGAAGCTCGTGTGTATGTATTTAAAGTGACACAAGTCACAGTGTTGGTGTGTTTTTCTGCAGCCATGGGGCATGTGCAAGAAGCAGGCAGACAGCTGGACTTCCCTGGGGTCGGGTTTTGCTAATTTTATGTGATGAAGGAGGAAGAAGAACAAGATAATTAAGGATACCTGTAAGAAGTCTGCTTTTAATGAAAGACAATGGACTTGAAAGTAGGAAGGACAGAACACAATGAAAGGTGCAGTCAAGGTTTTGTTGGCGCCAAGCTACATGATGGAATGATCTAGAATACTAGGAATTGAGGGTCAGAGAATAGGGTGCATTGAAGCGTGATTGTAGGAGGGTGAAATGGGCAGAGGGGGTCGCAGGGGACAAACTTCAAGTTATAGAGTAAATAAGTCCCAGGAATATAATGTACAGCATGGTGACTAATGATACTGTATTGCATATGTCAAAGTTGCTGAGAGAAGAACTCTTACAAGCTCTCATCACAAGAAAAAAAACATTTCGTAACGTTGTGTGGTGACGGATGGTAAGTAGACCTACTGTGATGGCCATCTTGCAGTGTGTACAGATACTGAGTCATTATGTTGTACACCTGAAACTAATATAATGCAGTATGCCAGTTATACCTCAAATAAAAAAAGAAACGTAGACGTAGGTGGCCGAGGTAGGCTGAAGGAAGAAAACCCACAGGGAAGAAAGTTCCAGGAGCTGAGATGCTGAGGTGTTAGTTGGAAAAGTCATTCCGCGTGGGTCACAGGTATCAATGAGTAAGAGCAGTGTTGGAGAGCAGGACAGCCTGGAGGGAAAGAATCTTCCAGAAACTAAGGGGAGTGGCACAGAGGGCAGGGAATGACTGGAGCAAGTTGTTCTTGATGGACTCGGATGTCTGAAGATTGCAATCTGGAGACTTTCGGGGGAGAAGGGAGGGATGGATTGAAAGTGGTGAGGAAGGGCAGGGAGGCTCGGAGGGTGCCTGGCCTGGGGGAGGAGTAGTCAGCAGGGAGAGGGCTTCAGGGGGGGCAGCTCTCAGGGGAGGCTCCGGTCAGCGAGAGCGAGACGTCCAAGAGGAAAGTTGAGAAACGCTTGTGGGCATAGGCGATCCAGCTGCCAGCGGGCCCAGGAATTGTGGGGGTTCAGGGGGAGGGTTTCAGAAGCTGGGGAGTGGCTGAAGCCGGGACTAGAAGAAGAGACGTGGAGAACGAATGGATGGGGACAGAGTGAGCTGGTGAGGGTGACCAGTAATCCTGGAGTCTCCTGTAATATAGACAAAAATGTGGGGCAGCAAGAGATTAATCCTGATGGACTCGAGGTGGATGAGAGTGAATACTGAGCGGGGGCAGGTGTGTGTGTAGGCCGGGACGCCTGGATCTCTGTGGGTGGAGGTCTGGAGGCGGGGAAAGCGCCATGTTAGTCTG
>NW_017731786.1:1057713-1059581 GCF_001890085.2 Hipposideros armiger
AAGCGTGGGGAAGGGAGGGCTGGTGACAGCATGTGTGCACACCCCTGGAGAGGCCTGGCTGTGAACAGAGGGCAGTGAAGCAACAGCCTGGATGGAAGAGAGATGGTCCGGGGCTGAGCACGGTTCCCGCGAGAGAGTGGAGCTGGCTCCTCTGCTGAGGGGGGTTATCCCAGAGGCAGCCTGTGCAGAGTGGGGTGGGCATGGAGGAAGGAAATTCTGAAAAGGTGAGAGGACAGAAAAAATCCCTTCCACCAGAGGAAGAATGCTTCATGACAAAGGAGTCAAGAAGAGAAGGAGGGAGTGGTAGGACTCAGCCATCCCAGTTGCCTGCCAACTGACACAAGAGCTGTTGGTAAATCGTGGCGGATATTTACACACTGAGAGAACCATGGTTGATCTGAGCTTGAGGCACGCGAAATTCAGGCATCTCTCATATTTGCAAACCTTTCATCTGTTACCCGAATTTTTGATTTTTTGAAAAGGGGTGTGAGGGTGGCAAAAAGACTGTGCCCTTTGTGATAAACTGTTAGGAGGAAAAATAGGTTGCATTTTGTATTTTCTAAGATAGCATGCACAGAATAGGGCAGGGAGAACATTACCCCTAAAAGCGTATGCATCATTCTCTTAAAATGTTAATGTCCTGCTTCCAGCTGAACAAATAAACCTCTACTACTAGGATGCGGCTAGTTTTAATGAATGTGAGTGCGAGGCTAGAAAATAAAGAACCCACTTTTGATTGCAGAAAGCATCTTTCACATGGAAAAAGAAAAAATTAAGTCATTATTTAAAAATTGCTCCATTAATGCCCCTGGAACAAAGAACACTGAGCTTGAAAAGACCCAACAGCTTTTATTTTTGAGCACTTCACTTTCAATGGGATTAGAAACAGGATCCTCAGGAAACTCTCCAAACAGACAGAACACCAGGAGGACATAGTGAGTGGCGTTGCTCACCTGTTGTCCGCCATGTTTTTTGTTTTGCTTCTTAAACGCGGCTGCAAGTTGTGTGTTGTTGTTGGCTATTGTCGAGTTGTGGGGACATGGAAGCGATGGGTGGATGCTGACTCTTCTCCCGTTTACGAAGGAAAGGGGAGTTGAAGCAAACAGAGGCCTGGCGGACACCGAGCCTTGTGAGCATCGTTGCGTTAGAAGGTGATTCGGAAGACGAGTCACATAGACCGGTGGCGAGGGTGAGTGTGCTTCTCTCTCTGGGCTGCTCTGTTTCTTGGCTTCGATGGCAGTAGACGTAGAAAATGTGAAGGCTCTTGCCAGAGGTATTTTACATTTTTAGAGCGCATACGTAATCATACACAAACACACATATATACACAGTCACATAAATGTCAATGAGAGAGATCTCTTCCTGGAAAGACGTGTAACCTAATTTTGAGGCCTGTGGTTTGGACAAGACTGAGAAGAATTTTCCCGTTATTAACATGGACCCAGGCCAGCTTGAGGCCAGAGACGGAAATCATAATTCATAGGTGCGCAGGTGGCGAAAAGGACCACAGGACATTGCGTAGCTCTACCCCGGAGCCGGGAAGTACATGCCCTTTACACTTGGGGTGAAAAAGTACTTCTTAGGGTGAAATGATACCCTCCTCCCAAACCGCCCCTGCATATCCACAGAGGAGCACAGATACCTGAATATGAGTCAGCCCCCCCTGTCCATACACACACAGAGCTTCCGCTCGTAATTCCTTCCATATTATTCACTCCCCTTTCAGTTCATGCCTCCTTCCTTAGAAAATTCCAGCCTCAAGTGTAGAGAAAATGGTGGTTCTCTGTCAGTGTGGCCTTAGGTTTAGAAAATGTGTTCACAGGACTTACGAACACTGATGTGCAATTTCGCCCGAGACCCTGAAAGTC
>NW_017731786.1:1060404-1098770 GCF_001890085.2 Hipposideros armiger
TGCCTGTGGACTTGGAGGTGACTCACGAGTGATCTACCAATGACAGTTTTAAGTATAAAGCTTGAGAATGATTTTGTCCGCCCCTGTTAAAAAAAAAAAAACCTCTTTCTAAATTAGAGCAAATGTGGAGGCATATGCTTTGTGTGTGTCTGGCTGATTTTGCAGAGCCGGAGGCGTGTCCGGCCCTGGCCTCCTCACTGCCCGCTTCACGGCTCTCTGTAGCTGGTGCTCACTAAGCACTCATGGGTTTTGGGGCTGAGGTCGCCACTTGATGGCCTTTGGCTGCCTAGCTTTTCTCCCCTTTTCTTGATAACAGCACACCCTCATCTGTTAGGGAAACTTCCTCTCCGCCTTGTGTGCTGCCTTGGTGGGATGGCAGTTGAGGGCTCTCTGCCCAGCCGTAGCCGAGGATACGCTTCCAATCAAAGCCAGGCTCATGGGGCACCGTCATGAGTGGAGGAGCCAGGGGCTGGGGAGAGTGGCGCTCTCACAATTCTTGTCAAATAACTCCTCTTTTGACCCTGAAACGGCCTTGGTTCCCATCCGTTTTCTTTCCCCTTTTTTCCTGATTCATCAAGCTTTCAGTTCTGTGCATTAATTGTTCTTATTCCAAAAAATTCCTTTCTTTTTTCATAAGTTGTAACCAGACACCGTTCCCGTTGCCAACAACCAAAGAACCCTGACAATGAACACAACTGATTATAGGTTCCAGGTCTGGGTGCTCCATCAGAGACAAGTCTCCTCCCAAAGTGGGAAGGAGAAATGAATTCCAGAACCCAGCTTGCCTTCACGCAGCTGATCATTGATATCCGCATCCTAAAATGTGTGCTGGGGCGCTGAAGCAGTGCACAACCTGCACAGCCGTACGCGGTGAACTGGAAAGGCCCCTCCAGTGCTGAAGGCAGGCTGGGTTTAATCCAGCTCAGCCGAGCAGATGCAGACGTGAGCAGGCTCAGAGAAGGGGCCAAAGGGACAGGTCCAGACTGTATGGCCCGGCTGAAAGGAAATCATGTCGCTGATGGTTAGTGCATACTTCGTCCAAAGAGCACTCCAAGAAGGAGACTCCTAGAGGATTCTAGCAGTCTTGTTGTAACAGCCCGGGGGGAGGAGGACTGGGCCGGACACCCTCTGTCAGCAGTTTTGCAGTGATGGCTTTTCCGTCTCGAGCTCCGTCTTCTTACGCGACCTCCGTGGCTGACATGCGCAGTGGGATCTGATGACTGGGCGGTGCCCCGGGGAGCGATGTAATGGAGAAGCACGTTCTGGCAAAGGACGACGGTGTTGGCCTGCAGCGCGCGCCCAGTGACGGCTCCTGGTCAACACAAGCTCCTGCTCCCTGTCCTGCTGGACGCCACTAATGAGGTCAGAGCCCAGAGGGGCAGAGCAGCCCACCCTGCAGGAGACTTGTCCCCGAATTTCCCTTCCCACCAGCCGGGGGTGTGTGTGGGGGGAGGCTTTTCCTTGTGACGTGGGGAAGCTCCAGGCCTCTGTGCCTTTCACCTGTTTGTGCAACTAGAAGCCACAAGGTTTAGGTCATGGCCACGGGCGAGGTCTTCTGGAAGATTCTATGACATGTTCAGAGATCCTTAAGGACACTTGTCGGGAGGTGGCCTCTGGGTCAGTCGTGAACTTGCCTGTTTTCTCTGATGCTGCCTCTTTATGCCAGTAAGTCTGCCAGTGCCGTTTCAGAGTCTGTGTCCGCTCAGACAGGACTGCCCATTTGTATGGCCAAGGTGTCTGGTTTGAGGCCGTGCCTCCCATGCGTGAAATGCATTGTCTTTCCGTTTAAAGGCGTTTACTGCCTCCGTGACCTTTCTGTTTGACAAAAAGGCCTTTTAATCCCCCACGCCACCGCTCTCCTAAGCGGTTTCTCCGCCGACTGCCGTTATTGAATGGACTTGCCCTGTTGACGGGCGCTATTAAGACATGCTGCCTTTTGCATCGAATCAGAGCTGTGCTTTTATCCGCCTTGATTTTGTGGACGTTCACACTGGGTGACAGTGTGCCTTTATACAACATAATCACGTCAGTGCATACCAAGTGCGGCCGCATATGTTACCTCCAGATGCAGCAGTCAGTCCATTACTCCTGGTCCCTCAGACCCCAGATGGGAACCTTTTGGGGTTCTAAGGTAATAAGAGTCAGCTCTCTCCAGTTCCGCCTGTGCCTCCGTGGACCAGGATTAGACGATGTATTATTTGGCTTCCAGATTATTTGAGTGTTTTGGAGGGTGGGTATTTGCAGTGAGACCTTTGTCCCAAACCCCTCATTTCACGGAAATAGGTTTGTCCTCAGATCCCCTAACAGACCAGAGGAAACACCAGTGAATCTTAAAGGGTAACTGTGCTTTCGGCCTGTGGTCCGTTACCTCGGGCACCCACGGAGGGCAGTCACAGCTTTTTAAAAAGCAGTTTTTAGTGCAAACAATGAGGATGGTGGTCTGGCTTTACCACTCACTCCTTGTGTAACTTGGTGCACGTCCCTTCCTTTCTCCATGGTGGTGTATCTCATCAACTAGCAGGAAGTTCGAGGGATGGAGTTCATGGAAAAGAACGTTGTACATTTTAAAGATCTAAGTGGAGGTTGTTTTTAGCGCAATCATTGAGACCCTACATTAGTTCAGAGAAAATAGAGTCATTATCTTACCCATGGGCTTCTCCTCAGGAGCTTGTACTGACACCTACCCGAAGGTCAGGCCCCGCCCGGCTCCACTCCACTCGCGCATTTGATGCCTGATATTTATTTTTTCCTGACAACTGCTGAGATAGGCCTTGTTATTCCTGTTTTAACACTGGGGAGTCTTATGCTCTGAGAGGGAGTGCGGCCCACCTGTGGTCACACAGCTTTGATGTGACAGAGCTGGGATCGAGTACAGGTCTGTCTAACCCTGAAGTCTAAGTTTCTTTATTTTATTCCCCTCCCTCCTGTTTTTTTTTAACAAAAAACATGTAATCTGGACGTGGAAACAATGGTCTCTTGCCTCCCACCGCAGGCGTCTTATGATCTTCCCAGGATGGATCGGTAGTGCCGGAGGAAGCATCAGCCCTTTATTTCATTAGCTCAGAAGAGGAGCCCCCTCCCCCCGCCCCCGACTATGTTAGGAGCGATGCCGCCATGATGAAAGCAACAGGATCAAAAGCAACACCATTATCAAAAAATAAAAAATTATCACTTTTAACAGCGAATTGTGACTAATTAGACTTTGAATAGGAAATCAAATGAAAATGCGTACAGGCTCAATTTTCCACAGAGCTGGCAGTCTGACCTTTTTAGGAGTGGGAACGAAATTATTTTTAATTAACATGACTAATCATTTCCTATCATTTTGAAGTAATTGGCTTTGTCTACAAAGCGGCGTGTGGGGTGCTGCTCTCTGTTCAGTGTCTGCCGCAGGGGGAGCTTTAGAAGCACGCGCCACTCTGGCCCGGGGCGTCCTCACCTCCCCGTCACCAGGCAGATAGCTCATGACCCCACTTGTGACAGCGTCGTCTCCCCAGACGTTTGCGAGGACTGGCCCGTTCTCTCTTAGTCTGTCCCTCCATTCTTCGGGATGCGGGGATGAGACAGCATGTCCATCCCCCGACTCTGAGCGCCAACAAGGATGGGAAGCAACACTCTGTGCCCGATGCCCGAGAGTCTAATTGTTGAGGACGTGTGAAAGCCTGATGGGCCCTCCTCGGTCCAAACCCCATCGCTCTGCCCAAGTCCTGAAATACCTCGTATGGGGAGACCAAGCTGGGGCCACCTGCTTGGCCCTCTTGGGCCTGTTCTCTCGGGTTCTGGGGCGATTCTGAGAAGTGGTGTAACCACACACAGAGCAAACAGGGTTTCCTGTCCGTATCAGCCCACTCTCCTAGCAAAACTGCCGTATTTTCAGGAGCAGAGTTCCTCTCTCCGCGGTCCCCAGGGCAGCGGGAAGGAACGGGTGGTCCATGGATGAAGAGGCACCGTTCCACCACAGTTGGAGTCCTACCTGCTTCAGCCTGGGGCAGGGCGTGGGGAACTTGTCTTTCCCTTTTACTCTCGGGTCTCGGAGGTTCACGGTGATAACGCTCCCCCGAACTTTCTCAGCCCAGAACTTCAGAGCTGTGACCCCACCTTGTTCCTTCTGGTTCTATGCCCTTTGGGTATTTTATTTAAATGTTTATTTTTAATTATACGAACAGGATATGAATATATGTCCTTATTAAAAATTCAAACGATTTCAGACAAGTCACCTTTTCTGTATCTAATAAAGGAGAATGCCCTTTGACCTCAGCTCATGTCCCCTTTGCAGACAAACCGTGATTTTCAGTTTGATGCGTATCCTCCATACCCTTTTCTGCGCCTTTATATTCATATATATGTAGAGGGAAATTTTGTATATTTGTGTTTGCTTGTGGAAATGTAGGTAGTATTCTGGAGCATAATTTTTTTTTTAAGTTGACGATATATCTGAAAGATTTCCCCACGTCAGTACACATAAATGTAACTCATGTTTACGACTGCATTGTATTCAATCACCATTTAAACTCTTCTCTCCCTGTTTGGACATCTGATTGTTTTTGAGTTTTTTGCTGTTGCAAGCAAGCGAATATCCCTGCATGTGCGTCTTTGTGCATCTTCGTGCTCGTGTACACATCTTCGTGCAAATATTTTGTGGGCACATACCCAGAAGTGGACTGGATGGATGAAAAGTATACACTGTAAATTTTTTTTTTTTTTTAGCTGAGCCATCCTGCCACCTGTTGGCAACTCAGCAGCAGCTCAGCTCGGGCCGGGAATCAAACTGCGGTTGCTCAGAGCTCACACTCTTGAACGAGCTCTTAACCAACTGAGCCACTCGGCTGGCCCACATTGTAAATTTTGATAGATGTTACCAGGTCATTCTCCCCAACAGCTGACTGAGTTGATACTCCTGCAGTGTATAAGAATATCTGAATCTTTACACTCTTACCATTCTCGAAACTATCAAACATTTCAAATTTTTGTCCGTCACACAGGTGAGAAGTGGTGTCTTGTGTCACGTTCTTGGCGATTCATAGAGTGAGTGTGTTTTCATACCTCCTTGGCCATTTCTATGTCTCTTTCTGTGAACTGCTGATAGCCTTTGTGCCTGTTTCTGTGGGTTCCCTCTGATGGCTGACACCTGCCTCAGATGACCCTGCTTCAGTTGACCCCAAGCTAACTGACAGCACGCATAAAGGCGTGGGTTTGAAATCAGCCATATGTAGGTGTAAATCCCCATTATGGCCTTACCTACATGTGTCACTGACAGGTCACACACTTACGGAGACCTGCTTCCTTGTCCCTAACATGGGGACAGTCACGCCTACTTTGGAAGGGTTCTGTGTGTGTGTGTGTGTGTGTGTGTGTGTAAGTTTGTGAGGATGAAGATATATGCAAAGTGGCCTGTAGACCATTTTGATCTACCTGATGGAATGATAAGTTCTGCTCAGTGTTATATCACATTCTTGCCAAGTTTCAAGTTTGAGCCCTTGGCCCCTTCATGTGGTGTTGGACAGCTGACTTAGATATTTTAAGCCAGTTTTGGGGCTCAAGCTGACGCAGATTGGTCTGTGTATAATTACCTCGATCCTCTGCTGTGACTCTGAACTTGGAAGGTCTGGTGGGCCCTCCGAAGCCACTGTATCTGCAGGTCTCTTTCCTTGATACACACCCACCCCCTTGCGCCCTGGTGTCTGCATGTCACCACGCTGTCACCTCGACCTGACTCCCGAGTCATGCCCTCTTCCAGCGCCCTTTCCTTGACAGAGCTAAGACTGGACCCCATGTTTTCCCTTCCTGAGCCCACGCTCGGAACCAGTGCTCAGAGCTCCGCCCGTATCGTTCCTGGATCTCTGACTTAATCTCTCTAAGCTGCAGCTTCCATGTCTGTCCACAGGGGGAAAAAAATGCCAAATTCACACGGCTGTTGTTGGCATTGAGATGTCTACTCAGCAGGATGTCACATGTCCCCCTCTTGTCTTACAAACCATCATCAAAATAGCCTTTTTTAAAAAAATGCTGCTTCCTTTGCATAGTAGATCCTCAGTATGCAGTGGGTTCTGGTAAGTTCAGTGGGCACTTGGCTCTTTCTTCTAAGAAGCACAGCCAGAGGCACAATGTGAGAATAAGGATGAATAATTCCGATGGGAGCCAAAGCCATGCTGGCTCCTGACACTCTCACATGATGGCTTTGGCTAGATGTGACATGATTGCTGGGATGTGGGGAATCAGATTTTGTAGAGATTATTCATTTTCTATAGAGACCTATTCCTGGGCTGGATGTGAAATTTTCCTGGTCCTGCTTTTTGCCTGTTACTGTATCTGTGCCGAGAAGAAAAGGCATTGCCATGGGCTACGGGAAGGAAGGCTTGACTGTCCTGTAGGGAGGCTCTCGCAGGAGGTCACGGACAGTTTCCGGAAGGAGCTCCTCTCCGTTCTTCACGTGCGTGTGGACGCACACATGTGCATTAAAATGTTTCAACGCTCACCTTTCAGCCTGCCTGAAATTATTCTTTCTCCTTCTCAACTCTTCCTCCTCTGACGAGCTCCCCATGCCAGACACCAGCAGGTCTGCAGAAGCGAGCATGTATTGAGCGCTTGCTGAGTACCAGACCACCTACTGAGTGCTCTGTGTGCAGTGTTCCATCCAAACCCCGCAGCCTCCTTAAGAGTTCGGGGTGGTCACCCTGTCCGTTTCACAGAGGAGAAAGCGGAGGCACACAGAGGCCCTGACACCTGACCGCTGTTGATTTATGGCGTGGCTGCTCTGCAGAGTTCCTGCCCAAGCTTCACTTGCGAATTCATGCGAATTCATTCTCACTTTTGTGCAGTGTATATCCTGACCGAGGACTGACTCTCTCTCTCGTCTTGATCTTGTTTTTACCACTGTTAGCTTTGTTTATCATGTAACCCCTCTAGCTCGTGACTCTCGGGTCTGTCTCAGGAACGCCAGCTCACATTCACTACCACGATGCCCCGCGTCGCGGGAGGGCTGCCTCCACCGTGCCTGTGCTCGTGGGCCTTTACACTGAGACTGATCCGTAAACCTCTCAGGCTGAGGCATGGGGGAGAGGAGTGGGCTGCTGATTTCCACCTAAGCCTCAGGCTGTTCATGGCCCTGCTTCTCTGGCCCTCACAAGTGTCCCTTCTTCTCTTTCGGTCAGAAAGGAAGGGTTAGAGGGGCCCAAGAGGAGGAGGGTGTCTTCTTCCACTGCTCTGAGGCAGGCTCTGTGAAAATACTTGCCCCCGAGGGGAGGTTCCGGGCATATCCACAGGGATTACTCTTTCTCTCCTCGCGCCAGCACCAGGAGCAGATCTTTCTAAACCTTCATTGTGTGATGATTCCTGGGGAATCTTGAAGATAAGCCCCACAAATGTGTGGGAGCCCCTCTATGGCAGCAACCCCAGGGGTCCTCACTCCTAATGGAGGCCACACTCACCCTCCAAGAATGCATCACAGTGATCATCTAAGTATTTCCTACAATTTATACTTCCAGTGGCTTCGGTTCCACGTCAACTTGTCTTGGCTGTGACTCTTTGAATTTACCTCGCTGTCCAGGTTTCAGGCTGGTGGTCTGCCTTGCAAACTCATTTCTCGGACGCGTCCAAGAAAGTCAGTGGTTCGCAGTTGCCCAGCTTTTTCTTGTAAGGATGGCAATGACGACTTCAAAGTTCTGTCTGCGTTAGAGCTGAACTTGGAATTGGAGGTCTCCGTGTTTCCTTCTGAGGTGCTGAGGACCTCCATCCAGCTCTTCTCTGAGGGAGGGGTTCGGAACGACGGTTTTCATTTTAAAGGATTGAACCATCGTAACTTTTTTTACTTGGTTTTCCCTGGAGATAATCTGTTTTAATCGGAGGCTTGAGCGCAGGCAGGAGTAGGATAGGCTCTGTTTAAGGACGACACCACTTAGCTGCGTTTTATAATTGTTTGTCCAAAGGACGTTGTGGGCTGAATTGCAGCTGAGCTCTCCCCCCCCCCCCCCCCCCAGCCTCATCTCTGTTACGTTGAGGCCATGGATTTTAACTGACTCCATGTTGTGTTGAGTCCAGGAATTTTATCTAACTCCACACTACAAAGGAATTCTTGGGTGGCAGTACCATGGCTTGTTTCCTTAGCTCTAATTCCAAACCATTGCTTTTCCCCTGAGATCCTGGTTCCAGCAAAGCATCATGGGCAGAACTTTGAGGAAGCAGAGGCTGGTGCAGGGCTGTGGACTCCCCACAACTTCCTCTCCCCTTCCCCCTCCAAGGGGGGAAATAGATAGATAGATAGATACATACATACATACATAGATGTAGATAGATATAGACATAGATATACATATAGACATAGATATGATAAAACATTGTCTAGATACTTAAAAATCCCAAAGGGATGCTAAATGTCCACTATTACCACGTGCGTATTTATGCACAGAGAAATTTGAAGGTTTTCTGATTTCAATTAAGATTATTATCGCCTCGGAGTGATTCCTCCTTTTTCCCACCCCAGAAATCCCTCTGGCTGAGATATTTTCAAAGAGCATTAGCTAGGGATAAGGAAGCTTACTTGTATTAATTCTGCTTTCCCTCCAGGTCTCTTTGTCTTAAGTTCTCAAGTGTTGTTTCCTGTCTTACTAAAGGTTAGCAGCTTGAAATGAAGGACCTGAGTCATTGTCACTTTTTATGGGAAAGATAGGTTCTGTGGCTTTTGTGTTTTTTGTTTTTTTTTAAATTTTTTATTGGGGGATTAGGGAGGGGGGAACAGCCAAGCTGTTGTCCTTCAATCTTAGTTGTGGAGGGTGCAGCTAGCTCAGCTCCAAGTCCAGTTGCCATCCGGCCACCCGTGGGCAGCTTGCGGCCGCTCAGCTCAAGGTGCCGTGTTCAATCTTAGTTGCGGGTGGGCGTAGCCACCATCCCATGCGGGAGTCGAACCAGCAGCCTTGTTGTTAGGAGCACGTGCTCTCACCAGCTGAGCCATCCTGCCACCTGTTGGCAGCTCAGCAGCTCTGTGGCATTTATACCCAAACGTCGGTAAGATTCTAGAAGTAAGGTCGGAATCAGGTCATTAGGGGCTGTGAAAAGCCCTTCACTATCTAAGCCAGAAGACCAAGGTCAAATTCCTGTCCTGTCTCTTAATACCTGGGTTTCATGGGTCAAAGTACTGAACCTCTAAGCCTCAGGTTCCTTACCTTTTAAATGGGGGTAGGAAGATCTGCCCTGTCGTCGAACAAGTTACTGGAAGGTTCTAATGACACACACGTATCGGGTCTCTGCGAAGCATCATGCACCCATACGTTTGTATGACGTCCCCTTAGCTGTGTTTTAAGATGGGAACTCATTCGGTGTTCGGGCACGCACTGTTGGGACTTGAACTGTGGTCACATCCTCATGCACCTGTGACGCTCAGTGGAACATGAGCCCTGTGATAGCCCGCGCACACCGTTGCCACCATGAAAAAGCTGCTGGTTGACAGAACTAATGATGCATCCCAAATAATATGTGTTGCTTCCCAATGGAGAACACCCCGAAAGCAAAATGCTGCTGAGACCCACAGGTTCTGAAAGCAAGTGGTGCAAGGGGAAAGGGTTGAAATTCAAAGACACATATCCCTTTGTCATGCAGGGTGAGCACCCAGGCACTGCTATTAACGGGCAGGAAATTCACGTCTCACTGATGGGTGCTCTAGAGTGACGCCCCTGCACAGAGTCTGAGGAAGTGGCCCCCGAATGTGTGACGTTGCATTACCCCTTGTGCCTTGTACCTGGGCGTGTGTAGGATACTGAATTGACCCTGTTCTGACTCCAATTGTCAAGTACTCTTTAACACAAGACTACAGTTATGGAATATATATATATTGTGTGTGTGTGTGTGAGAGAGAGAGAGAAAGAGAGAGATAATGTATGCATCCTAGGTATGCATATGAGCATTTCAGAATCAGTCAGTGTGACTCTACATGGATGTTACTCGTGCTCTTCAGAGGGTTTTCTTCTCTTCCCCCACCGGAGGGCCTCTCCTGACAGCTCAGCTTCTGCCCTCCCAGCCTCACCCATTCAGCCCCTCACCTGGGCGATTTAATTCTAGATGGCTCATTTCAGAGCATGCTCACAATGCTCTTTGTCCTTCATGCATCGTAGAATTAAAAGAGGTCAGGTTCTGTTTCTCTGGGCTTGTGCTCTTAAGGTCCCTTCTTTGCACTCCCTTCTCTCATTATATTACTGTCCCAAAATATTTGTCCATTATTAGATATTACAACTCCCAACAACGCGCGCGCGCGTGGCCTCCAATGAAAACAGTTCCTGAATGGACTGTGAACTGGCTTGAAGTCCCAGGGACCACTGCTGACTCGTACTCCAGTGCGCACAGCTTTTAAACCCCTTGTGCTGTCTTCACTATAGACGGTTTTGACCTCCTGCTTCCAGTGGTTTATTTGAGGAGAGCAAAACGCATGGCCCGGCTTCTTTATCCAGTGGATTAAAATGTTGGGTAAGACACAGAACATAATTTGCATTCCACCTGGAAAGCCTGTTGGCATAATTCCTGGCTGAAGAATTTAAAATCAGCTCCCCTCTCCATTCTTCTAAATTGTTTACTGAGACCGTTTCCTGAGACCAAATGAGCAGATTTAAGGAGGGTTCTTATTATGGTTTCTGAAGACCGCCTTTCTGTTACTGACGTAATTTTCAAATATGTAATGCTAAGACCTGACGTTGGATGAGTTTTGACTATTGACTGTATCTGTGAAACTGCTCCCCCAGAATAAGCAATGGGGCACCTTCCATGAAAGTTTCCTCATGCCCCTGCCAGCCCACCTCCATCCCAAACCCCTCTTGATCGTGTGTGTAGTCTCTAGTGTCTGATTTTTTTCGCCTGTGCATAGCATCGTATTTTTGAGAATTTGTCCATATTGTTGTATGCATCAGTCGTTTATTCATTTTTGTGGCTGAGGCATGTTCCACTGTATGACTATGTCACAGTGTGTATGTCCACATACCTCTTTCTTGCGAGCTCCTAAGATCCACTCTCTTAGCATCTGTCAAATGCACAGTATCCATATGCCTCTTAATGACTCTTTTCAGTTCGTATCTTATGAAGAGGATGCTTGCAAGCTTCTTGCATAATTTTTATGTGGCTACATGTTTTCATTTCTCTTGGGCACATACCTAGGGTAAGAACTGTTGGGGTATAAGCTATATGTATGCTTAACTTTATAAAAAAAAATAATTGCCAAAGAGTTTTCAAAGATCTGCAAGCAGTGTGTTAGAGTTCCCATTACTTTATGTCCTTCACGACATTTGAAACTATCAGTCTTTTTATGTTTGCCATTCCAGACAATATTAAATGGCTTTTTATTGTGGTTTTAATTGACATTTTCCTGATGACTAATAGAGTGTCTGATTATAAACTTATTGTCCGTTCCTAATGTTTTCGTTGTGATTTATCTAAGTCTTTTTCCCGTTTGGAACCTGGATTGTTTGTCTTTCTGTTATTGATCTGTCGGAATCTTTATATATTCTGGATTCATTTTCTTGTTTAATTTTATAGATTGCAAACCTTTTCTTGTCTGTAATTTGCTGATTTATTTTCTTAGTGGTGCTTTTTGATGAGCGTACACTTTTAATTTTGATGCAGTCCTATCATATTTGTCTTTTATGATCACTGAGTATTGTGTTGTGTGTAAGCAAATTTTTGCTGATCCCACATTTGTGAAAATACTCCCCTATATTTCCTTTTAGAAACTTTGTGGTTGTAACTTTTGCATGTAGGTCTCTGTTCCATTTCAGATTAATTTTTGTGTCTGGACTGAGATTGAGGTCAAGTATCACATTGCTTGTTTGGACATCTCTTTGCTGCAGCAGCATTTGTTGGAAAGAATATCCGTGCCCCATGTATGTGACTTGGCGCGTGGATACGTCCCCTCAAGTCCTGGGATGTGACCTGGCCAGTGTCCCACATCTTTTCAGAGGCGTGTGGGTGATGTCATGCATACTTGAGATATGTCGGACCATATCACCATGCCTTTGCACGTGCTGTTTCTCTGCCACACATCATTTTTGTTTGTTTGTTTGTTTTGTGTTTTTTTTTACTCTCTCTAGTACTACCCAAAACACAGCATAAGAGCCTTAGAAACCTCCCTGGAGTTTTCCCATGGGGCGTGGCCAGGTGCCTCTTTTGGGGTGTCGTACAGCACTGTGCATTTCTCGTTCAAGACACTTGTCTTACTGAATGCTAATTTTCTCCTTATTTGACTGTCTCCCCAATAAGACAGTGATTTACCTGAGACAAGCTTGTCGCTTTTGTCCTATATCCTTATTACTTAGCACTGTGACAGGGGAAAAAGGTAGCTACTCAATTCATGGTTTTAATGGAATGTGTCGTGGAAATTCCACTGTAGCAGGAGCATATCACAGGCTTTGCAGTAAGATCTTTTTCACCTCAAATCTGATGTCTGCCACTCACTTGCTGTTTGAACTGGGGCATGTTATGTAATTGTGAAATCTAAGTTCATTGTTCTGTTACATAAAGAGATTTAGTACGACTTTCAGGATGTTTGTAATAAACAAAAGAAATAAAGTCCAGCACATAATAGTTACTGAGTAAGGGGGGAGCTAACATATTATCTTTCAGTCTTAAAAGGGCACATGGAAGGCTTATGCCGGAGCTCTGCGAATAGCCTGTGCTAATCCCCAGGGGCTTTGACTCAATAGTTAGGTAGAAAATGTCACTTTCTGACCATAAACAGAGTCCCAGTGTGGCCGTAGCCTAGATACTGTTTCAAAATGGAACGTGCTGTATACCTCTGTCCTGTAGCTGTCAGGTCACACCCAAAAACACTGAAACCAGCAGGAATCACACCTTGGAATAACGATATTACAATACATCATGTGGGATACAACCAAGGAAAAATGTATTCCAAGTAACAAAGCTGTAATTCTGCAGAGATAGCCGAGATATCATCCATAGAAAAGTGAATCGTCTCACGGAAGCCCTGAGGGATGGTTACGGCCCAACACACGTCACTTCCAGGCAGGCACCTGAGCCATGAGGTGACACCTGCACCCAGGGCATGCAGCCAAAGGTCCTAGTCCTCGGTCCACTCCGCGGAACTTCTCCAGGCCGCACCCCTGGCCCCAGGTTATGTGATTTGCTCCCATCTGTCCCACGTAGAGGCCTTTGGGAAGCTTACAGAAGTGCCGTGCTTTTCCTTGGAAATGCTTTTAAGCACACTGTCTCCCACCATCATGCCCCCTCACGATGCCCAAACAGCACAGAGCGTGCAAATGGCTTCCTCGCTCATTGGCTGTCATGCCTGCTGAACGCTTCTCTGAATTGACCCCGGTACCTGTTAAATTGAAGGGAACTTTTAAGACCTAAAGAACATTTCATCAGTGGGGCATTAGATGGAATAAATCATGGCTGAGATGAATGCCTTAATTTAATAGAATCGTTAATGAGCATCACACTTGATTTAATAATCTATTTATTAAATACATTTTAATAATTGGTAAATTGAACACTTGCCTCAGAGTAAGCAATTAGGGCTACTTTCATTCCATATTTATTTCCCTGAGTTGAGACAATATTTGTTAAGTCTTAAGCATATTGAATACATCTTTGAATTATTTTTTCAATAAAACACTAAATATTAAACCTTAGTGTTACACCCAGCTCCTTGTTAGATTACAGAAGCTCTGTCTTATCGAAGCCAGCTTTTAAAGAATATCATATTTTTTTTCCCCTCCAAATCTCATTAAATTGACATACACATGTTCTGGATTTTCTTTTCAGTGATTCCTGGTTATTACTTGCACATTTATATGTAAAAAGTACGTTTCTTGTCCGTAAACCTCTTCATCCCATGGGCAGACTGTCCTCGGAGGTCTTGCACAAGCCCTGGGAAAGTGTGTTCTTTGGTGGGTCCTTAGACAAACCCAAATGCTCCCAGCGTGCATGTCTGCCCTCTGTTTCCAGATCCTTGATGAAAATGAACAATGCACCCCATTCTGTAAACAAGTAAATCTTTTACTCCAATACCTCAAGATAAAGGTCATAGAATACATTATAAAGATTCCTTACTTGTGTTACTAATAGCATCTTACATTGTTATCCCTGAAACTGTTTTAAAAATCTAATTCGCTCTCATCTGTAGGTACCAGGCCAGAAACCCTGTAACTCAGTGCAGTGATTCATCTCCACTCATTTCTGGGTAGAGAAGCCTGCCTGAGATGGCTGTTTATTTTCCATATTTCATTTTGCCTCCGTAATGAAACCAGGCGAGCCAATTCTAATCAATCAATGAATATTTATTAAGCCCCTACTAAGTGTTCAAATTTTTCCTTGAGCAGAAGTCTTATTTCCAAAGCGCTACAATCTGATTAGGGAAATCTATTCAGTGCAACAGATAGGTCTTGAGTGCCTGTTGAGCGGGTCATAACACCAGGGAAATGACACAAAGATAAGAAAGATACGACTGACTAGTTTGCTCTGAAACGCTATTAGCTACTCCTGCCCATGAGGGAGGTAAAAAGAGACTTGTTTGAAAAATGGTGAGGATTTGATTTTCTTGAAAATGTGGAAAGCATGGTGTAGAATAACCAGGAACACGGGGAAATCGTTTGAGGTTAGATTTTATTGTGTTTCTTTTCAGCTTTATGGAGGTATAATTGACCAATAAAAATGGCACTGTATTCAAAGTGTACAAAGTGTACAAAGCGATGATTTGATGACACACATACACGTGGTAGACGGATCCCCCGTGGAGTTAACACATCCATCACCTCAAGGATTTGCCTGTCTTAGGGGACAGTAAGTGCCACGGAAGGGAAGAGGGACCCAGGTGGGCACACAGGGAGATGGATGACAGCAGGGAGCGGGGAAGAGGCGGAGGCAGGACAGAGATGACTCGTATGATGTGCGTCTGAGTGACACTGAAGATGATGGCGTTCTTAACAGATGTGAGTGGCACCCAGGGAGGAGGTCGCTTGGGAAGGAAGAAGAACTCAATGTTTTCACAACCTAAGTTGGAAATCCCAGGAAGAAAGTGCTGCGGAAAGGCTCAGCAGCAGCTGGGGTTTCGGAGTGGAGCTCCGGGGAAGGGATCCAGGAGGAGACACGCGGAAGTCGCCTGCCCAGACGGAGAGCACAGCCCAGTCTCTGAGGTCGCCAAAGCGGGGAGCAACAGGCGGACGGGGTGTGTGTTTGGAATTGTAAGGCGATCCACCAGCCCAGAGTAGAAGGGTCACGTTTGTGAGTGATACCCAATAATGTCGGATTACAGTAAGATTAGTCAGTAGGATTTGAGAGTCAAATACCGGGGTGCCAAAAAACATGTACACATTTTAAGAGACGTTATCTCTGTGTTACTTTTAGAAGTTGAGTTGAATTACGGTAGCAATGTGTAGTATGACGTTCGCTCAAAGATGGCGTTAATGAAATGATGCTAGCGTCCTTCATTGTATTACAATTTTAATACAGTTTTTTCCTTCCTTAAAATGTGTATACATTTTTGGGGCACCCTCTGTATGTACATGTATGCTAAAAGTATCTTAGATTTTTTTTTTTTTTTTTAGCTGAGCCATCCTGCTACCTGTTGGCAGCTCAGCGGCAGCTCAGCTCGGGCCGGGCATTGAACCGCTGTTGCTCAGAGCTCAAACTCTTGAGCGAGCTCTTAACCAACTGAGCCACTCAGCCGGCCCTCTTGATTTTTTTTTTGACTTTTAAAACTTTATACAAGGTGTGCATGGATTTATTTATCTAGTAAAATAATTCAAACAGGACAGAGCTAGGTAGGATAAAAAGCAAAAGGCTTTCTCTGCCATTCCATGCAGTTCATCCCAATGACAACAGCTTCCATAAAAGTGCCTGAGGATAGTTCTGAATTTGTATTTTAAAATACATAAGACTCACTAACATAGCACAGTGGGTTCCCGTGTACCCAAGAAACTGACATTGGTCCAATAAACTCTCAGGCTGTAGAACTCTTACAGGGGTCACTCGTTTTTGCACGCACTTTTTAAAACGATGTATGTGTGTGGGTACGCTGAGGGATTCAGGGCGGCTCATGGCGGCTGAGGGACAGTCACTTCTGGTTATGGCAGGTGGTGCAGAACTGAGCTGCCTCTTGTAAGGATAAAGGATCCCCTCAGGCTGGTGGCATTTGAAAAGGAGAGGGACCAGGTGACCTGACAGCTGCTGAGAAGGAGGAGCCTGGGGGGGGGCAGGGAACCTTACTGGAAGCAGAGGGTTGTGGGGGTGTGGGGGAGAAAGGGAGGGGTTCTGGGTGATAGAATGGGAGTGGTTATTGTGGTCCAGCCCTGAACTGGGGGTGCAGGAGTGAGGAGAGCAGAGGTGAGGATATGAAATTCTCATGCTGTGAAGTGGCTTTAGATGTCCAGCCTGTCAGACGAGGAGAGCATCACATTGTCTTGTCGAGGTGTGAAGATTTCATTGATGTGACATGTGCGACGTGCTAAGGATATTACCTAACTTATAGGGAGTGCCCAGTAACAGTTAGCGTTACCACCGTCATCCTCAGAGGGGAGAAGGTGAACTATATCTACACATAACTGTGAATGTAGGTGAAGATTCAAAGCACCTCGAAGCATGCATTGCATAGCTTTCCTTCATTGCAATGACAGTGACATTAATGAAGGAAGTGTACAGGGGACAGTATGCACCCAGATTCTAGGTGGAAATAGTTGGCCCGAGTCCTCCCAGGAGTGGAAGGACAGTGCCGTTGACCAGGAAGAGGAGGTTAGAGGTTCGGTTTGTAGGCCGATGGTGTGTTCTGTGTTAGGGGTGTGGTGACAGTGACATATTCCCGCTGCATGTGTCCGGCAGGCGATTGAAGACAAGGAACCAGGGGCTCGGTGATTAATGAGGATTTGCCTTGATTGAAGATGGGGCTGGAAATGTAAATGTAGAAGTCATTAGGATAAAAGCGAAGTTTAAAGCTGTGAGAATGGATGCGTTCTCCCAGGGCGAGGGTTAGAGGAATAGAAGGAGAGAGCAGCTGGGCTTTTCACGGAGCCCACTGCTGAGGGTGGGGGGGTGCAGGGGGGGCAGTGATGGAGACAGGAAGGAAGGTCAGAGAAAGGCACGGCCAAGGTCAACAGGGGCATCAGCCGTGTCCTTGCAACAGAGCAACGACAGAGGGTGTGAGTCAAGTTATAAATAAAAAGAGGTGTTGGAGAACTCAGGAGAGTAACAGGGACCTTCCACGAGATGCTTACTCTTTTGTGTCTAAGTATGTAACCCCACTTTGTTTCTGCTTACACTGTATGTACACTTCCGTGGGAATACAGTGTTATAGTGGGGACTGCCGCTCGCTGGCTGTGCAGTCCTCAGGGAAGTAACCTAACCTCTCTGGGCCGGTTTTATCATCAGCAGCATCAGGACGTTTTTGCCTGCTTCATATGGCTGGTTTGAGAAATGAAATAAGTCCCATAAAGCACTAGATCGCGCCTGACCTATGTACACATTTATATATACATTTACAATAAAATAGAAACTGTCATTTTAACCAGGGCTGCTTCGAAATAGGTGAGTTTTTGAAGCAATGAGGAGCGAAGGGTTTTAACAGGAGCCTTTAAAAATGCACTTTCCTTTAAAACAAAAAAGCAAACCAACCCAATTTAAAATGCAAAGACAATGTAATGTAAAGCTTAAGGAGATACTAAGGTAAGTGCCCTGGAGTGTGTCTTATTAGAACGTACATATTCCTGTGTTTTTATAGTAGTAATAAATTGCAGACAATGGAGAGGCTACATCAAGGGGGGTTCATTGAACAATTGTGGGTGCAGCCCTGCAATGGACTGCGTGCCCTGGAAACAGTTCTAAAAGTCAGTTTGCAGTCCTGTGTACAGCTGGGTTCTGTGCAGGGGACGACGTGTGCGATCTGGGGAGGAGTAGAGAAGAGCAAGGAGAGCCTCTTGCTGTCCCTTCTCTGGCCGCAGGTTCCCCCCCCCCCCACCCCTGCTGCTTGTCCTGGTCTGTCTGGGTCCCAGGGGCATCCTGGGATAGGAACCTCTCGGTGTTAACACTGTGAAAGCTCCCAGAAAATGGGACAAGTTCGTCACCCTCCAGACAGCATGGCTGCAAGGTGGTTGAGCCTCCCCCAGGGCGGTTTGGAGGGTCCACCTGGGGCACAGCCCTTGTGACTCACCCAGGCCCCGGTGCCTGAGGGAGAGACAGGCTTTTCCTGTGACGAGCCCCTGACATCATGATGATGTGGCTTTTTTTTTTTTTTTAAAGATTTTTATTAGGGAATTGGAGGAAGGGGAACAGACAAGTTGCTGTCCTTTTGTTCTTCAGTCTAGTTGTGGAGGACGTTGCTTCACTGGCCCAAGTTGGCACCATCATTGCGCTCTTCCCGGGTGAGGCAGATCAGTCGCCGGCTTCTGGACGGCCGCTCACTGCGGCTGCTGGCCGCTCACGCTGGCCGCTCACGCTGGCTGCTAGCTACACACGGTAGCCCATGGCAACCCACTGCCACAGGGGCTGCAGCCTACGCCGTCGCCGGTGACTCACAGCAGCCCAGCTCCAGGTTGAGCTGTTGTTCAGCATCTTAGCTGTGGAGGGCAGTGTCACTGGCCCTCATACGTGGGATCCGAACTGGGGCCCTCTGGTGTCCCAAGCCAGCTCTTAACCAACGCGCCACTCGGCCGGCCCACGATGTGGCTTTTTCCATAATGTGGCCTAACTTGTTTATCCTGAGTAGTAAACAGTCCCCCAGTGGACCAGCTGATCTCCTATCTCCTGGATCATTTTCTGAAAAGCACATCAAGTGCATGAACATGTCTCCATCATTACAGCTGGGTACCCTCAGAGGAGGCTAGATTCCTCTTTCTCTCTGAATTGTAGATGCCCAGCCCTTTGACTTTATTTCTGCCAGGCCTCCCGAGCCCACCTGCCCGCCTCTCTTCCACCCGACGGCTGCCCTCAGGGCTCTGGGGCCCCCCAGCAGCCTCCTAGCTGCCCTCCCCCCCATTATCCCTTCCTGCTCCCACAAGGTCATGTTCCAGTCCTGTTACTGCTGTGCCCAGACCCTTCCATTGGCAGCCAGTGGAAAATGCCGCAAGCCTAGTCATGACTTTCATTCCAGGCCCGGCCTCCTTCCCGCCACTGCCCGTCAGCTCTAGTCCCCGCGTTCCGTGCAGTGGGACTGGGAGCTCTTCCCTGCACGTTCCCGTGGGGGTGGACTGATTGCAGGAACGGCCCCGGTCGGATCCCAGACTCTGTGCCCGTGCAGTCTGCCTTTGCAGCTCTCCCCTCCGATTGGGCTTCCCTGTGACTCGCTCGGCTCGTTGGAGTGTAACGGAGGGGCCGATGTGACAGTTCTGAGCTGAGACTTCCCGGGGCCTTACGTGCCTCGGCCGTCCCCATTGTCCCTCTGCTTCTGTCATGAGATCGTGCCTGTTGGAGGAACAGACCCCTGGTGTGGGTCCCGCTGTCCTACCTGAGGCCCTGTGACTGTGACAGAGCCCGTCTCAGAGCAGCCAAGCCACCAACGGACCGGCAGTTGACCACAGATGCACGTTTGAGCCTGTTGAGCCAGCTCAGACCTGGGTAGTCGCCCTGCCAGCCCCGGTCTGCTGAGAAATGCTCAACTATTATGTGACGTCATTAAGTTTGGAGGTGTTGGCTTAGGTTGCAGTAGCAAACTTACACCACGGCCTAAGGTTTTTTGGTTTGCCCCGTTGCATGAGCTTCTGCTCTCCTCCTGCCTAGGCTAGTCTGGTTCTGCAGAGCAGGGCGGCCTGACTGACTCCTTCTCTTTGCCCTGGAAGCAGAGTCATTCTGTTTCGACCTGTTCGACTTGTCCACCCTTCCTTTCTCTCCTCTTCAAGAGGCTGAGAGGGTGGCCTTAGGCGAACTCCCCTCGCCCGTTCCTGGTCAGGGATGCTCAGTGCAAATATAAGCAAGAGCTCCTCAGGCACCACAGAAAGCAGGAAGGAGTATTCACTCACTCCGGAATTTCTAAAGAAATCGTAGCTGCAAAGGTTAGAAGTAGGCAGACTCGGCGTCACGTACGTGGCTATGTGAAGAGTATGGAATTGTTTGCTGAGCAAACACGCATTGTAAAGAGAACAGACAGAGACACGGGCGGAAAACTCCACAGTGGTTCTTGAAGACTTGTATGAATTGGCTTTTGTTAACGGTCTACCCAGCTCATATCTCGTCAAGTGTGACTTGTAAAGATTTGCTTGGAAATAATACAGAGGAATCTCAGTAAATGCATCAAATGGCATCATGTTCCAGAAGTGTCTGCAGAAAGCAGAGGGGTTATTGTGAGTGTGTTTCCAGTAACAAAGTAGCCTGAAAGATACCAGATCTTTTTCTCTTATTCTCTTTATTTATGGTCCCAGCCCCGCCGCCAGTCCGAAGCTGAGCAGGGTCGCGAGCTGGAGAAGAGTTGGGGTGGTCTTGAAAATTAGAAGGAGCATCACTGATTGAATTGCTCTGAGCCAAAACTGTATTTAAAATGTCTATGCCTCTCCGCATTGCTCTCGGGTCAAAGAAGTGGGGGTGTAAGGAAGCTTCTGGAAATTAAACCCATCCAGACTCCTCATGTGGCGGATTTGCTTCACCTGACAGTCTTATGACCCTAATACTCAGATTCCCTCGTCATCCTGTAGGCAGCTCGCTTTCCACCTTGCCACGCCCCATTCTCTTGTTATCTTTTCAGAGTAAAAAAGTGGGATCTACTTCTAGTGGCTTACTCTCTTATGGACAGGGTTAGTTGTAGTTATAGTTTTCAGGAAGAGATTTCATTTCTCCTGTTATCAACAGTAAAAAAAAAAATGAAGTCTAGAAATGTACGATATCATTTCTGAGGTATTCCTGCTAAAACACTGAACTTGAGGCTCGTCACGAGAAAAGAGCCTAAATATCCACGTGGGGCACACTTTACAAATGGAGGCTAAGGAATGTACTGCCTGAGCCTGGGTTGCATCCGACATACCAAGAAAAGAACAAACATGGGGACATTTGATAGAATGTGGAGATGGATTATGGGTTAGGTAATAGTAGTAGACAATGCCTATTTCTCTGAAGTTGATCATTGTACTGTGGCTATATCAGAGAGTGGGTTTTTTTCCCCTCCTGGGGAAATACATATAGAAATATTTTCAGTAGACAGGCAAATTGTCTTGAGCTTACTCTCAAATGGTTTAGGAAAAACAACATATGTGTGTGTGCTTATTGCCACGATCAGCCAAAAGTCTTACTGCCAATTTAAGCTGTAATAACTTTAAGGCGTATAAATGCCGCAGACTTCGGAAAACATAATTTGAACTGTGAGCTACTTAAATTTCCTTTACCATTACTAATTTTGTGAATGTTTAATTATGTTTGGAATTATAAGTTTCTCCTCAGTCAACATTTATCATCTTTAGAAGAATAGAAGTGTACATAAATAGATCTGATGCTTGAAAATTTACATACTTTATTAATTAAAAATGAGGAGATGGCAATAATACAGATTTCTGAATAAAAAAATATTTCACTAACAACTCCCTTATTTACCATAGCAACGGTTTCCATGTTTGCATATTACCATATACTTCTGATTGGGGTCGTTACATTTTATCGAATGCTTTTTAAGTAACACTACATTATACACTATTTTGGTTTCCTAGATTTTCTTAATCATTATGTTTTTACTGTCTGCCTAACTTCCCATTAAAGGGTGTCGCATCTACTTAGCTGTAGTTTAGGTTGGACGTTTGGAAAGCTTTTAATAGCTTTTAAATAATTCACAATGAATATTTTATAAATGCTGTGTTTGTTTGTTTCCACATCTGCTGAGTTATTTCTTTTTAGGATAAATTCCCAGGAATGCTATTCCTGAGCCAAAGTACATAAACAACTTCACGGGTCTCCAGAGTTGTGCCAATTTATACGTGCACCAGCAGTATTTCTCACTAAACATCACAGATCTTCAGAAAACATGCTCATTAATTAAGCCTTGGCGTGTGCGAGGTATTTGTTATTCTCGCACAAGTGATAAGTAAACATTCACTTTTATTGTAGTAAAGATAGTGTCGATCTGAAATGGAGAACGATGTCTGGAAGCCATAGATGGCTCCGTCTTCAACGGGAAATATGGATTAGTTCAGGTTTGAAAAGATGCAGGCCAGTGCCACTCGGATTTGCCCACAGCAGCCGAGGACTGGGACCCCGCTGACGTCCTGCATTTCCCCCCAAAGCACCTGCTCATTAAGACTTGAAATATCTTCTCCCACCCTTGCACCAGTCCTATCCATCTCTGGCAGAGAATCACCCAGCAGCTCAGAGAATCTATTCTGCAAGTGACAAATAGATAACAGAGGAAAACCTGGAAGTGCCTGACCATCTTATCATGGTTAATCTTCCCCAGGAGTTAATCACAGAGACCTTCCAGTTACCAAGGTCTTTTTTAATTTAGAGTTGGAGGGTTGGGGCAATTAGCCTTACCAGGGTCATTGATCATAAAGCAGATATGCCTGCTCTAGTGCTTTCATTCATCTTTTGTAATTAGAAAAAGAGAAAATTTCAAACTCCCTATCGCCTCCCTTATCTTTCACTCAAAATAGCACTGAATTAAGGTTCATATTAACCAGGTTTCACAGATAACGGCTTTCATACTGAATTAAACTGGAAAGGGAAGCACTCTTTTGAGGGAGAAACCCATGTGTCTGTGAATTTCCTGTGTGTTATTTGCTAAGTTACAAATATATTTCTATATCTATATATCTATATATACACAGAGATTCTAAAGGAAAAAATATAAATAGTGACATTGTCTCAGGCGTCTACCGCTTTGTCTTAAGTTCCGATAAAAAGGATATTGTACACGCTATAATAGTCATCAAAGATGAACCCAATAAGAATTAAGCCAAATGACTTTTCCTGTGTAAAAGAAGAGAATGAGAGAGGTGTGACAAGTCACTGGGCTCGTTTCTTTCTGAAGGTTTTGGCTGCTTTAATGGGCGCCGTCCGTTTGGTGCTGCTCCTGTCAGCTAGGCTTACTTTCAACTTTAAATGTCTTCGAATCTTGGCCCAATAACCAGGCAGGTGATTACATCACAGATAATTTCCAGGATGTCTTTTTTTTTTTTTAAGATTTTTATTGGGGAATTGGGGGATGGAAACAGCGCTGGGGAGTTTTGGGAAGGGGAACAGACGAGTTGCTGTCCTTTTCGTTCTTCAGTCTAGTTGTGGAGGACGTTTCACTGGCCCAATTTGGTACCATCATTGCATGCTCTTCCCGGGCGAGGCAGATCAGTCGCCGGCTTCTGGACGGCTGCTCACAGCGGCTGCTGGCCGCTCACGCTGGCTGCTGGCTACACACGGTAGCCCATGGCAACCCACTGCCACAGGGGCTGCAGCCTACGCCGTCACTGGCGACTCACGGCAGCCCAGCTCCAGGCTGAGCTATTGTTCAGCATCTTAGCTGTGGAGGGCAGTGTCACTGGCCCTCATATGTGGGATCCGAACAGGGGCCCTCTGGCCTCCCAAGCCAGCTCTTAACCAATGCGCCACTCGGCCAGCCCTCCAGGATGTCTTTCACTGATTCCTTGGATGCTATCCTGGGCAGATGAATGAAAGGCATTTAACCTACTAGAGTGATGACATTTTTAAAAAGCATATGGTAGATGTCATCAGGGATGGGAACAAAATCCATTCTCAGTTGGTTTTCAAAATCCAGCTGTGTGATCATTAAAAACCCCTTAGGTTCCCCCCTTGGGGCTTTTTGCCAAACAGTTGCCGGTCCTGTGGATGTTTTTCGTGAACGGGGAAGGGGAGAGAGAAACAAAAATGCCTGTTTAAGCTTAGCAGAATCTTTTCTCGTTGTGATAGCCGTCGCATCTGCCCCCAGAGGTCCATGAGGTGTTTAAGTAGATGCAGTTTGCCAGGTTTTTAAAGCTTCCTTTATGAACTCATTTTGTTTCTAAGTTTCTGTTCTCTGCACAGTGCACTTCTATAACCCACATTCAGTTCTTCTGTGTTTTTTTTGTTTTATCTTACAATTGTGATTAAAACTAGAAACTCTAGAGAGCGGTCACAGTCAGTCATGACATTAAATCCGGGGCTTCCTGGCTTGTGGTTTAGCTTATCGTAGCTCACGCCCATCAGGAACCCCTGAAATAATGAAAGGGCTATTCCAGGGGGCTGCTCTCAGTACCGCTGTGAACTGACTGGGTCTTAGCACGTGACCGTGGCCGGATGTTGGGTGTGGAAGGTGGGGGTCCACGCTGCCACCTGAATGTGTGACCGGTAGGTTCTAGGACGACCATGCGACCACCTTTTATTTTGGTCACATGATGTGAAAGCGCGTGTCCTCTTCAGCCTCTTCCCCTTTCACTTGAGACAAATAGGGACACAGGAAAGACAGAGCCCGACTCCACCAGAGTTTGCAAGCTGATTCCATTTTGCCATCAGATGTAAAATCAATACAGATGTGAAAAGCAAGGCGGGAGCCATAATTTACCTTTTAGAAGACCAGTTCAGAATTTACCTTTTAGAAGACCAGTTCAGCATCGGGGTGAGTCTTCCTTGACCCAAAAAAGCAGGAAGCGGGGGACAGAAAAACACACAGACTGAGTTAGTGCAAACAGAGAAATAAAGAGGATTCGCAACAAAGCACAGAATAGGATGGTGGGTTACCAAGAAAGATCATCAATCTAGTTTGTGGGGAAAAAAACGCCATAAGTTTGGAAGTATACTTATGTGGTTGAAACAATGAACTTGAAGTCGACATGTCTGTATTTTAAGAAATATACTCGAGATAATTAGAGGGTGATGTGGGGCTTTTGTGTTTCACAGAAGAATCCTTTTGGTGAAGAATAATGGATTCCTATAACATAGGAACGTGAGTCGGTTTATCTGGCCAAATGCTATGCCATCGGAGGTTGTAATTAAACTAACGCGATTCCAGGGACTAAGAGAATACCAGAAGGTAATATACATACACACATATCTATGGGTTTCTTTTCCTGATCTTCCAAAGAGGAAGATGGATCATCCTAGAAATTAAGTGCTTGACGTCATTAAGAGAGGAGAACAAGGAAACTTCTCACGGGCACCGTCAGGTTCCCCCTTTGAGCCAATCAACTTATCTTTTAGAGAGCAACACAGCATCATTGCATAAATTAAAGACTTCATTCGTATAAAATCAGCAAAATAATTGCTGAAGTCTTTCCTGTCCAGTAACTATGAATGAAATGAATTCATTCTTCCGACAGGTATTATTGAATTTTAACTCCGTGTTGAATAACCATGCACAGTGTTATAGGGTTTGTAAACAAGGATAAGAACATTGTCTGTTGTTACAGAGCTGAAGGCCTTGAGTGTGTGTGTGTGTGTGTGTGTGTGTGTGTGTGTGTGTACGTGTACGTGTGTACACATATATCTATATCATCTTAAGTCTGTCTACCTGATGTTTTGCTTATAGTCAAGTGGTTTTGATTCACATGAAATTTGAACAATGAAAAAAATCATATATCGTAAACAGTATTCTATATCATTCATTGCTCTTTTAACCGTGGTAAGTTTGGAAATAAAAGAGCACATTAAGCTTTGTGTTTACCATGTGGACGTATACAGCTTAGCAGGAAAGGAAAAAAAATAAAAGACCTAAAAGGAAATACCTATAAAGCTGTATCCTATATATTAAATGTAACACTGCACTGAAGAGGGAACAATGAATCTTACCCAGAGGCATTAAGAAGCTTTCAAAGAAACCTCCTAGAGGCATTGCAGGGGAGGAGGGTGCAGAGGGGGGGAAGGGAGGCCTCAGGTAGATGGAAAAGCAGGATGGTGGCACGCGGGTCAGGAAGAGGTGCGGGAAGTGCAGGTAGTCCACCTGGGGGGCGGGGGGAGCACCGGGTGTCAGTTACTGAGTGGCAGACAGGCCCCGGAGGCTCAAGGGCTCAGCAGCATGGACCCCTCTTCTCCCAAGGGGACTTGGCCAGAACCAGGAATGCTTCCCCACAAGTTTGTAGTGAAGTGACCAGCTCCCAGCCCTGTGATCCTAGGACACACGGGGAGGCCCAGCCCACCTGCTATGGTGGGCAGATGGCACTGGGCCCCTTTGGTCATGGAGGGGCGGGGACGGGTCGGATGTGTCCCCCGCTTGGCTCAGCTTGCCAGTGACATTTGTCCTCGCTACCTGTCCTGTGTCTGTGGGCAGCGAAAGCTGTGACTGAGTAAATGCCTAGTCAATAGCATTGCCCACCAAGAAACTGATTTTACAGCAGAGATTGAAGCAGTGTGCTTATGCTCATGGAATCCAGGGTCCTACAGTGATTACCCTGAACCCCGGAAGAGTTGGTCTTACAGAAAGCAGCATTCTGTATTAATGACGGAGAACCCTACTAAAACCTGCAAATGTTTGGGTCCTTTTAGATATTCTGTCATCCAGAGTAGCCATCCCTCTGATCATAGTATCTTACCGTTTGAGGTTCTTCGTACATATTCCAGCATCTTATTTTCTTCCTCGCTGAATAAAGGTGGACTAGGCATATTCAGCTGTGGCTTGTATATTTCCATCTGCACACCCCCACCACCACCAAATAGCTTTCATTTCTTGTCACAATAGCAAGTGACTATTCTGTTCTCCAAGACTTCAAGGTAGCGCCTACAACATACTAGGTGCTCATAAATATTTGTCGAATTAATAAAGGAAAAAGGTCAGTTAAAGCCTGTGTGCAGTGGAATGGCCAGTGGGGCAAATGGGATATGTAAGAACAGTGGAAAGTGAATATTAATAAAAAAACATAGCAGACATTATTTAACAGTAGACCAGACACCATTCTAAGAGCTTTCTATTACGTAATTTAGTGTTTGCAACAACTCCGCGAGATGGGTGCTGATAGATGTTTCTTCTTCGCAGGTAAAGAGCAGGAGGCACAAGGACATTAAGTAACTGAGGTCAGAGGTCATTTTAGAGAAGCGCTGAGAAAGGCACCATGAAATTTGATGTGAATAAACATGCCCACTTTCAGCTTATAGATGAATCCATGTCAAAAGTCAAGGAACCAAGAGAAGTTAATTTTCCAGGGAGATTGAGATGGGCCTTTGAGTTGATGAGGAAGATGGCTGTGAAAACTGGGCATTTATATAAGGAATAGACAAGTGGGCATAATACCCAGTTTTATAGGAACTAATTCACCTCCCCCAGGAGGAGTCTGCCCTGTCATCTCTAAGCCCTTGGAATGGCATCCTAATAGGAGTGTCTTTGTTTGCCTGGGGCCTTGGGTCACACTGGAGGGTCAGGACCTCAGGCCAAGCCAAGTGGCAACTGTGACTTGAGGGAAATTGGGGTCACCCAGGATCAGTGAAAGTTTGAGGGGCGATCAACTGTGTGGGTAGTCAGTCACGTGTATGCGATGGAGTCCCCAGCAGAGAGTCTGAAAACCAATGCTCGGGTGCAGGTTTCTGGCTGGCAGTCCAGCCATGCATCTTGTCACATCGTGTCTGGGAGGGGGTGACAGTGTGCTGCAACCCCAGGCGGAGGGGGGCTGGCACCCTCCTGGACTCTGCCCTGCGAGTCTCTACCCTTGGCTGATTGTAACCTGTGTGCTTTCCCGGTAAAACTGTGTAACCCTGAGGACAGCTTTCAGTGAGCTCTCTGAGTCATTGTAGCAAGCGATTGACCCCGGAGGGTGGTCTTGGGACTCACATGTCATCCTTTAGTATATCAGTAGTTTGAATCTCTTACAAAGAAAAATAAATTAACGTTTCAGAACACGCCTAGGGAATGTCAGTAACCCTTTCCAATGGGCGAGAACAAGGGAGTCGAAAAAAAAAAGCCATTGGAACCGACTGTGAAATTCAGCCTGTTGCCATTTCAGCAACTCTGAATGTAGTTACCATGTGTCTGTGGTTCGTATGTCTGAAAGCTGCCATGTAGTGAGCAGTGCTATACTTGCTATGTAAAGCCTCCATGGTTGGCAGCCCAGTTTTCTTTTAGATTCGTTCTGTTTGTTTTTGCTCGGCTCTCGAAGCTCAGCCCGAGTCTCGTAAATAATTTAAGAATCCTGACTCAAACCACTGGAATACATCTTTCTAACTCACGAGAAACGTTTTCTCTTCTCAAAGAGCTCAGACCAGCCATAGCTCCCTGGCCTCAGGCAAAAGGAATTTCTGAGAACTTTGAGTTCACAGTGGCTGACGGATCACTTGAGGTTGTGCCTGCTCTCTCCCTAAAGCCCAGGAAAATGACAGAAAAATAAAAAATAAATGCACAGCACCATTGGGAGCCTGGGGAGAGCTGTCCATCAGCAGACTGAGGTTTGAGAATCTGTGGATGCTCTAACATCTTGTGATTGCAAACATGGTAAGAAATAGACTCAAGTGGGCATCTCAACACACACAATAGGGGTGAGAGGGTCTCCCACCAGGGGTTTCCCTGGGATCAGAGTCAGCAGGGGCAGGCTGCGGGGGCCAGTGGTGGGGCAGCTGGCAGCCACCTGACCTAAAATGAACGGGCCCTGACAGCATGTCCCGAGCAGAGCAGCCTGTGTCATGTGAGCTGATGTGGAATTTGCCATCTGAGCTAGAGCTGTCTTACTGCTGGAGAACGAGGCAGAGCAAGGCCAGGCAGCTTCTGGTCAGCAGAGCGGACGCGGAGCTAGATGACCTGTGTGCCCAGCTCCACGCTGTGGTCACATTATAGCATCCGGAAGCAATCTCAGTCCCCTAAGGGAGACAGTGGTGATGTCGCCTCCTGTCCTAGACTTCAGAGACGCAGAACTGTTCTAGCCACAGCCTCCCACTGTTCACGTAGGACGGATTCACTTTGGTTAATCAGTTATTTGTATAATGTTGGAGCCACCCATGAGGCTAGGATCGTGATAATAACCGTGGTGCCCCATGCTTCTGCCACCGTTAGCAGGTGAGCATCTTGAATCCCACGCGCCATCACACGTGTTTATTCCATATATAGGAATTCATAAGAGATTATTCTATTACAGATATTATTTTTGTTTCTATTTTATAGGAATTGGTATCTCGCTGCGTCTGACCCTTCTAGGGTTCTTTTTTCACGTAGTTTCATTGCTAAGGTTCATCCTGTTGTCGCTCGTCTCTGCAGTTCACCTTCCGACCTCCTTGTACTATTAACTTGTCTGCATTTACTGCACTGGAGTCACACGCTCCCCTGATGGGGACTGTTTGCACTGGTCTCATGGTATCCTGCCCACCTCTCTGTAAATAGTCCCTGTATTAAACCTTTTCTAAGTGTCCTCATATCTATGTGGCATTCTGTTTCCTGTGGGGGGCCTCAGGGACTCCTTGTTGTTTTTATCCGTATGGAAAACCACTGTTCTGGCATCATTTATGAAGTCTTCTATCATTTCCCTATTGATTAAAAACAGTTATTTCTAGTATATTATCATATCTCCATACATATTTCTGGGTCTGTTTCTGGGCTTTGTAGTTTTGATTTCATTGAGATTTATAAGAACCCCTGTAAGACCCCAGAGTCTGTATCAGAAACTAATTCCATAAGAAATTCTTAGGCCTTATTTTCTTCTTTTATAAGCCATTTGGGAAGTTTGGGCCAGGTGGGTACCTCTGTCCCATGGATCTCTTTCCAACAGTTTAAGCGCTGTCATATGTCATGTACACAAGTTGACATTCTTGAGTTCCCAGAAAGTAAGTGAGAGAAGCCGAAAGACTCTACAAAAGTTTGGTCTTGGAGGACTCTGCTTTATTTCTGTGGTAGCTAGAAAAGCAGTTGATTTGTTCGAGGTTATCTGCTTTTATGTGGAAATTGCTATTGATTCCAACTTGAAAAGGTTTTGCACAGGTTAACAATTAGTGATGGGTAATCAGGCTATTTTTTAAAACTAAGTTTATAGAAAATTATGTATTAGAAATATGATTCTGTGGTGGGGTGCAGGAAGGAGGCATCAGAACTACTTACATTTACTTTGAATATTATCTTTACACTTTTATATTTTGGGGAGCATTGTATAACATCCATAGTATTGGTGACAAGCGATAGCAATTATATTAATTTAGACATTAAGAAGTCCGTGTGTGTTAGAGTGCTATGTTATTGCTGAGTATAATCCCTTTTTAGTGAGTATAACACAAATTGAAGTTACTTTGGAGATGACAGCTCTAAAGCCTGGCTACTCTAAATGGGGTCCGCAGACCACCAGCCACAGCGTCACCTGGGAGATTGTCCGAATTGCAGAAGCCAGGTCCAAATCTGAGTCACAGCCTGCATTTCCACTCGATCCTCAGGCGTTTGTAAAACTCGAGAAGCACAGAGAGCTGGCTGGCCTTGTAGAAGACATCAGCAGACAATACTTGAAATTATCAAGTTCATCCTTTTAAATATTTACATCTGCTATTGCTAAGAATAAATTTTCCGTAAATGTATATTTTGTTATGAGCTGTTTGGTAACAATAGCATAAATTCAAATGCACGTCCCGGGGATCCTATGAAGGAGGCAGCAAATAGAAAGCTTCCCAGGTACTTTCATTGTGTCCCTAGGAGAGGGGGTGTCTCTCCTTTTCCTCCTGGGCCTTCACTCAGAACGGCCAATGGTGGTTTTTCCCTTGGTCTTTTTTTGGGGAACCCATTATGGTTTCTCCTCTGAGTTATATTAATTCTTTCTAAGACAGTTAGTTCCTTGGGGACAGATACCTCGCCTTTGGAGTGCAGAGCCCATCTACCTGAGATCTACCTGAGATCTGATTCGACTCTTGTGTTCAATATCAGAGTCGCTTTCTCGACGCTGAGCTGTGATTTTTCCATCTGCTCCACCGTCTGTAATACAATCAGGTAGTTACCGTAGTAAAAGTAGATTGTAAGGTTGTTCTTCCATTTAGAAACATTGTATTAAAACAGTGGCTCCCAGGGATTTCCTCAAATATGGAATTCCTCAAAAGTGTACGTGTCTATTTTTGTAATATCTACGAAGTGTAGCCATGAATTTCACCAAGCTTTAATTAGCATTACTGTAGGACTCTATTGAATAATCACATATCATGTAGGTAACGTGAAAATAGGATGAAATGAATAGCCTTTTATTTTGTCTTACTCATCAGGCTGAATTTATAACTATTGTTCGCTAACAGCTCATAACAAAATATACATTTACGACAAATTTATTCTTAGCATAGCAGATGTAAATGTTTAAAAGGATGAACTTGATAATTTTCATGTATTTTCTGCTGATGCCTTCTCAGAGCTGATTGCATTACCATTGTCGTTGCTTCATCATGAGGCTGGTAAAGAGATAGTACAAGGTTCAGGGAAAATATCAGCTTTGATTTTTTTGACTTACTCGCTCGTGTTTGTATGATTAGTATTATCTTCAGTCTGCAGCTCTTGGGGGGAAAAATCTTTTTAAACAACTTTCCTACTGTATGATAGTTTAATTAAAGCTAGGTAATTTAATCCACAATCCCACTCAGCAAGGCCCACAGTGCAGCCTGTTGTGGTGTGTGCTGGAAGCATGCGAATGAGAGAGGGTGAGCTTACCTGCCCTCCGCCAGGACACCTGCGCACCAGGTGACACTTGGAAAGAACATGTGATGTATCACTCGACATTTCACTTGGTGACATTTCACTTGGTAATTTGATTGTCTTTGAAATCATATTGTCCGCATGTTTTTTAAGCATAACATTATAAATAGAAAGTTTAGTAATTTCTGTTTTGTGTCCCAGTGGGTTGTTTTGCACCATCTGAAGACTGCTAACCTTGATAATAAAATAACTGAATTTTGTAGTGCAGTGTTTATTAGATTAGATTACTTAGGATTACATAAACCTTGACTGGGACAAGATTTACTCATTTCCTCATCCACAGACCTTTCTTCAGAGCGTACTTTTTTGCCCAATACTAATAACAATAGCAATTGTATGTTTGTCAGAGGCCTCAAGTCATTCTACTGATTGTACCGGTCTTAAGTTAGGATCCTAATTCAAGCACCCGTCACACGTTTCTTTGCACATTGTTACAGGACAGAGCAGAGCTGCTCTGTAGGATAAACCCCGGAGAATTCACTGACCTTCTGCCTATTAACTGCTATTTAATAATCTAGGAACTTTCCCAGAGTTACAAAGCTATTGGCGTTTATGGGTTTCTTCCTCCCATAATAGTAATTGCTTAATTATTGTCTTCCCTATTTCCAATTTAAAAGAAAATTGGTGAATTTTCAGGAAACAAAATGGTGCGGTTATGAGATCGTGTAAGGTCCCACCATGTTCTCCCTATCCTTTAGCTAAATGTGCTTACATTGTCTCTGATCCATGGGTGGGAAGTGAGTGAAATTCTGACACACAGACTAATTCTTACAGCCTGCCTTTGGAAGGAAACGAAGGCAAGAAGGGATGGCTGGCCTTCAATACTGTGTTTGGGAAAGGAAATATTAATACAGTGAAACCTTGGATTGTGAGTAACTTGTTTTGCGAGTGTTCCGCAAAACGAGCAAACGTTTGTAATGCATTTTAACGTGGTAAATGAGCAATGTCTTGCAATACGCGTAGTTTGTCTCCGGAACGAATTATGCTCTCAAACCAAGGTATCACTGTACTACACTCCAAGGGATGACCTTGGTGTTTTGTCTAAATCGCTAACTCCTTGTCTTCTCAATGCCCTGTTGTCTGCACGTTGAATATCTGATTCTTGTAGTGGAAAGAAGGTTAACTCCCATCCCTTTAGGCACCCACCTCTTCAAGTGCAGTAGCCAGAGCCTGCCCTCAGCATACTGTGTGTATGTCCCCAAAGCCATCTCAGAAGGACCTCCTTAGGACGGGTGGGATGATCTTACATAATGCGAGTGTGTGCCCCTTACTACACAAACAGTGGTGGTCACTGTGTGTACAGAACATATTTTTTTTCTTCCTGAGAAAAGTATTCAGAACGTCATTTCCCTGCTCAAAAAGCCTTGCCGATGCATGAATTCAAAATGTGTAAGCACATCGGATTTTGGAGTATTGATTATAATAATGAAAACAGACACCTCTGTAGAGATTTACAACAAAATCATACACTTATAGAAACAAGATACCATTTCCACTTGCTCTTGTTCTGACTGCACCCATCTTATTTTATCAGCTATCTCCTCTTGTACCTTTCTTTTCACCAATTCCTGAGCTGCTTTTTTTTTTTTAAGATTTTTATTGGGAGAAGGGGAACAGACAAGTTGCTGTCCTTTTGTTGTTCAGTCTAGTTGTGGAGGACGTCGCTTCACTGGCCCATGTTGGTATTATCATTGAGCTCTTCCTGGCTGAGGCAGTCACTTGCCGGCCATTGGATGGCCGCTCCTGGCAACTTGCGGCAGCCCAGCTCCAGGTCGAGCTGTTGTTCACCATCTTAGCTGTAGAGGGCACAGTGTCACTGGCCTCCATGTGGGATCCAAACTGGGGCCCTGCTGCTCAGAGCTGGTGTTCCAAGCCAACTCCTAACCAATGTGCCACTTGGGCGTCCCCTGAGCTGATTTTTTGTCCGTGAGTTTCCATGTGGCTCCTCAGCTCTGTAGTTGTCCTTCCTTTTCTGCAGCTCACACTTTAGCGGACACAGAAAGTTCTCAGTAAGTACTTATTGTGATGAGCAAATGAATAACCCCCTCCAGACTTTCCAGGTCTCTCCCCGTCCCTACTACTTATTGGCACTCTCTGTGGCCTTCCTCCAAAGTCCACACAAAAACAGTCACCTTGTGAAACTTCTCCTAATTGTATTATTTAAATTAAACTGGCCCTATAGTTTTGTGTTTTTCCCTGCGTAAAGTTCTTTGTAGCTTATTGATTGAACCTTCCATCCTATTAGTTCTATGTAAGAGCCATGTGTCCCTGACACTGGTTTATAAACTTCTGAAGAGCCAAAGCCATGCTTTCTTCATGTCTTAGGACTACGGTGGCCTCCACTCTTCCACATACAGTAGTTAGTAGCTGTGTGTCACTCGGGTTTTATATGTAGGGAGACTCATTCTCTAAGGGCTTGGCTGTGCGTGAACTCTTCTGTGTATATATACCAGGGTTGCCAAAGAAATGTATGCACATGACTTGTCTTCATCTTTTGTTATTGGTATCTACTGAGTATTACAATTAATACAGTGTTTTTCCTTTCTTAAAATGTGTATACGTTTGTTTGTACCCTCTGTATATCTGCCCTCCTAGAGTACAGACTTCTCCCATTATGTAGGTCTGGTAACTAGCAGGCATGATAAACACATTTGAGAGGAAGCAGGGAGTGGCCACACGTGCTTTGTCGGGCTATGAAACAGAGTGAAAGTGCGCTGGCCTCACATTTTCAATCACTGGGCTGAGGCCAGAGTGACACAGGAGGTGTCCTGGGATCCTCAGACCTGGGCTTCCGCCGCGTCCATCCCGTGTGTGTGTGTGTGTGTGTGTGTGGTTTTGGCTCCACTTCCGTCTTCCTCGCGTGCCGTCATCCGTGCGCAGGTCCTCAGGGAGGCTGTCCCTCAGACCCCTGCTGTCGTCGTTGCCTTTTGCTTATTGTGGAAGTTGTATTGTGTCACAACGGGATCTTATCACATCTGTTTGGAGTCAAGTGTCACATTTGTGACAAAGGACCATCCACCTCTGTCTGTCACCACCATATCCATGTCCACCTATGTTAAAAGAAATGCTTTATTAATTGGGTCACAAAATTATGGCCACTTGATGACAGACTTCATCACCATACATTAAAACACCTCAAATAGGCGATAATATCAATGCCCCTTGTTTCATCTGGATGGTGCAATCGCGCTTTCTTTATGTAGAGCACCTTTCCCTGATACACACACTCATATACTCACACGCACACCCCTGCCCACCCCCTCACCCATTTTCTATCCTCTCAGCATCAAGGAGAGCTTTCAGGTGGCATAAACCCCAGAGTGGTTGGTTTCAGCCCGAAGATGTTCGGGCCCAGAAATCTGAAATGCAGCAGATTCAAGGCTGGCTTCCAGAAAGACTGGATGCACGAGCGAGCAATGCTCGATCAATGATTTTGGACTGAATCTCAATTTTCAATTAATTCAATCTGTATGGATCAATACAGCCGATTAGTCTTTTCATCTTAACTCATCCAAAGTCATATCCCTGATTATTTACAGCTGTGGTTTTTAGCCCCAGTGGAATATTAAAATCACCCCGAATTGTTGTGCGATACAGTCCCCAGGCTTCTAACTCGTGAGTCTGCAGGGAAACAAGCGATTCTCAGGTGACCCATAGCAGAGAGGCAGTGATTTCTGTGTCTTCTTGAATTGCCTTCCCCAGGGTGCTCTGGCCATTTCATCCTAAGAGGCTGAAGCTAGGGGCGTTTGTATAAGGATCTAGAGTACAGATATGTTCCCCCAAATTCTAAGAGAACACAGAAAATCAAACTGTAAATAGGAGACGGGTTTATGAAAAGAGAGTTCCAGAGAGAAGATACAGCTTAGGATGGAAGGTAAATAAAAAACCAAGAAGTAGCTGGACTAGCATGGAAGCTATCTGGAGAACAACATGAATATTACCACAGATATTCTCCGAGGCTGGGAGATGTACATGTCCGTGTCTGGTTCGAGTTAGCATGGGGGCGCAGGTCTGGTCAGACACTGTCTCCTGACTTGATCCACACCGGCCTCCATCTGTGTGCGTAAGGACTTGAGCCCAAATGTCTTTTTGTGTCTCTGGGACCAGGCATTGACTTAGCTGGCAGGGCCACTTGTCACCCTCCAGCCTGCTTCTCTGTAGTCCGTCCCAAACTCTGTGGGCTCTACAGCGTGTCCTCCGGCGAAACTGTAGCCAGTACCTCTCATGCTTGTGGAATCACTGGGACCCATGTTTCCGCAACTCAATGAACACCTTCACCGTGAATAATTACAAACGAGGCAGGCAACCATTGTTCATGGTTCATCGGCCCTGTCACAGTGAAACAGAGATTTTCGACTCCTTTCCCTCTCCCGCATGCACTGTTAACATGCCGTTGGGGATTACTGTAAATAATTTAAATGTGTATTAAAATGTCTGTTGGAAGATCAAGGAATCATAGATACTAGAAGGGAATACCTTCCAATTTATTTTTACGTGCACGTTCCATCCGTCATATCCCAACGTGCTTTCAGAGGCTTCTCAGGGCTGTAGTTACTTGGCTGGGTCTGGTCGTTTCTCTGATTCGGGTCTGATGTGTAGTTACTGTCTGATGAACTTGACTGGTGATGTGGAGGAGGAGTGGGCAAGCAGCCCGTCCTCTGTGGCCTTCTGCTGGTGTGTGTATACCAACAATAGACATGTGAGCCCCCACCAGCCCCCCCGGGGCAGGGCCCAACTACGCGGCAGGTGCCGTCTTGACGCAGTGTAGGATCAGCCGGGGAGGCCAGGTCAGAGGTGAGGTGGCACCTGTGCTGTGATGGTCCTGCCTCAACCTGCTCAGCTGCCCTCAGCTCACTTGTTCCTCAGTTATTCATGGTACAGTCGTAAGATCCGCCCATGTTCCAGGCATCGGGAATATTGGTTTCAAATATACTAATTTAATGGCTGTGCAAATTCCCTGGTGTCTCTAAACCGTGGGCTGTGGATGGTGGAATACTCCGTAGGAAGAAACAGTGGCTCTCGTTAGTGGTGGTTCGATAGTGTGGTTGTAACTGTCATGTCATGGGCAGAAGCGAGTACCACGTTTACGTCATCTGCAGACTGTACCGGAAGTCTTAAGTTGAATTTTTCTTGTATGTGTATTGGTAATTAGTGCCTCATAGCGCAGTGGTTAAAGTGGGGAATTACATCATTTGCGCACATTCACTTGGTTATTCTCTGTGCAGTGATTCTAGAACATTCTTTCACGCGCATTCCAGGGGTCTGTAATACTGAGGACTGTTGCCAGTTAATTCAGGCACACAGATGTACAGAAGGCCTGTTTAGAGGGAGGCACATTGAGAAAAACGAGTGTCTGCGTTGGTCAGATTCTTGCCGGAAATTCCTTCAAAAAGTGGTTCCTTTCAGTTATTGACATGCGAGGAGCTTGCATGGTTCGTGGAAAATTTTGAGAAGCAGGTTCAGGTCTAAGGCAGACTTCTGAGGGTCATCTACCTGTGTTCGTTATTTTGTAAGCAAGTGTGAATGAAAGGTGCATATCAGATGGTTGTAATAAAATGTGCTGGCAGCATTAGTAAGTAAACGCGGGAGTTCCTTTTTGTAGACAAGTGTGGACTATGCGTTTCGTGTGTCCATGAAGCTCCCGGTAGAAATCTACAGTGATCCCTGTGGTTTCTCTTTCAGAAACAAAAAATGAAGCAAGAATCGCCGGCCAGGTACCCATCCTTGAGCATCAAGGCTGCTGACAACAGATTATAAAGGAATCCTGTCCTTGACGGATTGTCTGGAAGAAAAAGTAAGCACTTTTATTGTGGGTTTCAGTTTCTGACACCTATCAGAGAGCACTGTCTGCCTCTTCAGCTCCAGTGATTCGCAGCCACAAAGTCCTTCTCTGAGGGTCCTGAAATTCTCCATTCCCACCGAGGAGACAGTTGTAGTGTGTTGTCAGTAGTGGTAACGGAATGCCACAAGAGATCAGGGGTTCCCCTAGGCCAGGGGTCAGCAAACTTCTGAGATGGAAGAGCCAATCCTGTCTGTCACAATTGAAAAATTATTTGAGAGCCATAAAACAAATGAAGTCACCATTATGTGAATAATATCCTTTACAAATTTTATAAATGAAACTATGACAGAAAGTGACCCACTTCCATTCTTTGGCATGTCTCTGTCCAGTGTTCCCAGCACCGTTTATTGAAGAGACTGTCTTTACCCCATTTTATATTCTTGCCTCCTTTGTCGTAGGTTAATCGACCATACAGGCATGTGTTTAATTCTGGGGTCTCTATTCTGTTCTGGCATTTTTTTTAAAGATTTTTATTGGGGAATTGAGGATGGGAACAGTGCTGGGGAATTGTTCATGGGTCCCTACTGGGCACCCTGTGTATGAGATCTCAATCCTGCCCTCAGCCCATTTGATGGATGGGAACACTGAACCTCTCAGAAGTGAAACTTCAAGCCAGGTCGGCCTGACTCTAAAGCTGGGGCTTTCTCTACAGCAATCCACATCTGTGTTTTATTGTTTGTTTGTTGTTTTGTTTTGTTTTTAAGATTTTTATTGGGGAATTGGGGGATGGGAACAGCGCTGGGGAACTGGGGGAAGGGGAACAGACAAGTTGCTGTCGTTTTGATCATCAGTCTAGTTGTGGAGGACGTTGCTTCACTGGCCCAAGTTGGCACCACCATTGTGCTTCCCAGGCGAGGCAGATCAGTCGCCGGCTTCTGGCCAGCTGCTCACTGTGGCTGATGGCTGCTCACGCTGGCTGCTGGCTAAACATGGTATCCCATGGCAACCCACTGCAGCAGGGGCTGCAGCCTATGCCATCGCCGGCGACCCACGGCAGCCCAGCTCCAGGTCGAGCTGTTGTTCAGCATC
>NW_017731786.1:1100869-1108575 GCF_001890085.2 Hipposideros armiger
CTTCCCCCCCTGCAGATTAGCCCCCTCCCCCACTTACCTGAGTGAGCGGATCTCCCCACTCCTCCACTTACCTGAGTGAGCGGATCTCCCCACTCCTCCACTTACCTGAGTGAGCGGATCTCCCCACTCCTCCACTTACCTGAGTGAGCGGACCGCCTCCCTCTCCCACTTACGTGATCTGTAAATTCTTAGCATAACCACAATGATGAGGGGAAAAGATTGAGATGGGGGATGGAGATACTAGGGCTTAAGGACTCAGAAGTACTGACTGTGGAAAAGTGGGGGCAGACTCATTGATATGGCACATGCGAAGGACAGAGGCATTGGGCGTGTCAATGGGGGGAGACACTAATGTGAGGCGACTTGAATGTAGATGGGGAGAGAATGGTAACTCATAAAGCAATAATGTACACATGCAGCCCACGATTGGGGCATGGAGACTGAGGGGATCATTGGGAGAGACATGGAGCCAGAGAGACTCAGGGAGCAAGGTCAGGACAATGGCAGACTCAGAAATCAGTAAACCTTCAGTCAACCTGTAGAGGTTTTGCTTTATTAACACCTGGAGTAGTTATTAAAACTGTCTGGACTAAACGACAGAACATCATGTCTTGAAATTTTCAGCGGGCAGTGAAACTCTGAACATATTCACCCACAATGCAGGATGGTGACCCCAGAAAGACCAGAAACAGACACACTGAGACATGTTTGTACCAGCAATTAGTGACCGTCCCCTGTGCAAAGTATTTTCTCTCATTATAGACATGAGTCAAAGTGTACACACCACATACTGGATTTAATGATAAAACTTACATTGTTGATTACTGCTTGATGAAATCTTGTCATCATGAATAGTTTCCATTCTCCTTATGCAAATCAATTTTCAAATTATCTTTACTTTTTTTTCAATTTTAAAAGTTTCGGAAACCTCACAATTGCCAAAAATGAATGTCATTAGTAAAAAATTTGGCTTTATTTTTATTTAATGGTTTTAGTGTTGCATTAAGGCTTCTGTGTGCATACTTACTCATTTGTACTCATCTTTATTTTTTTGGTGCTACTCAGTCTCAATGTGGCCTCTTCTTCATAGTCTTGCAGGGGTTCTGTTCAGCTATTCAGATGATTCTTGAGGTTGATTGCTCTATAATTTGTAATTTTGGTGTGATCCTGGGATGCAGTGGGCTATGTAGCATTTACCTAATCCACCATCTTGAAAGTATTTTTAATTTTTACATTTCTTTTTAGAGCAGTTTAGATAATAATTGTGAAGATAGAAGTTCCTGTATGCCCACAGCCAGCTCCCAATGTCATGAAGTGAGATACACCATAAATGAGAAATGTGGCCCAGGAACCTCCCTGTGGAAGAGGAGAGTCAGACATGAGGCATGTGGAGAGATGAGAAAAAGCTTTGTGGTTGGATTGGAATTAAAGGTATCAAGTGGTGGTTTGAACAAATAGAAAGGGAATACACATAAATGAGTATAACAGCTTGGATATGTGTCGCCCTTCCAAGAAATCACCCTGTCAGAATGCCTATGGTCAAAAAGTAACAAGTGCTGGCGAGGATGTGGAGAAAAGGGAACCCTTGTGCACTGTTGGTAGGATTGCACACTGGGGGAGCCACTATGAAAAGCAATATGGAGATTTCTAATACATTAACAATAGAACTGCCTTATGCCCCCACAATTCCACTTCTGGGTGTTTATCCCAAAAAGGCAAATCACTATTTCAAAAACCCATATGCACCCCTGTGGTCACTGCAGCATTTTTTTAAATTGCCAAGATATGGAACCAACCTATGTTTCTGTGAATGGATGAATATATAATGAAGGTACAGTGTATATGTTTGCATACGTGTTTGTGTGTGCGTGTGTACATACATAAGTAAACATGCACATAAATTAATATTTTTCACACTCCATGGAATATTTCCCACTCATAAAAAACAATGAAATCTTAGCATTTGTGAAAACATGGATGGACCTACAGTGTAATATACTGAGTGATATAAGTCTTGACAAATGTCATTTTACTTATATGTACAATACAGAAAACACACACAAAAACAAACAGAACCCAACTCATAGATAAAATACAAATCAACAGTTTGATGGTTGCCAGAAGGTAGGTGATGGGAGGTATGAGAAATGGAATAACAGGCACAAACTGTCAGGTATAAAAAGTCATGGGGGCCGGCCAAGTGGTGCAATGGTTAAGGACTGGCTTGGGACGCCAGAGGGCCCTGGTTTGGATCCCATATATGAGAGCCAGTGACACTGCCCTCCACAGTTAAGATGCTGAACAACAGCTCAACCTGGAGCTGGGCTGCCGTGAGTTGCCGGCGACGACATAGGCTGCAGCCCCTGCTGCAGTGGGCTGCCATGGGTTACCGTGTGTAGCCAGCAGCCAGTATGAGCGGCCAGCAGCCGCCGTGAGTGGCCGTCCAGAAGCCGGCGACTGATCTGCCTCGCCCGGGAAGAACGCAATGATGGTGCAAGCTTGGGCCAGTGAAGCAACATCCTCCACAACTAGACTGAAGAACAAAACTACAGCAACTTGTCTGTTCCCGTTCCCCCAATTCCCCAGCACTATTCCCATCCCCCAATTCCCAATTAAAAAAAAATCTTTAAAAAAAAAGTCATGGGATGTAAAGTACAGCATAGGGAATATGTCAGCAATATTGTAATTATTATGTATTGTGACAGATGGGTCCTAGACTTTTCTGGTTGATCGCTTCAGAAATTATATAAGTGTCTAATTACCATGTTCTACAGCTGAAACTAAGATATTGTGTCAAGTATCGTGTAAAACAAAATTTTTAAATAGCAACTTATAGTGAATCATAAAAAAGTGCAAACACCACATACTGGATTTAATCATGAAACTTACATTGTTGAGTACTGCTTGGTCAAATGTTGTCATCATGAATAAGTTCCATTGTCCATATACAAATCAATTTTCAAACTTGTTTTTAATTTATAAAGTTTCAGAAACCTCACAATTACCAAAATGAATGTCATTAGTAAAAAAAAAATGTGGTTTTATTTTTATTTTATGGTTTTAGTGTTGCATTAAGGGTTCTGTATATATACTTACTCATTTTTACTCAACTTTATTTTTTTGGTGCTACTCAGTCTCAATATGGCCTCTTCTTCATAGTCTTACAGGGGTTCTGTTCAGCTATTCAGATGGTTCTTGAGGTTGATTGTTCTATAATTTATTTGTAATTTTGGTGTGATCCTGGCATGCAGTGAGCTATATAGCATTTACCTAATCCGCCATCTTGAAATTGTTCTTAATTTTTACATTTTTTTAAGAGCAGTTTCAGACTTAGAAAATAATTGTGAAGATAGAAGTTCCCATATACCCACACCCAGCTTCCAACGTCATGAACATCTTACACTAGTATGGAACAATAAACAAACCCATAATGATTCATTATTATTATTAACTACATTCTACGCTTTATTTTCAATGTCCTTATTTTCTGACGAATACCGTCTTCTGTTCCAGGATCCCATTTAGGATACTGCGGTAGTACATTTGTTGTCCGCTTCTCCTCGGTTCTTCTGAACTTTGACAGTTCACTCATTTTTTAGGGACGCATATTCCCCATACTTGTCACCACCATCTTAGGTGTTGTACTCATGAGAGTTGGCAGTTAGGTTTTCTGGCAGTTGCCGGTTCCCTTGGCCTGGAGAACAGCGCTGAGGACAGTTCTGAGAATGAGCGTGACTCTGCATGTGAGGCAGGTAGCAGGACTGTGCGATCTGCATGTCGGCCAGATGGAAAAGACAGGAGGTACCAGCACATGTGCCTGGTGTTGGTTTGGCCCAAGCAGTTTACAATACAAATGACATGGAAACAATCACCCTTTCTGTTTCTATGCAGTGCATTTATGGGGCCACATTCATGCATGCAGAAACCTTTGGCTGTAATCCATGTTGTCCCCCTTCTTCAGCTGAAATTCAGTGAGCAGATAACGGGTACTGGGTTCTAGGCGAGATGATAGGGACATGGACCCTATACCTACAACTTGGTAACAACATACAAACTGCACACCAGTATTTGTAGGACAGGACCTAGTACATAAAAAGTGCTTGGTGTGGGATCAGATCAGAAAACAGGTGTGTGTTCTGTTTCTTTTTTTAGTAGGATGAAAATTAACAGTTTAGATAGGAGGGAGAGAAGCGGGGAGGGAGGCTAGTCCAAGCTTGCATGAGTATAGTGGGAATTGGGGTGGGGGAGGGTGCAGACACTATTCTTTCCCCCCAAGAATGTTTTCTGGGGGACAGAGGGTGAGGTTGTATTATTTGCCAAGAGGCCACCTCGCTTGAGCCTCCCTTGCTCTCTCAGGCAATGAAGTCACTACATGTACCCCATTATTCTATAGGTGGCTAATATATAGATTTTCAGAACCTGAGTGGGGAAGGTTACCCTCAGCCCAACAATTAATAGGATGGATGCAACTTTGATGCAAGAATGGCAGAGCTGGGGGCGGGGAAAACTAACGTGTTCATGAGGACTGACTTAGTGCCAGTTTCTAGACCAGCTGCTTCTCAAACATATCTTGCTTTTCTTTGTAATGAATGGGGAAAACAGGTTCAAATATTAATAGGAAAATATTAATAGGAAAAAAAAAACCATACACACTCTGGGCCTCCCTTTTAGAAGTTCCAGCAGGACACAGTGAGTCACATGATCTTGGGGACTGTGCTAGATACAGTAATGTCCACCCCCCAACCCTGTGATCCTATAAATACAGCTTACTTGAAATTAGGGGTAATAGCATTACTGTGGGTGAAATAAAAATCAGACCTGTTAAAAAAAATAAGTCAAAACAGGATTATGTTGCGCCAGCACATGTTGGTCTTAGAGTTTACATGTATGTGCCATGGATACTTCAGTTCAGCCTCCCCTAGTGACAGAACACGAAGTGCCTTCACTCTTACCTATGGCTTTATGTCACCTTTGTGACACAGTTGCACTCAAGGCCTTCACTGTCAGCTGTGCCGCCAGAACTCTGTCAGCATCTCTGGAAGCTGTGCGTGTCCGTCTCCGCAGCACCACTGCTACGTGTTAATTGTTCAGTGAATAGACACCATATGGACAGTAAATGCCGAGCTTTGAAATATGTCCTCCTTTTCTTTTGAATGGCTTTCACTTCAAATGTGAAAGGTTCACAACATCATTTCTACAAGGAAACAAAAGGGGAAGAAAAAAGTCATCTGCAAAATGCGGTGAGAACAAAAAAAAATTCATAATACAATGTTTGAACTGTCTGCTCATTTATGGGCACAATTAGTGAGGAGGTGGCTCTAATGGACACGAGAGAAAAACAGATTTCCATGCGTTTTGCAAACAGGGGAGAGGAAAATGCTCCTTCCCAGTGATTGTAGCAGAGAAATGGACCAATTAGTTGCAGCAAAAAGAAGCAAGGGGCAAAGATATACTGTTTTCTCTTTCAAAGCCCCAGCTTGACAATACGTGTTTTTCTGAACCAGCTTTGGGACGGCTGTTAGCAGAACTCAGGGGCTGAGCTCAGCGCCGAGAAATCAGGCCTGTCTCCGTTTTGCACATCGCTCACCCAGCAGCAACAGAGAGGCACTGAGGGAGGCCACCGAGGTCTCCGCATCAGGGTCAAGTCCTAATGGATACAAATGAGCCCCTAGGGGTCTTTATCAGGCTCCACAAAACCCCTCGTGCACGAACAACAGATGCCTGGGACATGGGCAGATGTTCCTTTTCCTGGACAAATGGTTTAGGATGAACACCCCCACATTGCTACTTAAGGAAGCATGAGATTTAAACAGGGGGAGGCCAATGCATAAAGAACATCTCTGGGGAGCTGTGTGAGCTCCAGTGCAGCCTCTGGGTCAAGGAAGACAAGCTAGGTCCCCAGGGCCGAGCCATGGACTTCTGTGCAGAAATCCAAGAAAACTCACAAAGCAGCCTTGCATGCCAACAGCCATCCTGGAGTTTATGAAAATGTCCTCTAGAGTTCTAGTCCTATCACACTCTTGTGTCTTTAAAATAACAAAATGAAACCAGCTGAAATCAACAGCTGAAAAACATATACATACTGAGGTTTACCTCAGTTACTTTGTGGCCATACGTTAAATTCCCATCACAACTGCTAAATTTTTCTTTTCATCAATCCATCATCCATCCATCCATCCGTCCATCATCCATCCATCCATCCATCATCTATCCATCCATCATTTTTCCATCATCCATCATCCGTCCTTCATCCATCCATTCATCCATCCATCTGTCCATCTATCCATCCGTCCATCATCCATACATTTATCCATCCATCCATCCATCCATCATCCATCCATCCCTCCATCCATCCTTTATCCATCCATCCGTCCATCACCCACCCACCCATCATCCATCTATCTATCCTTCCACCCATCCATCCATCCATCCATCCATCCACCCATCATCCATCCAGCAATCGTCCATCCATCCATCCATCTATCATCCATCTGTCCATCATCCATCCATCCATCTAGCCATCATCCATCCTTCATCCATCCATTCTTCCATCTATCCATCATCTATCTGTTTATTCATCTATCCATCCATTGATCATCCATTCATCTGTCATCCATCCATTCATCCGTCATCCATTTATCCATCCATCATCCATCCATCCATGCATCACTTACCTGTCCATCCGTCCATCATCATCCATCCGTTCATCCATCTGTCCATTCATCCATCCGTTTGTCCATCCATCATCCATCTGTCCATCCATCCATCATTCACCTGTCCATCCATCATATATGAATATATTAAAATACAAATATACAACACACACACACACACACACACACACATACTAGACACAGGCTGATCGCCATCTCTTCCAGATACTGTGCACAATGCCCTCTGTCCTCCCAGACCCTCGGGACAGTGGGTGCATGTCCTCATCAGTCACTTGCCTACAACTGGCTGTTACTACAAGTGCATAACCCAAACTTCACCCCAAGGGGCCGATCCTACAAAACTACCAGTGTATACACAGCCACTGTCCTGAAGATAGCAGAAAACCAGTAAGGTTCCTGCATGTCCTCTCCTAATACAGCCAACTTTCCAGATTAAGACAAGAAGAGAGAGAAGTCAGGATGCTTCAGGATGGGCGTTGGGAGGAGCAGCTCAGGGAGGCAGGGCCCAGAGCTGGAAATAGAGTCTTAGAGTTCCTAAGGCCTGGACCTAAGGGCTCACAGCCAGGTGAATTCATACCCTGAGTGAAACATTGCTTCCTATGCGAGCTGCCATTTCCAGACTCATAAATGGCTCCCCAGTTACAGTACAAAGAGCAACCCTCCCCCACCACTGCATACAGAGGGTGCCAAAAACATGTATATTCAGTTTAAGAAAAAACTATATTAAAATTGTAATACTCAATATATACTGATAACAAAAGATGAATACAAGTCACATTGGACTTCTGCAATTACAAGAGGTGCTCAAAGTGGTTCCCATCAGCGTCCACTTTTTTTTACAATTATTTTTTACTATGAAATACACATTTTTTAGAATTAGTTTCAGCTGTACAACACAGTGAAATAGTTATACTTTTTACCTCTCGAAGTGACAACCCCCCTCCCCCAATCCACCACCCCACTTCCCCCCAATATCATACATATCTATTACAAATCCCTTGACTCCACTCCCACACTATACTCCACGTCCCA
>NW_017731786.1:1114435-1122135 GCF_001890085.2 Hipposideros armiger
ACGCACTCCTGCGCCAATTCCAGCAGACCAATGCAGTCCCAGATCTGAGCCTCTGTGGGAGGGCCCAGCCCTGAAAAAATGGCGGCCTCCTGTGCAAGCTCCACACCAGGGGAAAAATGGTCCCCAAATCCTCCAGCTCCCGCACCAAAGGCGCTCAGCTCAGTCCTTCCCGGAGGCGCCTGGGCCCCGCTCACAAAGCCACTCCCTCCACCAGGAACCGGGTGAGTGCTCACCTGCGAGCGAGTCGGTTTGCCGGCTCCACTGTTTCTCCAGCCGCCCTCAGCCTCACCGAGCCGAGCAAAGAGAGTCCTCACTATTTTCTCCTTCCGTAGAACTCCTCTTCCCGGCAACGTAACTCTGGGGTGGTGAGCGCGGTGTGCGGTGGGAGGGTCTCGCCCCCAACCGGAGAAGCCTCCCCACCACTGAGGTGACCCTCACGGGGTTCGCCCTCTCTCGTCTCCTTCCCTCCTACCAGACTTGATGTGGCCTCCTCTTTAAGTCCTTCATTTAGAGGTTGTGTTCATCTAGGGTGCAGGGAACTTCCGAGGTTGAATATCTTATAAATTATTTGTAATTTTGGTGTGATCCTGGGAGGTAGTCAGCACAGCGTCTGTCTATTCCGCCATCTTACCAGAGTCCCTCCAGACACTTCTAATGACGGCGAACTACTGCTTGAGCAATGCTGACCAAAGTGTCCACTTGTATACATTTTCTTTTACACCCCCGGTATATTTGTTAGTTTGGAGAACAAAAAAAAAGGTATTAATAATAAGCAAATATATTTTCTATTCAGGGACCATGTCTCTGGAGGTTCAGTTGTGAATTATAATCTGGGCCGGAACTGACACATAGGAGTGTGTTCCTGAGCCACAGGGGAGGTGGTGATAATGGAATTCTCAAGCATCGGGAAGGATCGTGGGCTTAGAAAGGAAATGTGTACACCTGTGTATGACCCGTGCCTTACACCAGACTTAGCACAGGAATCACTGGCGATAGCTGAAACATGCATGAATGAGCAATGCGTTCTGAGGTCTATCCTGTGCTTCAAAGAATGAGTAAGACTATTTCTGGAAAATGGCCAGGTAAGGGTAGACAGAAACAATGTGTTTACCTGCGCTTTTTCTTCTTATAGCTGCTAACTCTGGAATCATCTAATGTAAAACGATAAATTTGAAATGTCTGTTGACAGATTCCCCCTTGTGACAGCCATCAGTTTCATTCACCCAAAATTCCCAGCTTCCCAATTACCAGGCACGTGGGCAGAAGGCTCTTCCTGGACGTCCTGGGGTGAGAATTGATCACATGGTTGGTTCGAGCCAATGAGCTGTGAGCAGGAGCAAAGTGTGACTTTCTGGGCTGGGACTCGGGCCCCTGGAGCTCTCTCTGTGCTCTGCTGCCACTACCCACAGCATCCCAGAGGGCGACAGTCGTCAGCCTCAGCCGTGCGTTAGGGTGATGCAGACCAGAGCCCCCAGCCAACAAGTGGTCATCCTGTAGCGTGACAGGAAACAAATCATCTAACCTATTCCGGTTCCACTCTGGGGACAGTTGATCAAATGTTCAGTACACATTCTCCATCATGACCTGCAAATCCTGTTTAGTTCACCTGCAGCTCTTTCTCTGACGTGTCTTTTAGGGGGAATCCATTACATCCCTAAAAAACTCCTCTATTTGGCTATGAAACGTTTTGGGTTTTTTTTCCTGGCGATGCTACAGGAAGGAAATCTTCCCCAGGACATCAATCCTCTTTCTTTACAAGTTCCTGGATTCAGGGCAGAGGAATTGTGCTCTGGGGAGAGATCAGAGTCCCTGTGTGCGGGTCCCCTTGCTACTCTCCTGTCCACAGAATGCTGGGCTGAATAAAGACAGGCCGGGATGTCATCTGCACACTGAGACCTGTGGTGCCTGTATGCAGATCACATACACACTATCCCCCACTACAGCATATGCTGCGGGGGACGTGAGGACCACCTGCCTTGCCCCCCAGTGGGATTTACGATCACAGATATGACAATAAAAATGATCCAGGATATGGCCTAGTACTGACAACAGCAGGACTGGGACAGAGATGAGGGGTGAGTCTTCTCTCAGCCAGGGTGCAGAGCAGAATTGGGTACTGATTACAATTCGTACCGGCTACAGGTCAATGGCAGGAGACATGGAACAGGGCGAAGTAAGATCCATGGAGGCTGCCCCGGCCGCTTCAAATCCCCACTGTCCCCTTAAGATCCCAACACCCTGATAGGCCAGTGAGTCCCGGAGAGGCATGCATCCCTGCCTTCCCAGCAGAGCCCTGCCGAAATTGCTGCACGAGCATTTGGCTCGGCTCCCAGCCCTGCTCTCAACACTGCAAGAGAAGGCTTTTCCTGGCGAAAACCTCATTTCCAGGTCTCATGTGCTTCTGTCTCACTGCTGGCGAGCATATGCTTAGTGAAGGAAAAAAGGGAAGCCGCTGCCCCCAAACCACTGGGCAATCTCGGCTCTTTGCGGCTGGCTTCTCCCTGCCCCCACCCCTCCATCCTCTTTTATGTTATCCTTTATGTCACATCTTCATTAATACCCTGAGCCCAGTATTACCTGGGAAGGTTTTCGTCTCTCAGGCTTATGAGGGTCAGGGATTACGTTTATTTTATTTTGGCCTGTTGATATTTTCCTAACTTCATTTTTGAGAGTTTATATATATATTTTTTTCTGAGACGCCCGTGTGGTCCCTGGGACAGAAGGAAATAGTACTGCCAGAAAATTGGATGGGTTTGAGGAGGAGGTTGCCATGGAAACCACTTAGGTTTTGATGATGGGAGATGATGGCATGTTCTGGAAGGAACTTGAAACTGTAAGGATATTTGATCCTTTTCGTGGCAGAGATCACCAAGGGCCTGGAACTCGGTTTCCAAGCAGTACAATAGGGAAGGCTTCTGCGTTTCTCTTTTATAACACCCCACACCCCCACTACACGCACACCTATTTAAAATAGTGATTATTCCCTGGAGGGTAAGATGTCTGGCTGTCAAGTTCCTCATTCTGTCAGCCTGTCACATTAGCCGCTATTTGGATACATCTAGCTTCTTGTTCATTTCAGGTGGAAAGAGGGAAGGAAATAAGGAACAATGGAAGAAATGAGAGAATTAATCTTAAAACATCGTTATGAAAGCCTTGTGAGACCTTCATACTTTCTTTTGGCTGTTGTGGAGGACAACTAGAAAAATAAAAAACAGATTGTTTTTGTGCAAAAGGTCTTCCGACTTCACAAGATTTGAAAACTACATGGCCACTGCTTGGTGAGAGCTGTTAGAGCCTGGGTTCCCTTGTCATTGCTCTGACACTAAACTGTGGCTTCATCTATCTGCTGGACTTCAAGTTTCCTCATGAAGGGGTTGGACTCAAGTCGAGGGCACTTCCCAAATATTAGACGTTACACAGTACAGTTCAGCTTTGTAATTTCAGCTGATAATTACTTGTATCGTTCCCATTAAACTACATTCTGGTGTTTTTTTTTCCCCTCGGTAGTTGCACCTGGGTGGGGACAACAGCTGGTCCTTCCCCCCAAACACCAGCTTCCTTGTCTGCACAGAAAAAAAAGGCTACAGAATCACTAATGGCCCCAGTGCTGGAAACATACCAGAGTGAGACTGTGTCTAAAACACTTACCAAGAGATTTGCACCACGCAGGGCACTGCAAAATGAGAGACTGACTGTCTGCTAGGATTGAAGGATAGATCCCCCCCGATGGCTTGGTTTCCCACTGTCTGCCTTTTGAGAAAGGAAGACAAACCGATTATTTTGCTGTTGTTGACACTGAGTAAGCCTGCTCTTACAACTGACCTCTTGAGATGCCTGTGACTCCACAGGTCCATGTTCGAGTGGCATTATCTCCCTATAAATACAACAGTCCAGATAGGCCCGTTGTCAAGGAGACTGACTTATGTTTTGAATGGGCTGCCACCCAGCAAGTTGTCCTGGTTTTCACAGCCAGTATTCCTACATAGAGACACTTATTCTGAAAATGTTCTATTTTTTAAAATTTGTTCTAATACAATTGACATATTGATGAATGAACACTTAGATCATAATACAAATTTTGCACGTTTATGCATGATGCCTAATTTCAGGAGCAAACTTCTGGTTTCTTTTTAAGATAAAGTGCCCTATTTATTGTAATATTTAGGTATTTGTTAACCATTTCATGTATGTAAAACTCTGCTACCATTTCTCCTAGAATTCTGTTGGGGTTTTTTTGCATAAGAAACACTGTCAAGTTTTTGAGTGCTTTGCCCATTATCCCTGTGGATTACATGGCACAGTTTTTCATAGCATGGTGTATTAGTTTTCTATTGCTTCTGTAAAAAATAACCCCAAATATGCCCGCTTAAAACAAAAGAAACGTGGGCTTCCAGTCAGGATGGCAGAGGAGGTAAATTGCACTTGCCTCGCCCCCCCCAATCACATCAAAATTACATCTATTATAGAACAGCCATTACTGAGAACCACCTGAAAACTAGATGAACCGAATTCTAATGACTAAGACTATAAAGGAGAAACTGTATCATCGGGAATGGTAGGAGGGGTGGAGACATGGACCTGGCATGTCCCACACCCACGGTGTGGCAGCTAAGGATCAGGAGGGCCCAGATGACATGGAATCAGTCCATCAAGCAACAACCTGCTGATATGCTGTCTTTGTAAACGGTTCTAATCTTGTGTCAGTCAGTGCGGCATCATTGCTGGGTTCGAGACAGGCTCCGACATCTCTTAGCCCCATCTCAGGAAACGCATTCAAATTAAAACTGTGAATGGGGGCCTACCAAGCCTGTCTTCCCATCATCTGCAAGTACAAAATAATTTGAACACCAGCACAGTGTTACAGTCAGTTATAGGGAATCGTCATGAACCAGCTCAGAGACGGAGTCAGGGCTCACATCCCCATACCACCAATGAATGCAAAGAGTAGATCAAAGGACCAAAAGCTTTCTGAACATCTCTGCCTGGCCCAGTATTGAACACTTTCACCCACTTTACCGTACTTAATCCTCAGGACAATACAAAACAGAGTACATTTCCTTATATTCCGTAGTTTAGAGAAGGAAATTAAGTGGACATTAAGTAACTTGCCTAAGGCCTCACCACTACAAAATTCAGACTTAGGTCTGATGTCAAGCTTTGCACTAACCTGGTTTGTGGTAACGGCTGCAAAAGGCCATGTATGAGAATTCGTAAGCCAGAGAATTGTGCTGGTGGGCCCAGGGTCCATCTGATCCGTGTCTCCTGTAGGTTCTCTGAAACCTGACTGTTGAATGAGCCATCTGGGACCCCATAAGTGGCATCCTCTCATTGTCCCCAGTGGACTGAGAGTGAGACTTGAGCAGATGGCGATTTCTATGCCTCTGCACTGACAAGCTTCCACACAGAGCCTTGCCAAGTTCAATGCCAGGCCCGGCCACAGGTAGACCTCCAGCCCTTCAGCTCTGTACTCATTCACGTGTCCAAGGAGCCATGCGGAGGGCGCAGGGCCCTGACTGAACCCACTGCCGCTCCAGGTGTGTCTTCCACCTGTCAGTTTGCATTCAGACAAGGAGATAATCCAATTGGGTGAATTGGGAATTATCAAGATTTACTCACTCTACATATTTCCACCTAGCAGACAGTTCGGGAGATTGCTGGTAACTAGCGAAGCGCACGGAGAATGGCCGATTCAATTCCCCAGGCTCCATTTTACTTCTCAAATTGAAAACCTAACCCTCAATTTTTCCTCACCGGCTAAATCAGCATAAATCTTTCTTGGCATGCGACCTGCTCTGACCTAGGAAAAAGCGCCTTCCAATCCCCTATTATTCGCATTGATCTTGTATTATCCAAGGTCTTTCATTAATTTTCAGGGTCTGAGATGTAAGTCACTCAGTCCCTAAGAATACAATGCAGAGTCTAAAAGGAAAATAAGGGGATATCTGGGCTATTTAGACAAGAAAACCTAAACTTTGGAGATTGAAAAAGAGGGAAAGTCCCTTGTTTTCACACACACAAAAATGACTCTGAAGACTGCTGTCTAAGACATTCCCAGGGAGGACCTACAGATGGTCGACAGACATGCGACAAGATGCTCAACATCACTAATCACCAGGGAAATGCAAATCAAAACCACAATGAGATGTCACCTCACACCAGTCAGAATGGCATCACGAATAAATCAACAAAGAAGTCCTGGAGAGGCTGTGGAGAAAAGGGAAACCTGGTGCACTGTTGGTGGGATTGCAAATTGGTGCAGCCACTATGGAAGACAGTATGGAGGTTCCTCAAAAAATTAAACATAGAACTACCATGTGACCCAGCAATCCCACTTCTGGATATTTATTCAAAGAAAGTGAAAACAGTGATTCCAAAAGATCATGCACCCATATGTCAATTGAAGCATTATTTGCAACAGCCAAGATATGAAAACAACCTCGGTGTCCACTAATAGATGAATGGATAAAGAAGATGTGGTACACACACACACGCAAATCAAGTATTACTCAGCCATAAAACAGAAGGAAACCTTGCCATTTGTGCCAACATGGGTGGACTTAGAGGGTATCATGCTCAGTGAAATAACTCAGACAGGGAAAGACAAATACCAACATACCTCCGGGACACTGTGGGCTGGGTGTTCTCAGCCGCCACAGTGAAATGAATTGCAATCTTTTCGCTGGTGGAAGGTCTTTACTGTAATTTGTAGAACACGCAATTATGACGTGCAGTAGAGCAAAGCACAATGAAACGACGAATGCCTGTACCATACGATCGCATTTACATGTGGACTCTAGAAAAACAAAGCAAGAAAACAAAACAGAAACAGAAACAGACTCATGCATACAGAGGACAAACGGATGGTTGCCAGAGGGGAGAGGGGATAAGAGGTACAAATTTCCAGCTGTAAAATAAGTCACGATCATGTCATGTACAGCTTAGGGAATATAGTCAATAATATCATAATGACTCTGGGGACAGATGGGTTCTAGACTTATGGTGGTGATCACTCTGTAAGTTATATAAATGTCAAATCACTATGTTGTGCTCCCGAAACTAATTTAATATTGTATGTCAGCTATACATCAATTTAAGAAAATAGGTCCTGGTATGATAACCCAACTAATGAAGAGAAGTGAATTTTTTGGACACATTGGAAAATATTAGAACAAATTTTTGTTATTAAGACATGAAATATAGATAAGGACAAAGATAACATAACACTCATTTATACCATTATAACTAGGACATTGACAGTAATTATGAGAAAATGAAGAGTGAGTGGCAGCATTTCAAAGGATTTTTAAGAGTTGCTATTACATAAGAAAACTAGAAATTCTCTCAGATGTTACAGTTCATTTGTGAAAGAATCTTGATAGGTTTTCCCAAACTTTACAATTCACATTTGGACAATATTTTCCTTACCAATAATAGTTTTTCTATCTGAAAAATATCTGAACTACTAAATTTTTTTTTCCTTCGTGAATGTTGTCACTAGAAACATTCTTTTATTTTTTGTTAGATCGGGTGAACAAAACATAATGAGTAGACATTTACACCCCTCACAAAGTGATACCCCCTCCCAAGTCTACTACCCCTCTGACATTGTACAGCTATTACAATACCATTGACTGTATTCCCTATGCTGTACTTTACACCCTCTCCCTCTCTCTCTCTCTCTCTCTCTCTCTCTCTCTCTC
>NW_017731786.1:1122201-1161072 GCF_001890085.2 Hipposideros armiger
TATATATATATATAATTATAGTTGATAGTATTATTCTACATCAGCTTCTGATGTACAAGGCAGTGGTCAGACATCTACACAATCTGTGAAGTGATTCCCCGCCCCCCCCATGAGTCCAGCTGAACTACTGAAATTTTAAAACAAAAATTTCAATCAACCATCAGAGGAAACGTGAATTCTATCTTTAGAAAAATGATACCAGAAAGAATTATCTCGGTAAAAGGCAAATAAAAGTCTACAGCCAAATAGTTTTTTAAAAAAGCATTATATAATTTATATATATATATATATATATATATATATATATATATATATAGTTTCTGGTATTAGCCCTTTAAAATTCATATTTGTCGAAATAAGTCAGACAGAAAAAGTGGAGAACAATTTGACTTCACTCATATGTGGGATATAAAACTGAAAGCAATGAAGGAACAAGACAAATAAACTAAAACTCATAAGCACAGACAGTTGAGTGGTTACCAGAGGGTATGGAGGGAGGGGTAGGAGAGGGTAAAGGGATCAAATACATGGTGAGGGAAGGAGAAAGAACTGACTCTGGGTGGTGAGCACACAGTGTGATCTATAGATGATGTGTTATAGAAATGCACACTCGAAACATGTAATTTTACTAACCACTGTCACCCCAATACATTTAATTTAACAATTTGTCATGATTTCTTTTCCAGTTCTCAACAAAAATTACTTTTCATCTTATTTTCTTTTCATAGTGTTGTCCTCTTTTCTTAAAGTGGGCGTCCCAAATTATATAAACGTCAGGCTACATGAAATCTGGGTCCACCTGTATGTCATTCAGTATCTTTATTTGAAAGTGACAGAAAGTCTGCTCAACTTAGACAAAAAGAATAACGTATGAAAAATCAAGTATGGCAGGACCCAGTGTCTCAGATTACACTGTGGGGATTCAGTCTCATATTCTCCAGCCCTTTTCTTCCTCTCCCTCTCTTTTCTTTCTTTTCTTCCTCGCCTTCTGTGCTAGTCCATTCTCAGTCTGGCTTCATCTAGTAGCAGCAAGATGGCATCCATGAATGGCAGGCTCGTCCCGTATCCTCACAAGGATTCCAGCCTTTCTGACTGAAGTCCTGTTGCATCTCTGTGCCTTGGACTGGCTAACGAACTCGTCCATGAACAAAGTCAGGGAACCAGAAGTCTCTACTTGGCCAGAATCGGATTATGTACCAATCTCTTGCTGAGCACATGAATAACCTGGAAAGTGAGATTATGCCCTGAAAAAAAAAAAGCAGAAAACTAATGTTAACACAATGAGAAATGGATATGGTTTAGCAGAGGCTATCTATCTCACACACACACACACACACACACACACACACACACACACACACACACACACACACACACACACACACTCTACCTAGGCCCAGGTTAGACCGGGTGGCCTGTGANATAACCTGGAAAGTGAGATTATGCCCTGAAAAAAAAAAAGCAGAAAACTAATGTTAACACAATGAGAAATGGATATGGTTTAGCAGAGGCTATCTCTCTCACACAATCTCACACACACACACACACACACACACACACACACACACACACACACACACACACACTTTCTACCTAGGCCCAGGTTAGACCGGGTGGCCTGTGACCATAAGAAGGCACGTACCTGGCCAAGGGCTGGGAATGAGGGAAAGACAACGGGTTTCTCATCAGAATGTGTCTCTGTACTTTGACCAGATTTTTAAATTATAAAGTGTGGCGTCGTGTCGAAATACAGCTGCTACACCTGGAAAGGAAACGACAGGGCCAAAGATACAGCGTGAGTGTTGTTTGCCATGGAGAAGGAGTCGAGGTTCATTTAGACAGTACATGAGCTTCTGCTGGGGATGCGAGCGGTGCACGCGTGGGCTTCTTGACTACCAAAGGCATTTCTAATCTTTAGTTGCCAAGGCTGCATTTTTATACAGACTTTAAGGGTGAAACATAGAACCCTCTCACAGATTAAAATGCCCCAGTTGACCTGGTTCATGTGAGGAGAACAAGTATTCCAACGTCTACTCTGGTGCTTTGTGTATTCCACTACCCCGAAAGCATTTTGCCATACTTAGGACCTAGGGCATTTCATTTCTGCCTGTACGTGATTGCATACTATAGGGGGAAAGTCTTGCTAGAATGCATCACACCATCGCCCTCGTGTCTTCATAGCGCATGAGTTTTCCCAGTGCATCTCAGTACTCTGCAAACATGAGACCCACCTCACCTTCCAAATAAGCAAGGCTATTGCCCGTGCTAGATCCGTTCCATCGAAGCCCCCGGTGTGAGGAGTGGGCGTTGTATCACGTTAATACTAGAGAGGTGCTGCCTCTGTTGGCTTTACTGTGGTTGAAAAGACGAGCCAGGGCCTTCTGGGAGTTTCCAGGACATGCTTCGTTTCTGTGCTGCAGCCTCTGGTCTGGACAAATGTTTGCACCCTTCATCTGCTTTCGAAGACCTTATTAGAAACGTCTGGAGGTGTCGACATATGGGTTTTAAGGGACTGGAGGAAAGAAAGCACAATATCTGAAGTTTGACCCCGAGAGAGTTTGCAGGTGTCCACAGCTCTGGGGAACAAAATCTCAGGGTTCTGGGAGGGACCAGAAGGTACATGGCCTGAATGCCAGGTGTCACGTCAGAACCTTCTCATCTGCCAGACCATCTAATCCTCCCTCAGCAAGGCCAGAGGCAAGGAATTAGCATCACATTAGGATGAGAAAAGGGGTTTTCTCAAAGATGTGATAACGTACCCCAAATCTCACCTAGCTAACTGGCAGAAGAACTAGGATTTCAACCCAGACCTGTAGGATGCCGACAGCTGCCTCTTACTCAATGCCCTGCCCTCCCCGCCCGCCCGCCTTTCATGACAACTTCTCTTGCGGTCTCCCGTGGGCCATCGGGGGCAGAGGGGGTGGGGGGGAGCCCTGAGTGGCTCTCTTGCTGGCTGGGAACCAGAGCAGCAGCCTTTAGTAGTTCCACAAAATGCATCTGAATAGGGTTTCAGTGATTCAGGTAGAAAAAGGCCAGATGTATTGAGCCCAGGAACATTCAATCCATTCCTTCCTGGGGTTGAGGGGCCTCAACCAAAAAGAAAAAAAAAAGTGGTTTCTCATTCTCTAAGGCTGAGCTTGGAAACTCAGGCCTCCGAGATACAGGAAATAGACAAAGTTTCAAAATACTGACAACACGGAGAGAGCAGGCTCGGCAGTCACCCAGGGTCCAACTCACCCCAAACGGGCACGCTTCCCAGGTCCTGGAGAGACATCTGGAATTGGACATAAATCTCAGGTGAGAGGATCATCAGAGGAGGGGGCATTCATTCAATCACGTGTTCGTTCGTTCAGCCAGCGTTTCTTTTGGCAGATTCGTAAAGGATTGCAGAAAGCAGCCCAATCTCCACCCTCCTGCAAACCAGAAGCTCCCTAAGGCAGGATGGGGGCTAATATCATAGGGCCGAGGAGGAGGGAAACGGGGCAATAGGAGGGTGAGCCTGTCCAGGCAGTCGGGCAGATTGAGGACCTGCTCATGTCAAGGACAATCAAGGGGACAGACGAGCTGTCACGGCCGGGGCCAGGGGCAAGATGGCGGGTGAGGGGCTTGAAGCACAGAGGCCGGAAGGGAGACGCAGCCTGAGCTGGAGACTCTGTGAGGCGCACGGGCCGGCTTCCGAGCCTGTTGCTCATGTAGGACCCACACGATTCTTAGCACCTATGCCACCGAGATCCCCTAAGATCTGAAAACGTTGAGTCAAGGAGAAGAGAGAAAGGGGCAGTGAACCAGGCAGTGCGAGGGCCTCTAGAGGCAGTTCAGGCCTCAGACGATGCCAGGGTGAAATGTAGACGCCCCATCCCGCAGCATGCAAACTGACACCCGGGGTTTGTGTGAAGTCTGTCTGATCTAATCCATACGGGCGATACAGAAAGACGAGCAGGCTTATGGTCGCACAGAGTGAGCCGTGCTGAAAAACCATACCTGCTGAAACGTCCTGAACCCCAGCGGTGCCCACCTAGACCAGCTTTCCTTTGAAAAGTAAAAAAAGAAAAATACAAATACTGTCTCTTTTCTCAAGTGGCTAAATGGAGAGATTTAAAAGCAAACCCAAACTCAGATTTATTTCTAATATTTGCCAGGCCAGATAGAATTACGTTTTACCCATTCATCTTATCCTAGGTTGGAAAGCTGGGAGCATTTTTTTGGGTGTAGGTTACAATTTTAAAATGTCAGCCTGAAAAAAATACGTAAAAATAAAATAAAATGTCAGCCTGTTCCAGGAATTGCAAAAAAAAAAAAAAAAAAAAAAAAAAAAAAAAAAAAAAAAAAAAAAAAAAGAAAGAAAGAAAGAAACAGAGCCCCCATCTTATTACTGTAAATAAATGAATGCCAGCAAATGCCCCTTCAGATTGAGCTAATTGTTTCAAGGCTGCTTCTGCAACTGCCATGTACCCCCCAGGCTGTGTTGTTCAGGTGGAAAGGTGGTGGTGAGTCTTGTGCCCAGAAGACCAAGTTGGAATCTCAGATCCACGGAGCACCTAGAAGTGAGTGAGGTACGTGGTGGGGACACACTAGTTGCCTTCTTTAACTTTCCTTTTGTCTTTTTTGTCGGACCAAGGAGGATGTTCTTTAAAAAAACAAAACGCATTTATTTTTCAGTTACAGTAGACATACAGTATTCTATTACAGTTGTACAACATACTGATTAGACATTTATATGCCTTAAACAAAATGATTCCAATAAATCTATTAAAACTGGCATTATTTGCAGATGATATGATATACATAGAAAACCCCAGAAAATCCACACACACACACAAAACTATTCGTACTACTCAGACACGAATTCAGCGAAGCAGCTGGATGCATAATATTCAGAAATTGGTTGCATTTTTAATACACCCAGAACAATCTACCAGAAAGAGAGTTTAAGCAAGCAATCACATTTACAATTGCATCAAAAAGAGGAAAGTGACTAGGCAGAAATTGAACCAAGGACGAAAAGACCTGTACTCAGAAAATTATCAGACACTGAAGACAGAAATTGAAGAAGATACAAAGAAATGGAAGCACATGCCATGTTCATGGATAGGATTAATTAATATTGTTAAAATGTCCATACTGCCCAAAGCAATCTACAGACTCAATGCAATCCCTATCAAAATACCAGTGGCTTCTCTCACAGAGCTAAAACAAATAATCATAAAATTTATATGGGACCGCAAAAGATCCCAAATAGCCAAAGCAATCTTGAGAGAGAAGAAGAAAGAGGTATCACACTCCACGATATCAAACTACACTACAAGGCTATAGTCAATACAGCATGGTCCTGGCATAAAAACAACAGACACGTAGATCAATGGAACAGAATAGAGAGCCCAGGATAAAACCCACACCTATATGGTCAACTCATCTACGACAAAGGAGGCAAGACCATGCAATGGGGTAAAGACAGTCTCTTCAATAACTGGTGTTAGCGAAACTGGACCGATACATGTAAAAAAATGAAACTAGACCATGTTCTTATACCGTATACAAGAATAAACTCAAAAGGAATTAAAGGCTTAAATATAAGGCCCCAAACCATAAAACTCCTAGAAGTAAACTCTGTGACGTTGCTCTTAGTCATATTTTTTCTGATCTATATATTTGGGCAAAGGAAACAGAAAAAAAGAAAGAAATCGGACTACATCAAACTAATAAGTTTTCCAACAGTGAAGGAAACTCAGTGAACGAAAAGACAGCCTAGCGAAAGGGAGAAGATATTTGCCAGTGATAATATCCCATAAGGGGCTAATATGCAAAGTACATAAGGAACTCACACACACACAAACAATCCAATTAAAAAAAGGGTAGGGACCTGGGTAGACCCTTCTCCAGTAGACATGGGAACCGGTGCCCAACATAAATGGTCACCAGGATGTTGTTAAATATGCCCATTCATCTTTCCGTGGGATACGACGCTTCTCCCCTCCATCTCGCAGCGCGTACTTGGAGCCACTGCCCATGAAAGGGGAACAGAGCGACTTACAGAAGTTGGGCTTCAAGGTTCACGGGGAACCCTGAGCCTCACAGAACACAGCACCGTCAGAAGCCAATGTGCCCGGCACATACTCACAGGCAGTGACGGGACAACAATAGTTACCCTTTCTTCCTGTCCTCTGCCACCTTTCTAAAACCACCGGGGTGGGAGTGGGAATCGGGCACCTTCAACAGGCTGGTGCAGCAGGGACATATCACAGCTCTCTGCTTTCTGTCCCCAGTCTGGCCTGCTTGCTAGGACAACACAGCCGAGTCAACTCCCAAATTGTCCCCAAGGGGTTTTTCTTTCTTCCTCACGTATGATGGCAGGTGGAGGTGGTCAGGGGACGGCTGTTGAGCAGAGAGAGGCGAGGCTGAGTGGAAAGGGCTGACGGGCACGGGAGGACAGAGAGCTGGGATTCAGTCACCTGCTCAGGGACGGCAATCAATTTCAGCTGTAATAATAAAATAATCCAGAGGGGAAGAAAGCAGACATGACAGGAGGGATAAAATGGAAATGAATCCTCATTACCTCACTGAGGAGGGAGCCACAGGGGCCGCCCTGCTCTGTCGCTCGGCAGCGGGGGGCATTCCCTCCCAGGGCTTACCTCGAGGGTCTGAGCTAAGAGGGGAGAAGAGACAGCATGCCCTGGGGTGCTTAGCTGACGAGCAGTGAACTTGACCATGCGATTACTGGGGAGCTCAGAAATGCTCCAAGGTGTACTCTGTCTCCCCAAGCTTCCACCCTCCGGCTTTGGAGAAGAGCTCCTGGGTCCCCCCGACCCAGTAACTTGGGCACGTGGAGCTTTATCTGGACCCCATTTCTCCAGCAGGAGCACACGTCACCCCTAAGAGCAGGCCCTGGAGGGCTGCAGTGAGCACGTGAGATCCGTCGGCCGTGTCTGAGCTGGTGGCGATGGCAGAGGACACGACACGTTGTCACAGGCAACCCAGCAGACTCCTTGGTGCCTCGTAGCCCATACACCTCAGCAGAGTTTAGGGAAACTTGGGTTTTATGTTAGTGCCGGAACCCTAGACGCTTCATTAACGGGTCTGACCCAATGCACTCACTCCTTTTAGCTCTGGGCCAGGTTGTAGCTGTATCGGACTCCTCACCGTTCCTAGAACAGGGCTTGTATTTCACACACACGTTGGCTTGCACTCCCTCTGTCCCCACCTCCGGCCCCTCCGGCCGTTTTCCTGCCTTTCATCATCTGAGTCTTAGCAGTTGGAAATGATTTCTTAACGTTTAGAAATCTCCTTTACAGTTCATCAGATTGTTTTACGCATTTCTTTTAGTTAGTATCTTGGGCCACAGTCACTTGTACAGGTATCCGTGACTGAGCCATAGACCTCAGAGGCATAAATATTTCTGTCTAGTGTGATAACGAACCACTACCCACACTGTCGGTGCTCAATATGGCTTTTGTTGTTTGGTTTTGTGTTTACCGAGTGAACGAGAAGACGAAAGAGGATGGTGACAGCCTTTTCCCGAGAGCCAGTTGCTAGGATTTCGTTCCATCCAAGTCTCCAGCCCCCTGAGGGTCCCTGGAATGTCAGCTGTTGTTGATTCCAGACCCGATGACAGACTCCGCCTGAGGCCTTGCCAGTTCCAGCCCGGGCTTCCTTCCATGGTCTCCTGGATGAAACGTGCTGGCGGGAAGCTTTAGTGTCCTGACACCCATCAGTGTATCTTCAGATGCACAGTGGACTCTGTTTGCATGTAGGTTTCAGCACTGTAACTCCCTCTAGAGCAGGCCTCCCTCCCAGCTGCCCCGACTCCTGGGTGCATTCTTCCTGTGTGCATGGCTTCTCCGCTCCCCACCTCAACGCGTACCCCACCTTTAGTAAGGGCCACCTCCTATGTGAGTCTAGGTCAAGTGTGTCTGGGATGCCATCTCTCCCTTAGGCCGTGTGCAGCGCGGAGTCCAGCAACTGGCAGGATCTCTGGGGATAGAGACATAAGAGTGACAGCTTAGTTTCAGGAGCGGAACTTAGACAAGTGAACAGGGAAAGACCCATTGGCCCGTGTTCACCGGAGCACTTTATAACATGACTTCCCCGACGTGGCTCAGGTCTGACTGTCAGCACTTGGGTTTTCAGGGGACGCCAAGGCCAGACACTGAATGCCACTGAATCATGCACAGAAAATCGCTTTCCTTTCCACTGCCTGTAACCCTCCTGACTATACCAGAGAGAAAGACTCATCCGGGTGCTACTCTTGAACCACCCTGGGACAGTACTGTTACCTTTTCACAAGAAGAGAGTGAGCTTGCGGCCTTGGAGATCGGCACCTATGTGGCCAGAATTTCATAACGATGGCTTGTTTTCATAGAATTGATCGATGGGGGTCACTTTGGGTTTTCAGAAGGTGCTTGGGTTTCCCATGTATGCGCGAATGATGATAACAGCTAAGAGTTCTAGACTATTTAACCCATGCAGGGCACCGTTGTGTTTACCATGGTTGGATCGAATCCCCATGGCAACCCTGTAAGCTGGGTGCTACTATACTATGCATCTTGCAGTTGAGGAAACGAAGGCAGAGAGGTAAAGTAAGTTACCTGACATCACACAGTAAACGGGTGGTGGAGATGGGATCGGAGCCCAGTATAGGCTCTTGTCAGCATTCTCTTACTATTTCTCCTAATGATATAACATGCCTTTGTGGAACAAATCTATTGAAGTAAAAAAAAAAAACAGTTACAACAATTTTGATATTAAGTAAATATTAAATAGTAACAAATAACCCTGAGAGTGGAACATAAATACCAGGAGATCGGGAAGCTAGAGTTATTCACCTATGATTTTCATGGTGTCTCGTTTCTGCCATCAAAAAACCCAGAGAAGGGAGGTGATTATCAGGAGTCTTCATTCACTGGGGATTTAAAATACGTATGTGTGACTACTGTTATTCACAGCCTTACGCTTCTAATAAAGCTCTAGATTCTACCCAACCACTGCCCCGATTTCACTGGTAGACCCTAAATGTTTCTGGCAGGGGGATTTGGATGGAAGCCTAAATGCTGAAGACATACGAAGGTCAGATTGTTTGCAGGACCGCACAAGCGATGGGGCACTTGTCCACTGTTCAGGGAGAGAGCAGCGGGGAGACTCAGCAGCTCGGCAAACGTGTGAGAATATTTTCTTTCATCATTTCAAGAGCTTCCTTTTTATTCTCTCTCATTCCCTTCTAACAAAGTCAGCTACTAAGAATTGATCTAGAATTGTTTCTGTAAATATTGAACAATAAATAAGTATTGTATTTGCTGGGAAAATAGAGAGTCTTCGTCACTCAGGAATTTGGCTTAGTCAGGGGAAAAAGAAAAGTATACGTGTCAATTGGATAGATACAAGTCAGGCCTAGCACTGTAAGTGGTGTACGGCAGGAATTCAGGATTTGCTGGGTGAATGAATGAAGGAGGGAATTTTAAGGCCTGGAGTGTACACTGGGATATAATACCTTCTCATACCCTGTACCTTAGCTCCTCTGTTTGCTGATGCTCGAGAAAGAATGTGTTTTTGATGTCTGCCTGTTTGTCTGTCCCAGAGCCTGGCGCAGAGTGAGTACCTGCTAAAAGGGTATCGAATGCATTTTGGTATGTGCCTAGTTTCCTGGGATGTCTTACTTATAACTCTGGTACCTCATGCATTAGAAACGGGGTGCTCATGTATCCTGCAAAAGTGACTATCTACCTAGCACAGGTAGGAGATAAAATGGCTGAGGTCAGCGAACAAGACATCAGTGGTGCCCTCTAGTTATTCTGCTACTAGCTCTATATGGTTACATTATCCTTTATACCCGTTTACAAATCAGTTTCAGTAAGTTCATAAATTTTGTATTATGTGTCACAAGAATTTGGCCCTGACTTGAAAACACTGGCTGTATTGATTAAAATCCAGGCTTACACTCAAGGCAGTGCTGCATCTATCTTTCTCTGTCTCATAATGACATCCTCAGTTTCATTTTTTTAAATACTTATGAATGGATCACAGATATTTACACCCACCTACATTTGTAACTGCAGAGCAAAATGTAATATTCTGATCTCATCATCTGGGGGAAATAGTCCTGAGACAGGAGGATGAGAAGAGATGAAAGCAAGTCAGAGGGAATTAACCTCCGCGGTGTGTAAGGTTCTCTGCTGGGGCTTTCCATGGGTTGAACCCTATTATACTCCCGACAACTCTAGGAGGCCTGCATAGTTCCTTTTACATGTGAGAAGGCTAGGTTTCAAAAATCAAGGGAAATAATAGATGTTATCCTGTAAAACACAAAAGAGATTCTCATCAGCCCAAGGTTATGCAAAAATGACAGAGCTTAGTAGGATTTAAGACCCGAAAGGAGCCTTAGCTCCAAAGGCCTTCTTCCCACTGAGACGTGAAGACAGCCAGGAGGGGAAAATCAAACTGGCTCAGCTGTCTCTGTAGCAAATGGATTATGAAGAGACCGTCTTCCATAAATAGCCATGGAAATAACTCATTATTGGAGGAACGCATTGCGTCTGTCAAACTCCATCAGCCCGTTATGGTGACAATGGAGGGTCTCAGGATGACCCGAAATGAGGAAGACTCAGGCACATATGTGCTGAGTGCTCAGGGTATAAGTATTTCAGGAAAGGGTAGTTTTTTATGGTTCGGTGACTTTAGTTAGAGATAAAGATGAACTGAAAAGGAAAGCAAGAATTGTGAAGAGAAGAAGACACACACACACACACACACTTTCGTATGTTCCTATGCTTCCTTTTACCCTTAGGAAAAACTACAAACTCCCTTTGCTGTCCATCTGTACTATTCTGTGGCATGTACCCAGCCATGCTGAACAACTGCACTTATGGTTCATCCAGTTTTCTCTCTCTTTTCAAACCGCTTTATCGAGGTCTAACAGACATACAATGAGGTCAGCTTGGTAAACTAGAATTCGTTAAGTTCTGACATATGCACACCCCTGTGAAACCATCATCCCAATCAAGGTAGTGAACTTACAATTCTCAAGAGTTTCCTCCTGCTTGTTTGCATCCCCTCCTGCCTGTATCTCTCCCCACACTGAGCACTCATGAATCTGCTTGTATCACTATACATGAGTCTGAATTTTCTAGAGATTTATGCAAATGAAATCATGTAGTTTATATTTCTTGTCTGGCTCTCACAAACATAATCATAATATGATATAATATGATATATACCCAACATTCCATTGCATTTATTTTTGTTTAAAGTTATCTTTTTAGAAGATTTAATTGAAAAATATCTTCCGCATGTCCCCATGTAGCTACCAGCATTCTCCATTCATTGCACCGGTCCACGCTTTTCATCTATTTCTCTTCTGCCTCAATGAATGAATCCTTTTAACACTTCTGAATGTGGGTCTGTTGGTGTTGAATTCTTTTGGCTTTTGTTATATCTATCTGGAAAAGTCTTCCGTTTTTAAATATATTTCACTAGGTATAAAATTCTAGGTTGGCAGATGTTCTTGTCCAGTACTTGAAAAAATGTTGCTTCGTTCTCTTTTCTCCTGCAGCACTTTTGATGACCAATCAGCTCTCATCCTTATCTTTGTTTCTGTATTTGTAATTTGTCTTTTTTCCCTCTGCCTGCATTGAAGCTCTCTTCTTTCTCACTGCCTTTGAGCAAACTGACTGAGATGCATGTATGATTTTATTTTTCTTCTGTTTCCAGTTTATAGTTTTCATCAAGTTGGAAAAGTCTCACACAATTTTCTTCCAATACCGTCCCCCAGTCTTCTCTCTTTTGGGTACTCTTCTGCACTTGGCCACTGAAAGTTGTCCCACAGTTCGATAACCTTGCTTCTGCAGTGTCTTATCTCTTATCTGCTACTAACCTTATCCAGCGTATTTTTTATCTTATACGTTGTAGCTTTCATCTCTACAAGTTTGGTGATGTGGGGGATACTTATAACTGTTTGTATGTTCATTTTAATATCCGTGGTTCTCCTGCATTAGTTTTGATGGATTATTCTTCTCATTATGGGTCACATTTTCCTACATTATGTTTGTTTTCCCACAATATTCAATTGGATGAAAGACATTGTCAGTTTTAACTTTTTAGGTGCTGGATATTTTTATTCCTATAAGCATGTTTAATTTTTCTTCTAGGATGCAGTTAAGTTACTTAGAAGCAATTTGATGCTGTTAGATCTTGCTTTTAAGATTTATTACGAGACTTCCAGTCAAGATGGCAGAGTATGTAAACTCTCTGCTCACCTTCTCCCCAAATCATATCAAACATCAAAACTACAACTAAATTAGAAAGCAGCCACCACTGAGGACCACCTAAACACTAACTGAACACAAGTCCTATAACTAAGGATATAAAGAAGAAGCCACTTCAAGACTGGTACAAGGGGTAGAGACGCAGAACACGCAGGTCCTATACTCACAGTACGGTGATTTTTAAGAATTGGGAGGGATCTGTTGGCTGCAGCTGTCCCCCGAGAAGTGAGGGGTCCCAGCCACACACTGAGCTCCCCAGCTGTGACACCAGTGCTGAGAAGAGGGGTCCCCATTTGGCTGGGAAAACCAGTGGGGAGTTCATCCAGGAAAGGCTGCGAGAGGCCAAGCCACACTGCTCGTAACGAGTCAGCGCACAGACTCACTCGCCCTGAGCTCCAGCGCAGTGGCAGCAGCTCAAAAAGCACCAGGGACATACGGGGAGGAACCAAATTGACTAACTTCAGGGTGAGGGCTGGAGGGGCAGAGGCTGGGGCACCTCTCTCTGGGGATGGAAGTGCCAATAGGTGCCACTGTTCCTTTGTTAAGCTCTCCTTCCACCCAACTGGCCAGTCAGAGGAAGAGGTGTTCTCGTACGCGCTCCGTTACCCTGGCTAACAGTGTTCACCCTACCCTGGTGATCCCCTGACCCGCCGCACCCAAGTTGAGCACCTAGCCTGAGCCTCTTCACTGGCTCCTTCATACAAGCAGCTGGCCTCGGCCGGTGCTCAATGCTTTCACAAGGACTGCAAATTCCACAAAAGCAGTGGCTGGCCTTGCAGTGCCTTGTCACTCCTGCCAAGAGGTCCCAAGCCCAGCACAAATGGCAACTGGTCTCAACTCACATTGTGATTCCCATCAGTGGGCCCCAAACCTGGCTTAAGTGGCAGCCAGTCTTAGCCTGTAATGTAGCTCCAGCTAAGTGGCCTCATGCCCAGCACAAGTGGCGGCCGGCCTCGGTTCACAGCACAACCTCTCGCGAGAGACTCCAGGCTCGGCGCAAGCAGCAACGCACCCTACAGGGTGGATTTGGCTGGCCCCAGAGCCCCACTAAAGGGGGGCCTCACTCCCCGGGGAGCTCCTTAGAAGAACGACTGCACTAGTGATGGCTGTCGTACTTTTACATAATCACAGAAGTCAGCAAGTCACAGACCCAAGCGTGTCATACATCAGTGACTACAAGCTCTGTCAGCTTGACCCTAATTTGTTCAGTCAGGATGACAAAGGGAATAAGATATAGAGAAAAAACAGTCTGAGAAAGCATCAGATAGCATCAAGATCTCATTTGCATAAAGAACGAAATGCAAAATAATTCCTAATGAGAGTTCCGATAATAAGGGCTGATGTCATCCTGCTGACATCAAGAGGACTTTGCAAGACTGACCAACTCAAGTGATGTGACCCCGAGTGTCAGGGAACTTATAGACCTAAACGGGGATATAAGTCCAGCTGTGTAATTACAGAGAGCTAAGAGACCCGTGGGCACTGCACGTTTCAGCGATCGGTACCGGTGCCATTCCAGAACTGGACAAGTGTGTTTGGTACTTGGCTGGTATGCCTACATTTAGCACCGTGCTAGGGGCACTTGCACACACTTGTATGAACCCGTCTTCTCAGTGTTGTGTTCTGTGCCTCCACACTGGATGTTTGAAATCAGCCATGATAGGGGCCTTCCCACCATGGAAACCAGCAACAAATTAGTGCTTTCCCCCCAGAAAGTCCACTATATAGTAACCATTTCCCCAGGGTACCGCTGGTTACACTTTAAGTACTGACATTGATTCTTTTAATAAGAACCTTTTACGATTGCCCACTTTGAAAGAGCTCTGTGTCAGAGGACGGTGCCCCTTCGGGCTATGGTTCGGAGGCTTCCCTGTCACCAGGCATCTGGCTAGGCGTGGCCGTGTGCAGGCACTGACGGGGACTTGGGAGTGTCTGGTGGAAGGGAGGCCAGGATATTTCTATCCCCGTTTCTGCCCCAGGTCTCCTGCAGTGGCTACACCTCTTCTTTGGTTTCAGCTCCTGACACAGACACCTGCCATGATGCCGGCTTCTCTAAGATGCTTCTCGTCTTTGAGCTGTCGCACACCTGAGCACTCCCCCTGTTGCTGGTGGCCTATGGGACAGGGGGCTTCCTGCTATGAGCAATGTCCGGATTCCCTGACTATCTCCTATTAGGCTTCTGAGCTCTCTCATTACCTGTGTAAATCCTGAACGGAATTCCTCCTGCTTAAACATTCAGGTGGCATTTGAATCCCAGCTAGAACCTGACAGCTTGTGTAATTGGCCAACGTTCACGTAAAAATTGAACTAAGCTTGGGTTTGAACCCGGGGATGTGGGACTGTAGAAAGTGTGCTGTACCTAACACCCTGAAACTTCCTTCCGGCCTCGTCCTGGGTTTCAGATCCTTTCTAGTCAAGCTGTCCCATTCATGGCCCACTTAGAACAAATAATCAAAACTCCGGTAAGCTCCAGGTAGGTAAGGCCACCGGGGGGACATCCTGGAGAAATGCCTTTGCTGAAGTCCAAATGGAAAGCTTCCAGCTAGTCATCTTTGCCTGGAGTTGGAAAGCAAAGGAGATCAGATGAGCTTTCCAAGGCTCTTTTGCCAGAAGAGTATATGATCTTGCTGTGTCTAAAAATGGTGCTATTTGATATTTTTGGCCCGAAACGGAGACTTAAAATTCCATGACTTAAGTGTAAACATAATAATATGTCTGACCCACGGTAGGCCCACACTCAGCGATATTGGTTGCTGAATTAGAAAGAAGTCACATAGTTATGCAGGGAATAGAAAACAGTCACAGAACACACGCATCTGGTTATCATCACCCCGTTCCTCAGCCCCTTGGAAGTCATCGCTCTTAGCTTTCCTCGGACAAACTCTTACCTCGTTTTCCTGTCTAGGCTGTCCCCAAGTGCAGACCCTACCACTGAGCCCGGTTACTCCAAAACCCTGGCACTGGCTGTCATTCACTTTGCTTTGCCTTGTCTGGTGCTGGCGATGGGCATAAAGTCATCTCCCGAGAGGCCAGGGCTTCCATGTCTGCTACGGGACCGCTGTGTTTATCGCTCTGGCCACTTTGGTTTTCTCTCGTCATCCTTGTAGCCACAGGCTTTCTTGGGGTCAGGGACGGTGGGGATGTTGCCGAGTCAGTGAGAGGAAATCGCCCACATCTTGTTTGACCAAAGAAACGTTTAGAGGCCATAGGCCTGCCCTCGCCGCACCCCCGACTTGGAAGTTTTCACAGAAGAGCAAGATAGCAATGATTTGACACGCCATGGTTTTCACTTGCTGAGCATTTGCTGGAAAGGCAGTTTGTTCATTTGTCATATATTTTTGTATTCCCTCCACACTGTGTTCTCCACGTCTGTAGATAGGATGGTGTCTGTCACAGTAGGAAGGACAGAGAAATTTGCTGCTTGAACAAAGGAAACGTCTGAGCGGCACAGACAGATGGCTGCAGGTCAGGCGTCACACAGCTCCTGTTTATTAATTGGTCAAGTACAGAACGTGGTATCAGTCCTTAATAACGAGTAACTCCTGTCCTTCATGTGGGAACGTGGCCCCAAGGTGCTCAGAAAGGGGACTTCAAAAACTGTGACCAGTGAAGAAAGCAAAATAACCTCCGGTTGGAGTACAGGCCTCAGATGTCAGCTAAGGGCAGAGCTTGGTTCCAGGAAAGGATAATTCACAGACTCACAAATCCATTTAGGATTTCCACCGTCATCTCAGATCATTCAAGTTCATACAATTTAAGGGCCAGAAAGCACTTTATTAATTGTATCAGTCAGAATAGTTTAGCTTTTTCTCTGGCATCCCATGTACCCCCTCAATCCCAGTGACTGAATAGTATAAAGTTATTTCTTACTAGTCTGTAAGCTCTCGTATGGACTGCCAGGGCCTCTGCTTCCTATAGTCACCGAGAGACCCACACAGACATATTCCAAACGCATACCTCTGCCTTAGAAGTGACATGTCACATGGCTTGCCTGCCAGAATGAGTTACATGCCCTTGTTTAAATACAAGGAGAATAAGAAAGGTAATCTCTCAAATACTGGCAAGCAGTGTTGGGCCAGCCACCAACGGTAATCTCTACCAAAGCTATACCCTGGCTATTTAGTGGTTCTTAACCCAGCTGGGATCATAAACTCATCAAACGTCAGAAAAAAACTGGGGATCAGCTACCCAAAAACATTGATGGCGACGGACACAGTTTTGCCTTCCATTTCAGTAAGTTTACAGATTCTGGTACCCCTCGACGAGGAAGCCACTGCCAGAAGTGTGTTGGCGATGGTTTGTAGAAGCTTGCGAGAGCCATTTGCAAAATTGCTGGGGTTTTGCCAGCCAGCGGATATTGCATTGTTGGCTTGACATGGCTGAAGTTGGAGTATTTATACCATGGAAACTGAAAAATGCTGCCAATCAGCTCCCCCTTGTTTTTTGTTTTTTTTTTCTAGAGAGTTGGTTGCTAAACATTGCCTAGAACACCAGTGCCACTGGTGGTTCCTTGTTTCTATTGAAACAAACAATTCCTCTTCTAGATCCAAGACCTCAGATAGGCTGCATCTCACGTGTCTATTCCATTCAACTAGACAAAAAAGTGATTTTTTTTTGGAGCACCGTTTTCAGAAGGGACGTGTGTGTGGAAGGGTAGTGGCATCAAGTAGCAATATTTGGCACAGGGTCAGAACCCAGAGTGGCAGCAAGAGTGCCTCAACTCGTGCCTTCCTGAAACAAAGACCTTCCTACACAGACAGGGAGAACGGAGGCACAGTGGGGTTAAATTAAATGGCCTGCTTGAGATGGGTGAATGCTGTCAGCACTCCTGGAACACAGATCCCGGGACTCCTATACCGTGGTGCCACCATGTGCCTGAGTGAACACGGAAGTAGCCATGTCTGCAGCGCCCCCCATGACCACGGCTCACCCAGGAGACAGCACTTCATGATGGTTATGGCTCCTCTGCTGACCTTAGAGTCCAGGGCTGGCAGCCCACAGCTTTCTCTGTGGTGCGCGCTCTCTCTAGCACCATCAAGCCTCCAGGCTTTGGGGCGAGGCCTCTTGCAGGGAGAGGAGATTGTGTTAGCTGTAACCCAGGGCATCTGAGATCGCCATGTGAAATGGACATTTGATTTGGAGACCCAAGGGCCGGGCCAGAGCATCCTTTAAATTAGCGCGCCCCTGGAGGCATGACAGCTCCTTGGCGCTAGCCCCCCCAGTCAAGCGCTGCTCATTTTATCACCTATGAAAATTAGATCGATTAAATACATTAGCCTTGAGGAGTCTGTGTTTTCCTCATACACAGTTTTGACATACAAAGATTGACGGCAAAGGAAGAAGAGAAGGTAGAGACAGTTTGAGGCAACACCCAGTACCTGACTCCCAAAGGGTCTAACAGGAGGCCGTCAGGGGTGCTTCCTCCGTGTGCCACCATCATTCCAAAAGCAGTGAACACACCGGGGAGAGTGACCACCGGGCCACACCCATGCCAGCCTAACTGAGGGTACAGAGAACGAAGTTCCTCCCACTCTGTTTCTGCTGTGCTCCTAATTGACTGATGACCTCCCGAGCAGGGAGGAAAGAACCGTAGAAGCGCTGTTGCCATGGTTAATGATAAACATGGATGGGGTGTCCAGCCACGGCTGCTTTGACCAACGCAGGACCCAAGGCCCGCTCTCCAGCAGCCCCTCGCCGGGGGTGATGGGTCGCATTCCCCGTGCAAAGGAACAGGCAATCTTGCTTTTCCTCTGCTGCCCAGAATTCCCTGAGTCGGCCTCAAACAGACGGCCCATGCCCCAGATACAGAGGGGCTCGCTTCTCTACGTTACATCCAGGAAGTAACGAGACTGGGAGAGCCTAGCGGGTAACACCGCAGCACACTCATTCTTCAGAAAAATCTGCCCCTCGCAGGGGAAGGGACCCACCCAAGGACACGCGGCCTCTTCATTTGAAAGTTCATGTACGGACCCAATATGCCAACTTCTAGTCCAGTGTGCTAATCAGGCATTTTAAATAGAGCTGAAATCGTCGACAATTTCACTATAAAAACGGCATCATTATGCCAAGAGCTATGCCGCTCATGCACAATCAAATAATCATTGTGTTTACAAGAAATGATTTTTCCCCCCCCTGATTAGCTCTAGCTGTTGTTTTTGTTGATTTGACCGCTCTGGACTCCTGTTTTTGGTTTGACTGTCTTCTGTCTCAATACCCTGGTTTGTGCCAGTCATTATCACGGGAGACGTTAGGGCAGAGGCTGAAAAATCCCTAGCAGCAAACACAGACTCATGCCTACCGTTGTCATTCTTCTTTAAGGCACTTTCCACTCATGCCCTCAGTTCCTTCTCAAGCAGCTTGGTGAGGCAGATAGATAGACCATTATGATGTGACCCATGTTATCATGGACCTAACGGGGCACAGGGAAAGTTAGGTAACATTCACAGCATCGCACGGCAACAACCAAGGATTAAGTCTGGTTTTTATGATTTCAAGTTCAACGCTCTGTCTATGATATCAACGTGTAATACCTGCTCTAATCTAATCTAACCACGGGCCTGGCACTGCAGATTTCAATGCAGGGGCCCTACAGGAAGTCACTAACATTGTAATCCTACTAATAATCATAGAAGGATCTCTTTTTAGTGACTCTTTTTAACTTTTAGAAAGCGAAGCTCTGTGGATGACAGAAATGCTGCCTTTTCATTCGTTAGTGGTGGATCGAGGAGAGAGGGGGAGGGCAAGCCTATTACCCCCTCATCCCCAAGGGAAATACCTTTCTTCTTATCTATGGCTTCTCAACTCTGCCACCCACCCCAGACGACACATTCCTATTGGTTCTTTAGCCTAACGATGAAAGTTGGGAGGCTAATGGTAGCTTGAGGCTAGACTTTACAGGACCCTAAAACGTTATGTGAAGGGCATTCAGTATTATTTGGTAAGCCCTTAGGAACTACTGCAATGAACGAGTTAAATAATCAAAGATGTCCCGACGGGGGGCCCGCCGTGTGGCTCAGTTGGTTAAGAGCATGAGCTCTGAGCAACAGGGTCACTGGTTCGATTCCCACATGGGCCAGTGAGCTGCGCCTGAGCTGAGCTGCCAACAGGTGGCAGGATGGCTCAGCTGGTGAGAGCACATGCTCCTAACAACAAGGTTGACAGTTCGACGCCCACATGGGATGGTGGTCTATGCCCACCTGCAAGTAAGATTGAACATGGCACCTTGAGCTGAGCTGCGCTGAGCTGCTGACGAGCAGCTGGATGGCGACTGGACTTAGAGCTGAGCTAGCTGCACCCTCCACAACTAAGACTGAAGGACAACTCGGCTGTTCCCCTTCCCCAATCCCCCAACACTACTCCCCTTCCCCAATTCCCCAATAAAATCTTAAAAAAAAAAAAGATATCCCTATGGGAGACAGTTGTATCAGCACTGAAAAGAATGAGTTGGATGATAAATTGAAAGAGAATGAAGACAGAAGCCATGTTCAAATGCTGTGGTCCAGATGAAACAATGGAAAGTGAGCTGTGCTGTGACCTTATACTGCAAAGACAACCTACTGAATGGGACAAGATAATTCACCAATGATAAAGGACACAGGTGCATCACGAAGTTAAGTAACCTGCCCAAGTTCTCAGGCAGGTACGCAGCAGAGCTGAAATCGGAACCCAGGGCTACCTGGAATTATAGTCCACCCCTTCAGGACACACTGTCCCTCTACTATAAGAGCAGTCCCTGCTGTGCCCCCAGAGAAGTGACAAGAAGGGTGCTTCTTGTACAGTGTGCTAATTTCCTATTGGGATTAGAGGGAGTAGGAAGAATATTCTAGCAGAAGTCTTTGGTTTAGGACAAGGGAAAAAGGAATACAAGTCATTTGTGAAAATAAAATTTAAATATGTCATCTTCATGTCTGAGAGAACAGGAAAGGAAAGGGGCAGTTCCAGCTGTGCCCAAGAAGCAATATTACAGAGTAGGTGTGCCTGAGTGTGTGAAAGGAAGGTAAATTGAAAGGGGGAGCAGAGGAACCCTAACTAGCCTTCCCATTTAGTGATTTAGCATCTCATATTCTTGAGCCATGTCATTTCTGATGGGATGGATTCCAGGGGTCAGACCAGCCACTTGAGTTTTTGAAGCCTCCTGTGTTGGGCTGCCTCTGATGCTAGCTGGGAGATGATGTCAGATACACAAGACTTGTCCACTCACCGGGCATGGAGGGCAGAGGACAGTGATGCCTCAGGGTAGAGCTGGTGTTTGGAAATGCTTTTGGTGAGAATGAGGGCACCTCACTGTAATGCTGAGTGGGAAGGGTATCTTGGGGAGATAGTCAACTGAGAATGCTTTGGAAGCACCTAAAAACAAGGTTTCTAGGCAAACAAAAACAGTAACCAACGGGAAACAGTTCAAGCTCATGCACGGCTCCCGGTGGAGAGCTCTGCTATGAGGATCTTGGAAGTCACAGGGAGATGAAAACGAAGAGTCCTCGGAGATTTTCTGAGGGCATGTCTGATGTTACATGCAAGCTCTGAAGTCTCACCTTTCCCCAGGAGACATTTTATGGTGCATGTGGCTTCCATTTAGAAATGAAGAACTATTTACCAGAAGTCTGCTGCGAACAAGAGCTTTGATTATATAGAGAAGATTTGTCCTTTTTGTGATAAAAATGCTCACTGCTGTACATTAGGTTGATGCCAAACAGCCTCATTAACACCGGCAATCTGGTAAATGATGTGTCTTAGGGAAATGTCTTATGAGCTACTAATCAGGGCCTTTGCTGAACAGAATGTTGGAATCCTGCTTTCATAAATGAGGCTCCCCTCGCACCCTGTTTTATCTTTCCCCTACATGCTTGTGACACCAGTAACATGAGAGAATAAAAAAGGAACATTCTCCTAAGTGAATGCAGCTCTGCTCTGGGGTTCCAAGCTTTGCTCTCAGCTTATCTCTGCAGCTGGAGTTCCTCTTTGGTTCAACGGCAGAATAAAGCACAAGATTCTTTGCCTCTCTGCTGGTGTTACTGACGTGGGAACACGTCCAGCCAAAGGGGACTTTACACATCATTTAGTGCAGCCTCCCACCCACGCAAGGCCGCCCTGAGCCGTTTCTCCAGTGCGCGGCCATGCAGTTTCCAATGGTTCACATACCACGTGACTCTCACAACTTCATGCTGCTCAGACCGGTCCAATGAGCAGGAAGCTCCCCCCGAATCTGGAGCCAAAGGGAGACTCCTCAGACGCCCCTTACTGATCCTAAGTAAGTCCTGTACCTCCGGTGTAAGGCCTATACCACAGTCCCCTTTATGGGTTCACACATTTTCAGACAACTCCGCTATAGCCCTCTCGCCCAGGTTAACCTTAGCAGTTTCCTTCTGTTGTTCTTTGCATGATTCATTTTCACACACACACACACACACACACACACAAATATTTTGAGTACCTCATTGGGGTAGCATAGGGAGAGGCAAGATGACCAAACCCTGCCCTCATCCTTTGAGTTCTACCGGAAATTAAAAATACCCCATTCGAACTCTTCACTACATCAAGAAGATGATTTCAGAGAGGTAAATGCAAAGTGGAGAAAATCAAACAGGGTAACAAGAAGGGGTGAGTAGGTGGGGGGGGGGCAGGGAGTGGTTAGGTTTTAATAATGGAGGTAGAGAAGTGCTGTGGGGAAGCCTCGTTTATGTTTAAACCTAGATTCCAGACCGGACCCGGCCACGCAGAATCCAGAAGGCAGAGCGTTACAATGAGAGGATCAGGGGCACACACGCCCGAGGCAGAAATGGCCTGAGTGTAACTGAATGGCTGGGACTAAAAGAACTCCCCTCTGGACCAGCTCTACTTTTCCCATTGCTGTTAAAAAACGTGCTCAGAAAACTGAGCACAACAGATGACGATGTTCAACGAAACGGGACCCAAGGCTGAGTTTCACAGCTCTATTCCCGAAAACCTTCTCTCACTTCGAGCCGTCAACATTTATCCATCCATCCACCCACATAGCATCCAGCCAGTTACACAGTCACATAAATATTGCACCATTTTAGTCTCAAGTCCATCATGGTTTTTGCAACTATGTCATAAGATATTATGTCCAATGTATTCATGAAGCTAAAACAGATTTTGCATTCTTTCTATTTTTCAACTAAGTAACTAGACAGGAGAAAAAAAGAAAGAATGAATGAATGGATGAATGGAAGAACAAAGAAACGTGTCGATTCCTCCTACGAGAAATGCATGGTTCTGAAATCAAGAATGGGAAAATGCCTGCCATGCAGTCGGTTCTTACTGAATAGTAATGTTCTTCCCTGTCACCCAGATGTCAATGGAACAGCCCCTCTCCTCCCTGAGTTCTCCAAGATCGCCTGCCTTGTCTCTGTCACATCAGCGGGTTTTTACCAGGAGCCCAGAATGGAACTTGGTTTTTCTGCCTTCAGCCTCTGACTTGCTCATATGACTCATTCACGCTCCCATCGCTCAAGGCGATGTGCTTCCTGCTCTTTGTTTGGTGACCCATTTCTCCTCCACAAACAATCTTGACATCTCTTCCTTGATCATGACTTGCTAGGTCAGTGATTAAGATACGTAGATGACAGTCATCTCTGCATGTTAGATGACAAGGGTCTGTTTGTTGATTAGTGAATTGGTTTATCTAGGCAGGTAGGCCCTTTCTGCCCCAAGTTTGTATTCAGAGGCCTACCTCAAATAAGATTCGGGGTGCAGCAGGGGGCCTTGAACTATTTTTCTATGGAGGCATTTTTTATTGTGATAAGCTCCAAGCCTTAGAATTAAAAAAGAATCTTTGAGATCATATAATCCAGTCCTTCACCACTTTTTGTTTAACAGGCAAAGAAACCAAAGTGAGAAGAGGGTCAGTAACCGTAACTAGCATGTGAAAAAATCAAGCGTCTATCCCACATATCCAGATTTTAGGCCTTTAGTATTCTTGCTTTGAAAATGAAGTCCTAGCACTTGGTGGGTGATTACCCTGTGACAGTTAAGGAATTCATTTAATCTTCACGATTAACTCTAGGTAGAAAACATTTTTATCCCCGTTTCACTTATATGAAAACTCAGGCTAATCGTGAATTTGTCCAAGTTCTCATGTTTTCACACACGAGGTCAATAAAGCTTAAAATACTATGGCCAGTTTCTCAGCATTAGAAGCCACCTGGGGAACATAATCAGTACCTTTTATGCAGGTTCCTGTGACCTGTCAGTGTATAGTGCGTATCTGTGTCCTGAGCCTGCAGATAAAGTGACCTGCCCTTTCCGATCGGATATAAAAGGTTGTCGGAGCCCAAGAATCCCTCTTTTATAGATTAGGCAGTTGAGATCCAATGAAAGGCCCCAAATATGCCGTTGGTAATTTTTTGTTGTCGTTTGTTTTACAGACACTTTGCAACGGAGGGATCATAATTCTATTTTTCAGTCAAGGAAATGGTGTCTCAGCGACAAGAAACTTGTCTGAATAACTTGTTAATACCTTGTTAATTAGGTGACAGCTAAAATTTAAACCAGGACCATGCAAGCCCAAACCTTGCCCTTTCTATTCTACTATGTGAGGTTTTGCAGTTAGGACGACACAGAGCCAGTTTCCAATGACACACCTTAGGGCCCTCCGGCCAGGGTGCTTCACTCATTATCGCCCTGACTTCTGAGACGGTATACACCTCTTTCTATTGTCAGGTGACACATTTTCCAGGTGTGAACAGAAACAGAAGCGTGAAGAAGTGAGGGGCATGGCGCCGGTACCCATACTTCCGGTCCTGCGATTTCTCGGTTCTGCAGAGAAAAACAAGGATCTGCAGCCCAGGGCGCTCTGATTAGCAATCCAGCCAAAAGACAGAACCATCTGACACTGTGCAAACACGCTCCATCTGTCCGGGGCTTGGGGGGGCAGGAGTGAGAGAGAAAGCAGAGGAAGTGAGAGCTCGGATGTAAGCCATAGCTGAGCCGTCTGGCAGTCACCCCTGAACTATAGCCACTGCTGCTGAACCAGCCTGCCTGACTGCTTTCAAAGCCTGCTTTGCACAAGTCTTTCCTAAGCCAAGCTGTCTCATTTTCAAAGGCTCCTTTAAGACAATAAGAGAGAGGAAGAAGAGAGGTCACAGAGACCCTAAGGGGCCAGAGAAAATTGGAAATAGCCACACTTTCTGGATGGGTCTAAATAAGCATCACAATTCATCTCCAGGAAAGAAATGGGGGGGGGGCGCAGGTGCCAGACCAGACCCTCCTTATGGCCTGAGGACACTCCAGGTTCCACAAGGAAACAGACAGAACGGCCCTAAATGTGCTCCCCCAATCAATACTCCATTATCACTTTGTTATTGTTCGCAGGACTCGCCCCTACAGACTGCACAGCAGTCAGTAAACCTTGACAATCAATGTGGCCTCCTGAATGAAGGCAATTTTTCGCCAATCATCTTTCCTGGATTTGGCCAAATGGGCAGCCATTCACGGACGTACCTTCTCTCGCTCGCTCTCAGCCTACAGGTAAGCAAACCCCTTTCGAGGATCACACATCTCTACCCTCAGGCCTTCCCCATAAAGCCCATGACATCTGAAAACGACACTGCCCTGGCAGCCCGCTATTAAGGAGGAAAGTTACCTAGCATCTAGTGCATCAGGTTGTCAAGAAATCTAAACGTAGGAAGAGATATTTCAGGTCACCTGTTGTATTCCTGAAATCCATCCGTTAATGTATTTGACAAATCATTATTGCATGTGCTGTGTGTCAGGCGCTGTGCTAGGCACTTGGGAATTCAGTAGTACATAAGCAATAACATTTATGTGGATGATTTCTATAAAAGTAAATACAGTTAGGAAGTAGGTAGCGGTTGATTTATGCAGTGGGGGAGATACCTGGATCAGGTAATAACTTTTTCAGAAGAGATTACAATGAAGTGGAGAATCTGCATAAACTATAGCAGCCAACCATGAAAAGCAGCGTGGAAATGTTCCACACAGAGGGAGACACAGGGCAGAAGCTCAAACTCAAGACAGAGCTTGGTTTTGTCGAAGGCAGAGGTCAGTGTGGCTGGAGATGTTTGTTTCATGGGAAGTCTGCTTTTCACTCATAATCACAATAATAATTACCAAGAAAGACATTAAAAACCAAGGCTACCCAAAACAAAAGGCGACTCCAAGGAAAGAGGTCAGTATTCAAAACATTAGTTTCTATATTGGAGTTAACCATAAATGGCCCTGCCTTTCGCTTGAATTTGACATTCTTGGGAATAAGAATCATATTGTTTTTAGCCAGTCATGTGTACCTGGCATGTAATGAGACATAATGGGTATCGCACGAATGAACGAATGCATGGGTGCATGGATATGAGTATACGAACGCATGTGGTGACCCAAGCCCAAAAGTTTATGGGTTACAACGTTTATAGACTTGGCCTCATAGGAAGCTTCATATCTTGTATCTCTCCTTTAAATTTTCTCTAAGGCCTTCAAAGATTCTAAGGAAAAGATTAAAAAAAAAAAAAGAAAGAAACTGAGCAAAAGAGATGGGAGCTTACATCACAGTATGCTCCTTTGGGGCCACACGGTATTTTTAAGTCCCAAGCCTCTTTTTCAAAGCGCCAAGCATGGTTATTGTTATTTATTTTCCAGTTTTATGGAGCTATAATTGGCATATTGTTTAAGGCACGCAACATAATGATTTGATCATTTGATACATATCCGAATGTTGAGAAATGATTATAATACTACGTCTCGTTAACAACCATCATTTCACAGAGGTAGATTTTTTTTTTCTGGTGATGAGCAAACATGCTCGCATGTGTCAGGTTTCCAGGTAGTTAGAAATGGGAAGGCGAGAGCCGGACATGTGAGCCAACCTACAGCTTTCTACAGGAAACTGGTCTTTGACTGGCACACAGTTTCAATTCTCAGATTAGCACATTCTACACGCTGCCTGAAAGAGCAGCTCAGAGCTAAGCCTCATCCTGACCAGCCACTTGGACAAGGTGGTCGCTGAACTGGACACCATCACCGCCACGCATGGAACCAACTAGAATGGAGGTGGAGCCATCCAAGCCTGTAATCCGCCCAGCTTTCCGAAGAGGAAATCCCTTTCAAACATGCGTGGCTTCCTGTGTGCCAACTCTTTCTTCTTTCTGTTTCCAACCCACCAGCAAATCAGAAGAATTAAGGGGATTACAAAGCAGGAAATATCAGTGACTTCACGTATCAAAACCGGGGCGTTGTTGGATGAAACTCCATCTGGGCAAAGCCACTGCAGAAAAATGGGCTGTGAAAGGCTGCTGAACGGGAAGGAACACCTAGGACTTGTCCCTCTCTGCCTGCTGTCAGCGAGCACACAGGACAAGGCCAGATGCGTTTCGGATGAAAAGCCCAGAAGAGACGCAGGTGAAATGCACTGCGCTTCAGGGATGTGCGACCTCCCGCTGCAGGCGGTGTGAGACGAGCATGGCCTGCAAGGACAGTCCTTTAGAAAAGCTTCTGCAGCACAAATCAAGACCCATCATACTCCTCTCCTCCATTCATTCTGCTTCCGGAAACCAATCCTACAAAATTAGCTCACGATTCACAGAAAAGCTTACGGACGTGAACACAGAACAAAGCTTTACCAAAATACAAAGAAATTAGGAAAAAATCTAAATAGTCCCCAATTGAGGAAATACGTAGACATGTTGTGGGAATAGTACACAACCCTTAAGAGGAGTGTTGCGCTAAGTAGGGAATGTGAAGTCAGCCATCCACAACAGGAAACTTATCTGTGGAATTCGGGATGGCCTCATCACGTTTGGTTTGTTCATGAAATCTAGAGACAGTGCACCCCTCGTGGTGGAAAACGGCAGGTACCTTCATGTGAAATACGTAAGTCATTTGGGTGGCTCCCTCGGTGCTGCTTTGTTAATGTTAAAATCAAGAGAGTCAGTTTCTTCAGTTACTTGAGAATTGTTCTTTGTCCTAAAGTGTATCCAGAAAATATCCAAGGGAGAATTTTTAATGTTGGATGGACGCAAAGTCAAAAACAGGACATGGATTTTAGGCTATCTGCGTGTGTGCGTGCATGTGTGTGTGTGTTACTGAGTGTATTAAATGAAATCAAACACAACTTGATTTTTTTTTTAATTAAAAAGCCTGTGGACTTTTACCTTAATCCAAACTGGACTGCCGAATGCTTACAGCTAGATTTTGCTGCAAATAGGCACACTGATATTTTATACTCGTTGGGTATTATAATGTCAACCCATGAACCATTGACAATTACCAAGAGCTCCGCTGGGCCTCTGAGAGAGTTTGGGCCTCAGAGTTTATAGCGAGTCCTCTGAAAGTAACATAGTAGACCCAGTCTTCCAGCTACAGAACATTCATCCTTGGGTTACATAGGACAGTCGCAGACACATTTGTCTCTCCCTCTCCCCAACCCCTTCACTTCCCGTCATCCATCCTTCCTGCATAGAATGCCTCTCAATGAAGAGCTATGCTTACTTTGAGGACTACTTTGAAATGCATTCTAACAAACGCTGCATTATTTGTAAGCACTGTGCTTAAAGCCATGTTCACAACAGTCCATGGTGGCCCCTGCATTTCTCTCTGGTCTCAGTCCAGGGTAATTATGCTTCTCCTGATCAATGGCTTTGTTTTTATCTTGTAGACACGTTATTATGTGTTGATAATACATCTTGTAGAGATACTCTCCTTCCTATTATTATACAAAACACAGCACAACGCTCAAGAGAGTAGTGGCACCTGCTACACACTCTGTGTATTCACTTCTAGCCTGGACTCACCCAGTGTTGCCTTTCTCCTTCACTTCTTTCTTTTTAAATTTTACTTTTCCTCCGTGCCCTTCTATAAGCCATCTTCAAGCATTTGGGGATGACATACAGTACAGAAAGAGGAAAGAAAGACAGAGAGGGCAGAAAGAAGCGGGAAGCGAGCCACGAAGGAAAACGTAGAATTTTTAAATACCAAATAAATGGGTCTATTTACATGATGCTTGTGGCAGAACTACCGTGACCAAAGAAAGGATTATAATGGATTAAAATTAGGAAATAGATGTTCAAGAAAAACATGACATACATATGTGTGCAACGTACGGGTTGTCGTCTTGGAAGTGGGTTGTCAGTAAAGCTATTAGTCTTCCCTAAGCGAACAGCAATGCCCAAACCAGAGTTTGCACCTTTAATAGCGAACTGTTAAGACAGTCCAGGCCCCATATTGTTGTTAGTGGCAGTATCAGAGCTTGTGAGTGTCTCATCCCTTCCCTCAACCTCGAGTGCGTGTGGGGGGCAGGGGATTAGGGTGCTGGGACCATCTCCTGAAAGCCTGCAAAGGTTCGGATGCTCTAACGGGGGGGAAGGCAGCACACAAGCAAGCAAATAAAAGATACTAGATCAAAAAGATTTGTATAAAGACAGTACATACATGAGCCCCAAGGCATTTCAAATATTTATAATTCTCTACATATTTAATCTTTAAGAGTTCTTGAGACGCTGTGTTCAGAATGTGATGCTAACATGCTCGGCTCAGAGCTGAGACCGTCAAAGTCATCGAAGACACACAGGAAGCGAGAGATGAAGGGCCGATATGAAACAGACAAACTAATCCAAACTCCAAAGGCAGTCCGTCCACATGGCTGAACTCACAGGAGGACAGAACTGAAAGGGACCCTGCAAACCCCATGCCTTTGTTTCACAAACAGACACCTGAGGCATAGGGCGATTTCCCAGCATGTCCATATCACTCAGAACTGTCTATCTTTGGGAACAGAATCGTGGTGCTTTCAAATGAGAGGAACAAACAGTGGTTTGCCCAAATCACAGAGGACTAACTTTAAGGCCACAGGACCATCATGCCATAGGCTGGCCTAGCACGTACCTTTGTACTTCAACGGGGAACATATTAGCTGCCCGAGTCAATGATGTCTGCTGTCAGTCAGCACTCTACATACCAATTGTGGATTCATGTCGGTGACGCACTAGAAGGAATCAGGCGGAAAGCAGGAGAGGCCCTTGAGAAGGACACCATCCCTGGCTTCAGAGAGCTGCCATTTTAATTAGGGAGATAAGAGGACAACACAGAAAAACGTGACGCATGATTCATGATTATCCCACGACATGCAAGTTATATGGTCTAGGATATCGTGACGCTCGCCTCCGTGCTACAGTTCATTTGTTTAATCCTAATTCATCGAAGACATAAATCTCCTCTACAAAGCCCTCAAGGTGATCACCCAGCATCTGCTTCATTTGTTCCATTGACAACTGATTTTTCCCAGCGCAGCCCATTCCACTTCAGAACATTCTAAAGGAAAACGGCCCCGCTCTCTGATCCAGGGCTCCCCTCCATTTCCAGTGCATACGGTCACAGAGGAGAACTTCGCATCTCCTTCTGTGTGGGAGTCCTGTGGATACTTTCAGACACTCGTCATGGCTTCCTTCCATCCCCACCCCAAAGTCCTTCCATCACCACGGTTACAAGATGCACCCAGGTCACTCCATGACATGAGTGCGTCCCGCAATCCATCCCATCACTGCAGGTGTGGTCTCGTTGGCTCAGAATGGAGTGGGATGATTGTCTTTTGTTCTAAAAGGTTGATTCTATTTCTGCTCTTGATGCCCAAAATTGCATTAGTGTTTTGGCAAGCACATCATACGGTTGACTCATACTGAGCATCAAGTCAATTAAAACTCTTGTGTCTTTTTCACATGTGTTACTGATAAACACCCCCATTACTTCGTGTGCGAAATTGCTGGGTGGTTTTTATTTTTACATTGAAATGTGTGCCTGTTAAATTTCACATTATGTGCAGGCTGTTGTTGCAGCTTTTTGAACATTTTTTTTGTGTGTGTGGCTCCCCCATCCAAATTAACAAAATGTTGATTAGGTGTAGGCCAAAGCCATGATTAAAGGATGATGCTTTATTCAACGTAAAAACCTATCCACTGAGTTATGAGTCTTTGGATCTTGTCATAGTAAAAGTAGACTTGGATGTGAGACATCCTGAGATTGGACAGCGGTGACCCCAAAAGGACAAGTCCCTTGGGTTTGTCAATATTAGAAGCAAGCAGAGTTGCATCACGGACCTGAAATGCCTGTTTACTTAAGAGCGGGTCCTCCCATGGTAATTACAGCACAGGTCAGTGTTAGCTTGTTGGGGAATGGTAACTGGCAAGAATTATAAGGATTTAGTTCAGCATGTTAGAGTTGCTGAAGAACTCTAGTTGCTGATACAGACCAGGTCAAATCAACAGAAGGATTACAAAGGAAGAGGTATGGGGAGTGCTGCAGTGTCTACACAACACTCGGGCTTGAGCTGCTCAATGGCTGCCGAGTCCAGAAGGCAGCACTGCCGTAGTGACCACCAGACAATGTGCCTGAACGTCTCGCTTGTCCTGACGTTGGAAGGTGCATTTGGACCTACCGTTGGGACAAAAACCATCCAGATCTGAATGGCCTGGGAAGCCATCAGAAAGACAGCTCAGTCAGGAACACATCCTCTGAGCTTAATTAATAGTTGAGCCCATATTTTTCGTACATTTTCATGTAAAGATGTAGTAAGTACTATATGAATTTTGGGCTGCTGTAACAGAGTACCAGGGATGGAGTGGATTATAAACAACAAAGATGTGTTTCTCACAGTTCTGGAGGCTGGAAGTCTGAGATCAGGATGCCTGCATCGTCAGGTTTTGCTAAAAGCCCTCTTCCTGGCTGCAGACAAGGAACCTGTCCTCACGGAAGAGTGGGTGCACAAGTCCCATTCATGAGGTTTCCACCCTCACGGCCTGGTTACTTCTGAAAGGCCCCCACCTCCAAGTCAGTGTAAAGATTCAATTTCTACACATGAATTCTAGGGGGGACACAGCATTCAGTCCATAATAAATACCTAGTGAACCCCAAATATGTGACACTCAGAGCAGCACAGCTCTGACCTACACACTTGGCAAGTCTATGGAGGGAGGGAAAGGCGGTGACGTGACATTGGGCTTACTTTACTTATTTTTTAATAAACTTCGTGACCTAAAACAAACCATTTCATTTTAACTTTCCTACTCGGTACATCGGCCTAACATTATCTACTTTGCAGAATTTAGTAAAGATCAAAATGACAAATAATAGCTGCCTGCCACTTCCTAGTCACTCAATGAATGCTAGCTCTTACAAAAGAAAAATTGGCAAAAAAAAAAAATTGGACGGAAATGAAGTAAAAAATCACTATAATGTAAAACCAACACAAACGGATAAGAAATTATAGAAGAAAAGTGTTTCCAAAACCCTCCCATCACCAGGTCTTCACCAGCCATTGATGGAGAAACAGTAAACTTCTAAAAAAATGGTATTTACCTGGTTTCCGAAAGGCCTCCCTTTTGGCAACACATCATTAGCTACAACTGTGCGTTACTTGCACACACTTAAAAATGGTGTCCATAGATTTCCTTTAAAATACTCTGAATTTGGGCTTTGCACTCATCTGCACTGACCTTCACCCCTTTGTTCGAATCAGTGAGTCTTGACTATGCTTAGAGAACCCCATGTTCTCCTCCGTTCTTTTGCGCCCAGAGGAGAGTGTTAATGCAGCCTCCTGGTGGCCTCAGGGAAGAAAGGAGGGGGTGACAAGGTGGAGGGATCTTCAGTGGTTTCCCAGCACTTTGTCATCTACTCTCTTTGTGCCCTGAGATCAGTAGGATGAGAGATGGAGTTTCTGTGGATGCTTTCCTGATGAGTAACAACCTGGTGCAGAGTAATAGTTGAACATGTGAAAGCGCGCCGGGAGTCTTTCGTGAGATGAGACGAAGCTCCCCTGGGTCCTGCCAGGCCGCTCCAGAAACACTGAGCAGAGCTCGGTTGTGCGGACGAAGCACAAGAGAGAAAGAAGACACATTCTGGCACCTTCTTTCTTATGATGACAAGAACTGGGTGGGTGCCCAGACGCTGGTGTTTCTCCTGCCACAGCTGTCTCATCCGGCGTCTTTCTGTTCTAGGCGGGCGCGAGGCCCCAGCCTCTCCGCTCCTGCTCCCCCCTTTTCTTCACCATCACCCACTAGCTACAGGCTCTAAAATGAAACTAAGAAACACGACACCAACGGCCCCTGGCACTCCTGGTGCTGTTCTGAACGTTCCTGCTAATGTGTTAGAAAATGGCAGAAATTCCTGGAGATCTCCTGTCCCTTTAAAGTCTTGGGTCTGTGAGTGTCCCCAGTGCCTGGCTCCGCGGGATGGATGAGAAAAGGTCCCTGAGGATGGCGCCCCTCCCACCCCAGAATCCTTCACTCAGCCTGGAATTCTGAGCTTCCAGGCAGGAGCTGCTGGTTGACAACTCATCTGAGACTCGGGATTGCAGGACAGCACAGAGGTTGGGAAGGGTGACAGCCACATGGAAATGTATCTGAAAGGGCAGGTCTTCAGCTTTGGGGTGGGGGTCGGTGAAGGCAGCACCCCACAGGCTGAGCTTGTTTCAGGGCTAGAAGGCCCTGGCTGCTCATTTCCTGGGGTGTTTGGGGGAGCACTGCCATGGCCAAAGAGAGGGGCACAGCCTGGGGACCGAGATGGAGCCGTAGCCCGGCCCTCCTCCAGCTGGTGCCCTGTGCCAGCCTGAAGAGAAAACCCAGCAGCAGGCTTCCCTTACCCGTGTCCTGTTACCCGTGTCCCCCATTCACGTTACGCCAAAGCCCAGCGAGGCAGCCAAATGGAGCTGCACTCACTCAGCGGACTTACGAGCAAGATGGGAATTACGCTGGGAAGGGATGAAGGGCCATGAGGAGGAGGTGACAGAAGCAGTTTGTTGGCAAGGGGGTGACAGCCCATCACCTCAGCATAAGTGCCTAGGAGGGGTCGGGGGAAAGGTGATGGTGCTTTGCAGCCACAACTGAGCATCTGGTGGGCCTTTGCAGAAACCAGCTTATGGGGCATGGCCCCTCTAATCAGGCCACGTGCATACATGACCCTAGGAAATAACCTCCTGTGGCCAGGCCAGAGGGGGCCTGTTTCATGCAGAGTGTACTTGCTTATGGGTGTTTCCTGGAGACACAGCTGCCTCTCTTTTTATTTGCTTCCTGGTGTCTCTTTCAATAGAGTTAAGGCTAAGTGTGTGCTGAATTCAGACAACCCAGCACAGTGTTGCCCGGCAGCTGGGCCAAGGTGTTCAAAATCCGAAGCATCCTTTATGTGATCGCTCAGCAACTATTTGTTGAGGACCTACTATGTGCCAGTCTAGAGCTGGGAACACAGCATTGAATCAGACAGACTTCTGGTTGTTTCCATTCCCGTAGAAAGAACATGTTTGTATGGGGCCAGAAAATAAATCGGTGAATAAGTAATTTTAGATAGGACAGTATGTGATCGTGACTAAGACTGGGGGTGTCTTAGATCGTGTGACTCGATCTGTGAGTAGCCGGTGTTTTTTCGTTTCTTTTTTCTTTTTTTTTTTTTTTGCTAAGAGCCAAGTAAGCAGAGATCTGGGCAGGGTGGGTGGTGGGTGGAACAGAATTCCTGGCAGAAGGCAGAGCAATGTAAAGACCCTAAGGTAGAAATGAACTTGGCCCTCTGAAAATCGGCAACCAGCCGAGAAAGGCCGGAAGCAGAGTGAGGGGAAAGTGTGGGGGTGAAGGGAGAGTGGGGAGGGGCAGGCAGGGGAGCCGGCCACGGGCCACGGCGAGTTGCTTAAATGTTATTCCAAGAAAATGGGAAACCACTGAAGGGTTTTCATCACAAGGTTGGCATGATCAAGTTCATGTTTTCAAAACATCTCTCTAAATGCTGGATGGAGAATCAATTAGATGGAGGCAAGAGAGAGAAAGTAGTAAAACTGACAACAGATGCAAAAAGGCTGGCCCTGAAAGGGAGCCAGGGGGTCGCTGAGCAAGGAGAGACACCACGGCTCTGAGGAGGCGGCCCTGGCACAGAGCAGCTGTCGGGGGCACCTGTTTTCTATCGGCCGTTGGCTGGACTCTGACAACGTTCTTTTACGTATTCCTATTACACTCCTGGGGGGTTAGGACCCCCATTGCACAGATGGAAACTCAAAGACTTAGAGTGACTTAGCCTTCATCCTAATCACAGGTAGTAAAAACAGACTTTGAACCCAGGAGTCACACCTGAAGTCCTTGTTGTCCCCGTGACACCACAGTACTCTCACTCATTACCCAGCACCAGAACCAATCTCCAGCACAGGACGCTAGCAGCCTTGGCTACTGCCCTATCCCTCAAACCTGGAGCAGTGTCTGCCAACAGCAGGCACTCGGAAATATGTCTCAATAAACCAACGGGGCAATCCACTGATGAAGGTGTTAGTGGGCATTAAACCAGACTGTTATAACTCCTTTGACTTGCGGTAAATGTCGGTCTTAGACACCAGGATGTGTCTGAAATGCAGCTCATGTATAACCAGATGTAAGCGTACAGGTGCAGAGATGGGAAAGCAGAGACTGTATCGGTTAGGGAAATGACTCGTCACATCATAGAGCAAATCAATGCAGAATGGTCTCAGAACTGGTCCCTCTCTAACCAGCGAGGCTGTGTGGGTCCCAAGAAGGAATCAAAGGGCAGAGTATAAATCCCAGAGATGATTGTCAAAAGCCCTCAGGGAAAAGAGGAATGATATTGTCCATCCCTCAGCAGCAGTGAGAAGTGTATCAAAGAAGGAATTGGGACATGCCTACATACAAGCACAGGCCCAGTAAAATTTCTGATTGAGTTTGCGAAACATCAGTTTTATGAGGGATGCTCTCTGATCACATGCTTTTTAATTGGATTCGAGTATTAGTAGCCTGCCCATGCAGAACAGAAATATTAGAAATGACTCCGATTTCCTAATCTGCTGGAAATATATGCATCACTGAGAAATACATCTTGGGCCGTTTCTGCAGGAAATCTGCTATTTATCAATCCACAGAAACTCATGCATGCGCTTAGTAATTCAACCAATATTTTTTAAAGTCTCTACAAATATATGGTAATTGATATGTTGGCTGACTCCTGGGAACACGAAGACTAGCAGGAGCCTAAGGATCATATATTCACAAGACTGTTCTGAATCTTGGAGTAGAGTATGACACACACACACACACACACACACACACAAACACACACACACACACACACACACTGTTTGGGTGGAAAGAGCGATTGTCAAAAGTAGTCCAGAATTATGGGAAGTCTTCATCTTTGGGTGATTACTTTTTATCTCACCATGATCACTGCCCACAATCTGTTTCCTGCCTTCCAGGTAGTTCTCAGGATGTCAGAGAAAAACCAGTCAGGTGGCTCTGCTAAGGATGAATGCTGCTACCTGGTTCAAAGATTCCTCATTTCTCTTTTACATATGCGTGCAACTGCCTCCCACCTTGAACGCCGAGCTCCATAGGAAAAGGACCAGCTCTGCTTCCTATACTCTTTCCCAACTACGGCTGCCATAGTTTAATCTTTGCTGACAAAACTTAAGTGTCAACCACAGCTCCTCCTCGTAACATAAAAATCTAGTGACGTTGGATCGAAACCCCATGTATGCATTTTGTGGAAGTTCAAAGCCTTCCATCCCATGACATTTTTTTTTTTTAAATTCCCAGGAGACTTCTATTGGAACCTGCTTGAGTTTTTTACCTACAATCTCATCAGTACAACATTTTGTTTCAGAAAATATACCCCATCCCTTTACTAACTTTCCCCAAAGAAGATCTATCTCTCCATAAACATACACAAGATTGCAGAAGAGTCGATGAAGGGCCTGAAAGGAGAGTTTGGGGAAGATTAGGGAACATGGAGAGAAATACATCCCCCTGGCTAAATGGGCGAAGTGATTACGTATTACATAGGCTTCTTCTCCAGAGTCCCATTTTGGTTTTTTTTGTTTTTTTTTTTTTCAGTGCATGGCTTTTTTTTTTTTAATTTATTTATTTATTGTTAGTTTCAGGTGTACAGAACAATGCAATAGTTACCCTTTTCACCCTCATTTTGTTCTGACACTTGGTGTTCCTCTCTTGGTCCTTTGTTCTTAAAATCTTCTCTTCTACCGTCCACTGAGCCTCCCACCTTCTTCCACTCTATTCTCTACTCCTCCACACCCTTGCCAGGGTAGTAAATATGCCCATCCTCCATCCTTAACCTAGAGTCACCTTGTCTACTTCCCTGAGATTGGCCACATCTGACACACAGGCCCCTGCAGTCTGTTTCTGTACTGTGTGTTCTTCAGGAGACTGTTCCAACCAAACACAATTTGTCTTCCTAAGAGGAACTCCGATATCAGTTGTTGAGGTACTTGTCAGTCTTCAGCAGGAGCTGGGCTCTTTCCAAGTGGCTCCAACCACCCTCTCAATCTCCATCTGTTGGGTTTCCTCCCATCTGTGTTCTGGCCAGAAAGAACTCTTGGTAGCCAGAGCGAGTGGACACCTCTGTATGTTTGCATGGTCTGATTCTAAGACCTGGAAATGTCAACATTCACTTTGCATGGAAAAATCAGCTGAATTTTAACATCAGCTTACAGGTGGCTTCCTGTAGTAAGAGTTCCCTAGCGCCGCACAATATAGCTATCCCACCTCCCAAATGTGGGTACGCTTGTCACACCTGTTAACTTCTACATGCTTTTCATATTTTTAACAGGCTGCATGACCACCCCATTCCCTTTAGTCTCTGACTGACTCAGGACAAAGTCACCTTCATCTCTGTGTCCCATCCCCACACATCATGTGTGGTTCACGAAATAGATTAATGAGCTGCTGGATGGATGAAAGAACAAGTGAGTCAACAAGCGAGTGAATGAATGATGCTGTTAATGACTACCCCTTTCACTGTCCCTATAATCAGAGTGTCTGTTTTAAAGAGAAGCAAAAATGAAAACGCAATATATACAACCTTCTCCTGCTTTGCTGTTTTGTAAAATGCCACAGCTTTGACAGTAACGGGATCAATTGGTTGCAAACACGCTGATGTGTTTTGGCCCTTGAATCCTGTATGTTATGGCATATGAAAAGAAGTAGTAATTTCAAGATGATCCCTTGAGTGGAAACAGATGGGATTTCAGGAGTGGGACACAGAGGTTCTGAAATCCTGCAGGTCGTGCTCCCCACCCCCCGTGCTTGGGAAACGGTTCCATTCGCCATACTTCTTTCCCCACCTTCCTATCCGCACCTCTCTGGCCATATGTTCCATAAATGAGGGCACTTAAAATATGACCGAATTGGCCTATCCTCATGATATTGAAAATGTGAGATGTGATAATATCTTTAACATATTTCAAACACATGGCTACATGGGAGGAGGTGGAGGGAAAGCAAAGGAAAACGTTCAGACCATGTCATGTTGAGGAGAGGTCAGAGAGAAGGGAGAGGTCATCGTGGTAGGGATTTTGGATAACAGGAAAACTGGCTCCTCTTGTACAATCCATGAAAGACGGCATTTGACGAGTGTGTGATTGATGTTTCTGAGAAACAGACCATCGGCCAGAAACTCATACATTTTCATTTATAGAAGCGAAGATCCCAGGCCACCCAGAGAGCCTGATGATCTGTTCTCTAGCCTGGAGAGCAGGAGGGAGAAAGGTCACCCATCTGGTTCTCTGGGGGCGATGATTCTGCTTTTCTGGGATCATCTGCCTCCGGGCCAGCCGTGAGGGAACTTGGCTGGGCTTAGCTGAGCTGGCAGCAGGTGAAATATCAACAAGATGATAAATAATAAACGGGCCCATGTTTCATATCTGGATGGAGGCAAACGTCCATGGAGTTAGGGAAAGTCTGCCTCCCTCATTCCAAACAGCCAGGCTTCGTTTAGTTCAAGATGGATCGCTCGGCCTCCACAGACGTGGATTGGTATTTCTCTCTGCCAGAGTGTGGAGAAGAGCTGGCCGTGTTGGAGGGTCGGCATGGCTCAGTTCATTTTAGAGGTTTAGCCTTCGTAGGGCCAGCTGGCTTTTGAATTCCCACTGCTTTTTAGGATAAGCTTGGTAGATGCAAAATCTGCTCTTTTTCCATTAAAAAAAAAAGTATCCTACTCATATTCATCATACAGGAGTGTGAGCAGCCCCAGGGGGCAGAGGGGTCTGTGGGGAGCAGTCAGAGCCATTGGGTTAGCATGGCACATCTCCCGTTAGCGTGAACTTGACTGCAATAACGGGACACAGCGCATCACTTTTATATCCAAGTAAACCAGATATGGAATGGAACAGAGGACAAAAATGCACACTAGTTCCACAAAGAAAACATACACATGAAAGTTAAAGTGTAAAACTTTCAAGAAGTGTTTGGGGCCGGCCAAGTGGCGTGTTGGTTAGGAGTTGGCTTGGGACACCAGCTCTGAGCAGCAGGGCCCCCGTTCGGATCCCACATGAGGGCCAGTGACACTGCCCTCCACAGCGAAGATGGTGAACAACAGCTCAACCTGAAGCTGGGCTGCTGTGACTTGCCAGTGACAGCACAGGCTGCAGTGGGGCTGGCCGGCAGCGGGCATGAGCTTTTCTGAGCTGCCCGTGAGGGACCCTCCAGAGGCCGGTGACCCATCTGCCTCACCTGGGAAGAGCGCAATGATCATAATACCAACATGGGCCAGTGAAGCGACGTCCTCCACAACTAGACTGAAGAACAAAAGGACAGCAACTTGTCTTTCCCCTTTCCCCGATTCCCCAATGCTGTTCCTCTCCCCCAATTCCCCAATAAAACCT